>NW_003852641.1:1071898-1132453 GCF_000181295.1 Otolemur garnettii | reverse complement strand
CTTGCTTTACTTACTGTGTTCTTGGCTGTGCAGAAGCTTTTTAGTTTGATGAGGTCCCAGTAGTGTATTTTTGATGTTGCTTCAATTGCCCCGGGAGTTCCTCTTCATAAAATTTTCGCTCAGGCCGATTTCTTCAAGTGTTTTCCCTACACTTTCTTCTAGTATTTTTATGGTTTCACATCTTAAGTTTAAATCTTTAATCCAGTGAGAGTCTATCTTAGATAGTCATGAAAGATGTGGATCCAGTTTCAGACTTCTGCAGGTCGCCAGCCAGTTTGCCCAGCACCATTTGTTAAATAGGGAATCTTTTCCCCACTCAATGTTTTTAATTTGCTTGTCAAAGATCATATAATGGTAAGTAGCTGGGTTCATCTCTTGGTTCTCTATTCTGTTCCATACATTTACCTCTCTGTTTTTGTGCCAATACCATGCCGTTTTGATCACTATATGATTTATAGTATAGTCTGATATTTGGTAGTGTGATTCCTCCTGCTTTGTTTTTATTTCTGAGTAATGTCTTGGCTATTCGAGGTTTTTTCTGATTCCATATATAATGAAGTATTATTTTTTCAAGATCGTTAATGTATGACAGTAGAACTTTAATAGGGATTGCATTAAAATTATATATTGCTTTGGGTAGAATGGACATTTTAACAATGTTAATTCTTCCCAGTCATGAGCATGGTATGTTTTTCCATTTGTTAACATTTTCAGCTATTTCTTTTCTTAGAGTTTCATACTTCTCTTTATAGAGGTTTTTCAGATCCTTTGTTAGGTAAACTCCCAGATATTTCATCTTCTTTGACACTACTGTAAACGGAATAGAGTTCTTGACTATTTTTTCAGCTTGACTATTGTTGGTATATATAAAGGCTACTGATTTATGAGCGTTGATTTTGTAACCTGAGACACTGCTGTATTCCTTCATCACTTCTAAGAGTTTTGTAGTAGAATTCTTGATATTTTCCAGGTATACAATCATGTCAGCTGCGAAGAGTGAAAGTTTAATCTCTTCTGATCCTGTATGGATACCCTTGATTGCCTCTTCTTCCCAATTGCAATGGCTAAAACTTCCATTACAATGTTCAAGAGTTGGTTTTTTGAAAAGGTGAATAAGATAAACCTTAGACAAACCTAACCAAGAAAAAAAGAGTAAAATTGCTAATTTCATTAATCAGAAATGGTAAAGATGAAATAACAACAGACCCCTTAGAAATTCAAACAATCTTTAATGAATATTACAAGAAACTTTATTCTCAGAAATATGAAAATCTGAAGGAAATTGACCAATACTTGGAAGCACACCACCTTCCAAGACTTAGCCAGAAGGAAGTGGAAATGTTGAACAGGCCTATATCAAGTTCTAAAATAGCATCAACTATACAAAATCTCCCTAAAAAAAAAATTCCTGAACCAGATGGCTTCACATCAGAATTCTATCAAACCTTTAAAAAGGAACTAGTACCTATACTACTTAACCTTTTCCAAAATATAGAAAAAGACAGAATGCTACCCAACGCATTCTGTGAAGCAAACATCACCTTGATCCCCAAATCAGGAAAAGACCCAACAAAGAAAGAAAATTACAGACCAATATCACTAATGAATATCGATGTGAAAATATTCAACAAGGTCCTAACAAACAGGATCTAGCAACACATCAAACAAATTATACACCATGACCAAGTGGGTTTTATCCCAAGATATCAAGGCTGGTTCAACATACGTAAATCTATAAACGTAATTCATCCCATAAACAAATTAAAAAACAAAGACCACATGATTCTCTCAATTGATGCAGAAAAAGCTTTTGATAATATCCAGCATCCTTTCATGATCAGAGCACTTAAGAATATTGGCATAGAAGGGACATTTCTCAAATTGATAGAGGTCATCTACAGCAAACCCACAGCCAATATTGTACTGAATGGAGTCAAATTGAAATCATTTCCACTCAGATCAGGAACCAGGCAAGGTTGCCAATTGTCTCTATTGCTCTTTAACATTGTAATGGAAGTCTTATCATTGTTGTTTACCTGGCCTGGGCCAGGTTCTAACTGCCAGCCTGGGTTTATGTGGCTGGCACCTTACCCCTGAGTTATGGGTGTAGCCTGAAATGTAATTTTTCTTTCTTTTTTGTTCCATAATTTTCATTGCTATCTGTAAATTCAATATCTAAACTGTCTAATCTGCTATCAGTCTTACACTGTATATTTTTTAACCTCATGCATTATAATTTTAATTTTTATATGTTGCTATTGGTCTATTTTTTGTATCTTCCATATCTCTACTTAACATTTTGTACACATGGAAAAGTATAGTTATAATGAAGCTTTTCATGTTTTTGTCTGCTAATTCTGGTATTAGCTATGCCTGTTTCAATTGACTGATTATTGTTTCATTATTAGTTGTCTTTTCATGCTTTACTGGATTTCTGGTAATAATTGATTGAATTTATGACATTGTGAATTTTATGTTATTCAGTGCTGGATATTTTGTATTTCTTCAATTAAGAAGGTAAGCCCTTCTTCCCTTACATGGCTAACCTATTTGGAAGCAGCTTGAAACTTCCAGGTCTTGATTTTTATGATTTGTTGGGTGGCTCCAGATCATTGCTCACCCTAAGGCTGTTACGTACGTGAGTGGTGGGAACAAGCACTATTCTAATCTTGTGTCAGTCCAAGCCACTAGTTATTTTGTGCTCCCCCTCCCCCGCTATGAATTGTTTGCTCACATGTTTGTACGATTCATCAACCTTCCTATTACTCATGGGTAACCTTTAGAGCTCCAGGGTTACTTGTCCTGACTCTGTCTCAACAAGCAATTTCTCCTTTCTGGTACCCAACCAAGCTACATTAATTTCTCTGAATTGTCAGCACTGTTTCCTCAACTAGTGGAATCTACTGGACTCCATCTAAATTTCCTTTTTATGCAGTGTGGCTTTTAAAGGCTGTAATCTATATTACTATAGGGCTCTCATTAGGTGGTTGTCCTGTCTTAAACATCATTGTCCTCTGGTAACTGAAGTACACTGTCTTGAAAAACCATTGTTTCAAATATGGTATATTTGGGGGAGGGTGGAGTTATGTTTTTGAATTGATAAACCTATGTACGTAATAGTCATTTGTGATATCTCTTGAAGTTCTCTGAGTGTAAACAAACGTCGTAAAACAAATTTTATTGTTTAACCCTGGGAAGCTATTCTGGAACCTGCACTAAGTTCTCAATGCTCCTGTAATACTTGCCTTAGTGCCTCTTGGGGTAGTATAGAATATTCCTTGCATATATAATTAGCACCAAAATCTCTAAAACTTATTTCTACCAGTGAATGACTCTTGCTTTAAAAAATTTAAACATTCATAAATACTTGTTTTATCAATAAATAGTACAATTTTTCACTGCTTACAAAAGCCAAAGGCATTTAAGGACTACAATGTTTCTAGTGCTCAATACTGTTAGCTTTATTACTGTAGCATAAACTCCTTTTGCATCTGTCTGCAAAAATTATGCATAATTTCTAAAGATACAAATGCATGCAGAGAAGGATTGTTGAATTAGAAACTACATTGTGACAGAGAAGCACACTGATATTGCCATGTTGTACAACACAGCTGCACAATGTGGAGAAGAGGAAACTAGAAGAAAAAAATATTAAAACTGGGTGAGAAGTAACAAAACCTTAGGTGATGAAACAGAGGTCATGAAATAATGTTAACTGGATATCCATAGATGGAAAGGAGTTCAGTAATTTATTTCTACTTGGCATAAAGTCCAATAATTGTGGCATGGAATTTGTGCAGTTTCCAGTGACATTACTATTAAGAGTTACACTTACTTACTGAAAAATAAGGCCAAACCAGAGGAGAAATAATGAGCCCCTAAAGTACTGAGTATAGTAGAAGAAAGTAAACCCAACTGTTTTGTTAAATTTTAAAGCTAAGTTATTTTATCGTTTCTCTTCCATTTTTAAAGTAATTATATTTTAAATACAACCACAATCACTCATAGTGACTTACCAAAAATCACATATAATCAAAAATGAAATGGCAAAGAATGAATTTTTGCACAGATGAAAATATGTCACTTTTAGGAGAGGTACAGTCATAAAATGTAAAGCTAGTGGTACCTTAGATATAATGTTCTATTAAATCTTTATACTTGTCACAAGTTTATTCAACAGTTTGGAAATTAACTCTGTCCTGAAGAGGTTAAAATATCTTTGTTTTTATTCACTTATGGTAAAAGTTTTAAATTGGCATTGCATTTTCAGTTCTAAAAAGGCTTCATGTTTTGAAAATATGTAATTCTAACTCAAAGAAAGAGGGAATACAAAGCCGCTTAGAAGATGCATCCAGAGATGAATTGACATTTAAAATTTGGAACAGGAAATGAGCAATGGAAATACGGTGTTAAACCAACATAGCTTTAGAATTTACAGAACCTTGCCATTGAGAGTAACAGTTTAAATTTTTATTTTATTTAATTCTTAGTATTTTTAGTTGATGAGGAATTTATAAATTTCTTAATAATGATGATAAAAATTACATATATTTCTTACTGTATACTTGTTCTTTGTATTGTATATAAATTATCTTCTTTTAGTCACCACTACAATGACTTTTTTTTTGCATTTTTTGGCCGGAGCTGGGTTTGAACCCACCACCTCTGGCATATGGGGCTGGCGCTGTACTCCTTTGAGCCACAGGCACCACCCTATAATGACTATTTTTTATATCACAGATTGGAAACAGTCTTAGAAAGGATAAAGAATGTGTCCAAAGTCAGATAACCAGTGAATGGCAGCCAGAACCCAAACTTAGGTTCATTAGATGCTCCAGGGCTTTCATAAATACATTATTTTGTTTTCTAAATTAGATCATTTTTTCTTTCCTTCTTTTTTTTTTTTGGAAACTAAAACATTGGTATGACCCATTTTATTGCACTATTTGCTTCATTGTGGTGGTCTGGAATTGAGCCCCCAGTATCTCCAAGATTTGCCTATACTTTTACAAAAATAAAGTCACATTAAAATGATGGATTTATGAAAATTATTAAATGGAATATTATTTGATCATTATATAATTAAAACAAAATAAAAATAAATCTGAAAAGATGAGCAAATTATATTTTTTATTACCACAAGTTATAATATTTACTAAAAGACCTCCCATAACCTTTTTCACCTTAATTGGCACAGGTCTTTTAGTAAATCATTTTTTTCTATTGTAATGTCAGAGTATTAGGGGTACTTGGATTCTGTTTGCGTACTTTGTTTTTGTACATATTGAGTGTGCCCTTCACCCAGATAGTGTGCACTTTACCCAATAAGTATGAATTCACCCATCTTCCCCTTTGTCCTCCTCACAGCTTGACTTTCCTTGAGATTAACCTCTCTGTGTACACATAGATGTTGATTGATTAGTTCCAGTTGGGTATTGAATTTGTGTTTATGTCTCCATTCTTGTGATGTTTTACTTAGAAGAATGGTTTCCAGTTCCATCCAGGTTGTCACAAAATAATTTTACACCCAAATTTGCCAAGCCTACAAAGACAAGCTTTTACCTACACTACAGAAATAATGCTGTAACACTGAGAAGGAAAGAATCTTCCTGACCTCATTCTGTAAGCCCATGTTACCTTGATACCAAAGCCTGGAAAGGCCACAGCCAACAAGGAAAACCACAGATCAATATCCTTTATGAATATTAGATAAAAAACTATCAATAAAATTTTAGCAAACCAAATTCAGCAACACATCAAAAAAATAATTCACCACCACCAAGCGGGCTTCATCCCAGAGCTTCAAGGATGATTCAACATACCCAAATGTATAAATATAATTCACCACATAAATAGGCACACACACAAAAGACCATATGATCCTTTCAACTGGCACTGAAAAAGCACATGACAAAATTCAACACCCTTCCCTGATAAGAATGCTCAACAAAACTGCTATAGACAGTACATTCCTCAAAATTATAAAGTATATATATGAAAAACTAAGGCAACAATATATTGAATGGGGTAAAATAGAACGTATTCCTGCTTAGAAGCAGCACCAGAAAAGGTTGCCCACTTCCATCACTTTATTCAACATATTTTCAGAAATTTAGTTCAGATAAATTGGGTAAGATAAGTCAAACAAGAGGGTCTAAATGGGGAAGGAACAGATGAAAGTATTGTTCTTTGCTGATGATATGATCTTATATCTAGAAAACCCCAAATGTTCTACAAAGAGACTCCTGGAATTGATAAATAAATCCAATAAAGTCTCAAGATACAAAATCAATGTATACAAATTGGTAGCTTTCACATACACCAGACGTCCTCAAACTATGCCCCACAGGCCACATGCGGCCTGCCTAGGACATTTATCCGGCCCGCCAGGTGTTTTTGCTACTGTTGCCTGTCTTGCTTAGCAGCCGACTGGTTCCAGGGCCCTCAGTCCAGCCCTCCAATGGTCTGAGGGACAGTGAACTGGCCCCCTGTTTAAAAAGTTTGAGGACCCCTGATATACACCAACAACAGTCAAGAGGAGAATCAAATCAAAGACTTAGTACCTTTCATAGGAGCAACAAAGAAAATAAAATACCATAACAAAGGAGGTGAGACCTCTATAGACAGAATTACGAAACATTAAGAAAATAAATTTCAAAGGATATAAACAGATGGAAAAACATATCATGCTCATGGATCAGCAGAATCAAGATTGTTAAAATGGCTATACTACCTACAGTGATTTACAAATTCAACACAATCTCCATGAAAAGAACAACACAAATTTTTCTTTTGCAGATCTAAAAATTTAGTTCTACACCTCATATAGAACCATAAAAGACCCAGAATAAGGTGGTGCCTGTGGCTCAAAGGAGTAGGGTGCCAGCCGCATATGCCAGAGGTGGTGGGTTCAATCCCAGTCCCAGCAAAAAAAAAAAAAAATGGTTAAAAAAAAAGACCCAGAGTAGCCCATGAAAGCCCACATTATAAGAACAAATTTGGAGGTATCACTTTATCAGACTTCAAACTATACTATAAGATTATAATAATTCTTAATCTTATAATTGTTTTTTCTTCACTTAAGGAATGTTTCAGAATTCCAATGGCGTATGATCTCAGGATAAAAGAGAGTATAGAAAATATACACCATTCCAACATTTGTAATATTCAAGCTTGAGAATATCAGAAGAAGGTAAATAAACGTTCGCTGGAGTTGTAATGAGTATTAGAATTGTTCAGTTAAAATGATAATATATTATTTTTTAGTTGAAAATATGTATCCAAATTCATAGTAATTGTTCAGTTAAATTTTTCTCAGGAATTTAGTTGAACACTTGATATTAATAGTCTAAGTAGAATTTTCTGATACAGGCAAGAACAACAGAATATTTCTCACTCATTCACACACACGTCACATGGCTGATAATCTGGCAAACGATGCAGTATGAGGTTTAAAAACTTCAGGGTTTTCTTTAATGCCAAAGCTAACAAGTGAGCTTTTCATTTTATGTTATAGTTCTTTAGTAATTTTTAAAAGGAAAATTCAACTGCACTTGAGCACAATGAATTTAAAATATTATTTGTCCCTGAAAATCCTACTTTCCCCCGGGTGTAAAAACTCCAAAAGTACATGGGATTTTCACGATTTCTGACCAAGGAAGAGATTTCTCCAGTTCCTCAGAAACAACTAAACAAGCACTAAAATTGTGAAATAAAGTCCAGGACATCATATAGCTTATTTATGATTCTCTTTTTGCAGTAAGCAGGACAAAATCTTCCCTCGAGTATTTGATGAATGCCAGTACTGCACTGTGTGGAATTGCTCATTGGTTGAATGGGATAAGGCAGCGAACAGATGGTCATGATCATTGTTTTTAAAATAAACCAGTTTATTTCTCTTACTTTAACCACACAATTGGAGTTTATTTATTTTTCTTTTGGCATGTATTCAATTCAATAGATATTTACAAAGTCCTAATTTGAGAAAATGTACTCTTTGGTGTTATGGGGAGCAAAAATAAACATCTACTACTACATAGTAGACAATCAGAGAATATATTATAAAGTTTTAAGAATAAATGTGATACAGATGAAAGTATGATCCTTTCAATGCAAAAGAATAAAAGTGTATACATTCCATAAAAGTCTGTGGGGCTTCAGTGAGGATTGTGACTATTTCCAGTTGGGACAAACAGGAGAGACTTTGAACAACTGGCATGTAGGACGTTCCTACAAGGTATGGAGAACTTCACTGTATAACCTAAGTGATAGTTCTCACATTGGACAGACTTTGCTAAAGTATAATAAAAATTCAAGGGCTCACAAGAACATAAAATTCTTGATACTCATGGCTAATCTTGATCCCGGATACAAGATGCCAGTTGAAATACAGGTAAATTAATATTGTCCAAGGAAGATGTCACTAATGGACCCATATCCAGTTTCCAAATATACACTACTGCTATTATTTGAAGCAGATAAGGAAATTACACGATACATGTAGCAGTATTAGATGACAATGTGGCAGAATAGAAGTGTACATGATAGAACTTGTTATTTCTTATGAATAATAAATATTTCATTTATAATCACTTGTACTTAACTTACAAATATAGAGAAGTAGTTACAAGCCTGAGATGTGGTAACATAATTGCCCATAATCACAGTCACATACTGTTCCATACTCGTATTATTATGGGCAAGTTAATTCCCTCTCTGTGTCTGTCTTCTGAATTATAATGACAGTGGCATTGATGATTTGTCCATTCAATACTTTTTATTAAATGCTCACTAGCTGCTGTTCTAGGTATCCATGAACAAAATAAATAACAAAAAACATCTACACAAGTGAAGTGTACATTCTTATGGGAGAATATAAACAACAGATCATAAATACAGTAAATAATTTAATTACGTATGTAAGAGGTGGCAATTTACAGATGTTAGGAGCACTCTAGGAAACGAAGAGAGGTTTTTAATTGTGTAAGGATCATCCAGGAGGGCTTTACAGGAAGATGACTTCTTCTGTAAGACTGACATCAGTGATTCCCCAGTCAGGAAGAACATATCTGACATATTTAAAGAAGATGATAGAGGTAATAGAGCTCAAACAGGCACAGTGAGGGGGTACAAAGAGAAAACAAAGTTGGGAGGACATGCCAGCCTCCTTAGAGACTCATTAACAACTTGTCAATATTCTGAGAGAAATAGAGAGCTAGGGAAGAAATAGAGAACTACATGTTTTTGAGCAGATCGTGGTATAATTTGACTAATATTTAATAAGGTGACATGGACTCTGGACTAAGAAGAGACTAGGGATTAGGATACACATAGACATGAAATACTTTACAGATAAAGTGGCTTACGACTGAGTGGAAGCCACAGGATTGACAAAGCAGTGATCATAGTTTAAAGTAGAGTCCATGGGATCTCCGATGGGTTGACGATAGAGCAGGAGAGAGTAAGAGGACAAGAAAGGGTTTAAGAATTGGGACCTGAGGAAATGGAGTGTGAATTTTCCATTGAGAGGAGAAATACTGTGAGTGAACAAGATTCGAAAATGAAATTGAGAAATTTTATGTGGCACATGTTCGGTTAGAATGCCATTGGAAGAAGCTAAGCAGAAAATGTAAAGTCAGATGCATGTTTTTAGAATTCAGGGGAGAAGCTGTAATTCAGGCAGGAGATATATATATATTTGGAAATTGTGAGTAAAGAACTATTGTTTAGTTCCATGAGCGTTTAAATAATAAAGAATGAATTCATTAAATTGACAAGTGTAGGTCGATAGAAGTTCAGCAGTTGAGCCTTAAGACACATCCCTGCTTGGAGAGTTTGTGGAAAGGCACAGAATCCAGCAATGGAGACTGAGAAGCAGCAGCACATTCAGTGAAAGGAAAAGCAGCATAGTACGGGATCTCAGAAGCCAGATGACAGAACCGTAGCCAACTGAAGAAATCATTTTCAAGAGGGAATAATGAACTACAACAAATGCTATTAATAGCTATAATAAGATGAGAACTAAAATTTGACCACTAGCTTTAAACCTAAGTTTGGGGGGGCCATGACAAGAGTGATTTCAGCAAGTTGAGGGGAGCAGAATGTTGACTAGAGTAAATTTAAGAAAGAAAAGGAAAAGAGGAATTAAAGATATTAAACATAGAAAAGTATTTTCAGAAAATTTGCTGTGAAGTACAAAAAAGATATGGGGCAATGGTGAGAGATTATTTTTCTTGAATGGGAGCAAGCATGGCACATTTGTGCATTGATGGAAATAATGTTTTGACAGAGAAGCATTGAAGTTCTTAAAGAAAGAAATACAATGTTCTAGTCAGGGTCCTCAAGTAAGAGAGAGTTAGAAATAACATGTAATAGGAGGGGCTGTGGTCAGCCAGTGCAAAAACAGTTGACCCTTCATATTAGAACAGGTCACAGTGGGGAAGATAAGTAGATGTTACAAAGGAAAACTTTTGGGAATGGCTCTTTAATTAATTTTCTGAGTGCACTATGAACAAAGATCATGCGCTGAGACTGAGGATAAAGAATATGATATCAAGAGGATTAAAGGAAAAGATTATATAAAATACCCCTGTAGAAAAATGGAAAAGTGGATAGAGAAACAGTATGATTTTCTGGGCACCTTAAATGGCTTCTTGGCATTTATGGTCATGAATTAAAAATGAGAACATGCATGATATATTTATTTCTGTAGCTTCGGTCAACTGCATAAAAGTAGAATACACATAAAAGTTATTTGAACTGGAATTTAAATGTTAACTAGTTTATGCCCATAAAAGAGAACCAGCAGAACAAAAGATGTACACACCTGTTTGATGATATAATTTAAGCTGAGTAAAATAGTAAAAAAGGATGTTAAAGTCATGGAGAAAAGGACAACATAGTGTGATCAATTAACCTTATGATATATGAATAACATTCTGTTTATTTTATAAACCAATCTTATTACATACACATGTGAACATACATGTATCCACTAACCTGATTTGATTCTTATTTATGTAAATAGTAGTATATTTCACAACCTTTAAACACGTTATGTGACTTTTTAATAACTTTTACAACTAGTTTCATAATTACTTTACAAAACAGACATGATTTTCTTCATTTCACGAATTAAAACAAGAATCAAATAAGTAAGAAATGGGTCAAAGCCCATATTTGTATTTAGTAAAGCCAAGACCAAAGTGTAAGTCAATTTTAAATAAAACTGATGATATTTCCATTTTAACAAATTGCTTGTCCATTGTTAACTCAGGATCCTCAAAATACAGCATGACTGTCGAAATGACATATGACAAAATACACAAAATTAGGTAAGATAATGACTCTCAGATATCTTTCTTCTTAAATAATTTTATCAATAATATTAATGTCTGACGTTTGTGTATTATTTAATACCTTAAGATATAGTTTAACATGCATTCATCCTAACAATTAGTTGAGTAATACTATCTCTGTTGTAAAAATTTCGAATCTTGAGTAGTATATGGAAAGGACTTTAATAATGGCATATGTCAGAACAAAACAGACATGTGTCTTTATTCCTCTAGGTTGTTTCAATATTCTAAATGTTGACCAGCTAAACTATGACAGGTAAAAAAAATGCCACCAGGTATCTTTCAGACCATAAAGCTAATAACCTAAAAGAAGTTTAGGAAATTCAGCAATATTTTAGAAACATGTGATTACGTATCAACTAAATAAAGGTCCATGTATCTGCAAGAAAAAAATAAATTATGTAGATAAATTGTTTAGAATATTTTGAGCTAATCATTTTTTGCCTTCTTAGAGTTCCATAGGTCTGCAAATTTACATGCAAATAACCAAAGATACAAATAGTGTGAGAAAGTAATGTATGCTATTTACAAAGGTCTTCCAATTGTATTTAATTTACAAAATATATAAGAAAATGCCTGAAAATCCTGACAGCATTAAAGCAAATAACTATAATAATATTAAACTGAAATAAGCGTTTATTTGTCGAAGACCCAGTTCTTATTAATTAACCAATATCACAATATCAGAAGTTAAAGTTAAACCCTAGGTTATTTCTTTCTTTATTTTTTCGAAAAGTATATGTTAGTTTCCATAATGTATAAGAAAATGTCCTCTATGCTATAAAATGCTACACAAGCGCTGTTATTATGCATCTGCCGTATGCTATTATGAAAAAGCAGCATCTATTTCCTTTAGGAGAACATTGAGACCTAATGTATTTCCAATACATTCATTACACTTATGGTAGACTCATTTAAAAAAATAAAATAAACTCAAATATTCTTGACTTTTCTTACCCACTGCCTCAATATTTATTTCTCACATTGATATTACTTCCAACAAAATTATGATACTCTTGACAATTTGGGGTTTCACTTCATATATTTTGACTAGCAAACAATAAAATTGACTTAGCTGTACCATAAAGAGTGGTAAACAATAGCCACTGGCCATTTACAAATAAAGTTTACATAAGGAAAAGCCAAGAAACAATGAGAACGATTTGCAAAAATGTTTAGATCGTTGAGCATTTTGTTTACTTTTTTAGGTTACTCTCTCTGTAAACTAGTAATTTCTTATAAAACAAAAATCAGTACTTTAAAACTAATTCCCAGTATACTCAACATCAACTACAAATCATGTAACTTCAATTGGCTTAGGCAAAAATACATACATACATTGCATACATACATGCATAAAGGAATTCATGACATGATAATTTTATTTGCTTGTACCACCCAAAATTTAAAAAATGTTTGTCTATATTCACGCTATCTATATTACCAACCATCTAATGTGCATAACACAGTAATAAACATTTCTTCCTATGACTGCATTACTCCATCCTGCATCAATAATGACATCCCCCCACATGTGTTAGTGTTATCCAAACTTCTCAAGTGCAGAATGTTGTCCCACGGGACCATATTTCTGTTCATAATAAGCGCAACTGAAAAGAAAATCTTTTTGACAGTAAACAGAAAGTGGGGGATTCTCAAGCCTCCGATTTTTTCAGTTTCCTAAAATAAGATTCTTGAGAACACTTAGATCACTCAGACAAAGGCTAGCATGTTGTTATAGACAAAATCAAAAATGCCTTTGGAAAATCTTACGTGTTTCATAAAAAAGAAGTAATGTCATTGCTAAGGGATTTGTTATTTCATATATTATAAATATTATGTGTAAAATATTACTCAATGTTGCAAATAGGCATCAAATATTATTCAAATAGCTGACATTAGATATTACATTTGTCTGTTTTTAAACAATTCCTAATCTGAAAAAAAGAAGTCCTTTCTTACATTATATAATGCAGGGTAGTCCTATTAGAAAATAACAAAGACACAATAAATAATAATTCTTCCAAGAGACATGGAGGTGTGAGATGTTGCAGATTAGCACAACCACTTAAGAAGAACGGACTGGCTATTTAAATAAAAATTTTAAACGATAAATACAGTAATAGCACAAATCTTCAGGATTCTGTTATCTTATGATGACTAATGAAAGAAGTTATTATTTAAAAATGTATATGTTTGGTTCAAGAGGAACTTACTGACGTGGCATTTTCTTGTTATGAGAGATGCCGCTCAGTGTTGTATTCATGATGTATATTATACGTTCCCTCCGTATCTCGCTCTCTCAACACGGACATTGTAATCCTCAATATATACTGATAACAAAAGATGAGTACCAATCATGTGGAGCACCTCTGATAATTGCAGAAATCAAATATGACTTGAGTGTCACATTTTTTTTCTTTCCTAAAATGTGTATACATTTTCTGGTGCCCTCTGTGTATCTCTCTGTGTGTATTAGACACCATGCACATTTATTATCTTCATAATATGCATCATTATATGCGTTTAATCCTTGGTCCTTTCTTTTATTCCATCCACACTTGCCAAACTCACCCGTCTTAAGCCTCTAAATAGCACTTATGCACTGGTAAACCTAGATCTTGATCTTTAAAGATCTCTTTATAAATTGTAGCCTCAGGTATCCCACTGACTCCAAAATAACTTACACATGTGTGTACATGTATATATGTGAATATATGTCTATATATGTATATATGTGTATACATTACTTATGCCAATTTCAGCATATCTGACATTGAACTCTTGCTGCTTATCCCAAACCATCAACATTTTCAGACACTTACTTCCATGTTAGTTGGTGGATGCAGCATCTCCCTCAGCATTTGGTTCAAAACCTCGGCCTCATCCTTGAGTCATGCATCTCTCTCGATCTCTGTTCTCTTGCTCTATCTGATAATATACATAGAGCTCAGAAAATCCTATCTCTTCTCCTGGAGTCCAAATGCTTCTTGTCCTTTTCCCCATGGCATGTATTATCAGATTAAATCCTAATATTATTTACTCATTTATTAACAGTATTTAATCTTCATTATCACCATGCTAGAATATGTGTGGGTGTGTTTTGTTAAGTACAGAGATATTTGTAAATTTTATGCACTGATATATCCAAAATCCTTGGAGCAAAAGTCTGTCGCTACATTTACTCAGTGAATGAATGGAGTTATTATTTGCCTTACGCTGCCACTATTCAGTCTGTGTTGAATAAGGGTTTGGAACATAGAAGCAACTTGAAATATTTATGAAAAAATGTATGTCATGGATGGCGTGAACATCCTAAACTCCACCCACTTGAGTAAAAACACTTAGCTGTACTATGTATAGACTTGTATAAAGGATGTTTCTGGCATTACAAAATGTGGTCTCCCTTTTTCCTTTCTGATTCAAGTAAAACAATCTGTATTCAAATTTTAGTTCTTATGATCTTTTCAGCCTCTGTCTTCTTTCTGTTAGAGTTTATTTTTTTCTTCCAATCCATTTCCTTATTTAACTGTATCTAATCAATTAGGAAATAATACAGACACTCAGACATTATCTTGCCACCCTCACATTCCTAAGCACAGTAACAGCAAACAATTTGTTCAGATTTCATTCTCCTACAGAACGTTGTATGGTTATCTACTGATTCTGACACAATAGAAAGAAAATTTTAATTAATGTTCCTCTGCCCATCAAACTGAGGCTCTCCTGCTCTAAGAACTAAATAGTCATCCATCTCTCTTTTATGTAAGTATATTCATATGCTAAGGAGACAATCCATTCTGGATCCTAGAACCATTTCAGCGCAATTTACAAAAAATGATTCTTTTCACATCAATAAGAAAATGTCATTTTAACTTAACTTATTTTCTTTAACATCATGATAATTTTAAGAATCTTAAACAGTGTTTCCTTAACTGGATATGAGTAGAAAATATAAAAATATAAAAAATAATAAATATTAAAAATAATCTGCTTATTGAAAGAAAAATCCAAGCTAGATAGATAGAAATACAAATAAAGATAGAGACATAGACATATAGTCTTTCCCGAAATATTACTTTGAAATCTCCCAGAAAAGTAATAAAACATTTATCTTTAGGATATTTTTCTAATAATTTTAGATAGACTTAACACATGCTAGGAAAAGTTCAATAATTTTGTGTTTTAGTGCTCTTAACCAAAAGATGAAGAAATAGCATAACACTTTGAATTTATGAAAGTTTGGAAGTTATTCAGGATAGCAAAGTTTCAAACAGAAACTTGAAGGAGTCACCAAAAATATCAACATGCATTTATATCAATCAATATGGTGTCTCATAAAATGTTTACAGAATATTTCCTGAATTTTTTACAATGAGTTACATCGTAAGTCAAAGTTCTATTATTACATGGAATGCTATTGTCAATGAGTAACATACGTAGGCCTAATGATTGACAATAAACTTGTCAGAAACAGGCCACATAACTTTGACTGCTAAACCAGATACCATGGCAACACCTGGTTAGTGAAAGTTGAAGAAATATCTTGTAGTTTGTGCATTTGTTCGAGCTGCTGGACTGTAACAGATATGTATTAATTGGAAGTCGATGTGACAGCTCACAGCAGTTCCTAAGATAGGAAGCAAATCATCAACGCCTGTCAAGTCTAAGGACTGAAAAAAGATGAATCAAATGCTATGATGTGTGACTTCAAACACAATATCACTTTTGTGTACTCATCATTTGTAGAAAGTGTGGGGAAATGTGAGATTTTGTTAACATATAAATATTTTCATCAGTGTCTTAAAGATATGAAAAAGATTCATCACCTGTCAAGTTAAAAAGGGGGTAAATTATGAATTCAAAAGAACACATAAAACGTTGACAGTTCTAATCATGTACCATCACCATGATTTCACAGCAGAAGATGCACGGATGCATGAAAGATATTCTAAATGAGGACTGGCAGTTTTGGTATACAAAAACCTTTGCCCTTTTTCTTATAGGTTAAATATGATGAGATAGTTTTATATAACAAAACCTTCTAACATTAAAATCGGATTGCAATGCTCCATGATAGAACACTAATTTTATCAATAGTTTCAGATTTTCTGTATGCTAAAAAACCATAAAATACCATTGCCACTCTTTTGCAGAGACATGTTCTACAGATGTATCAAATAATTCAGGAATGATTAGGTGTAGGCGGGTCTCACGGTTAAAGGAAATACACCAATACCTTCTTGCCCGTTTGCATGCTGTTGATTTCACTTATTCATATTTTGCTCAGAATATAATAATAACTTCCTGTTTGACTGAAGCATGCAAGGAAAATTCATACTATAGTAGAGAATAGTTAAAAGGCAGAAAAGGCCATGAAACAGCAGAGATGCAGATATACGCTTCATTCATTTTCAACCAACCTATCTTAAGGTTATCACTGATAATGTAAGTGCTAACTTTTAAGTAAACCAAGAGCAATTACAAACAATTACAAACGGTACAGTGGGTTTTCACGTTACCTGGAGGTTATATTCCATGTAAAGAAAAGAATGATTTTGGACAACTTAGTCTTAACATTCCTTAGCAACATGCCCTTTTGGAGATGAATATGCATCTGACAAAGGTTAATACCTCCTGTGGTGCTGAGGACTAGATGAAATAGCTGACTTATATTTTAAGATCATGTTGTTATAAAAAATATAAATGGGGCAGCACCTGTGGCTCAGTGAATAGGGTGCTGCCCCCATATACCAAGAGTGGAGGGTTCGAACCCGGCCCCAGCTAAACTGCAACAAAAAAATAGCCAGGCATTGTGGCAGGCACCTGTAAGTCCCAGCTACTCGGGAGGCTGAGGCAAGAGAATTGCCGAAGCCCAAGAGCTGGAGGTTGCTGTGAGCTGTGACGCTACAGCACCCTAACAAGGGTGACAAAGTGAGATTCTGTCTCTAAAAAATAAAAATTAAAAAAATATATTAATGAAATATAAATAAACAAATAAAACATATCTGTAACAAACTCTAATATTACTTGGCTTGAAGTTTATGCCAACAATCATACAGATTTGCTTAAGACCATATATTCACTATCTGGAAAAAGAATTAATGTACATCATCCCCCCAAATTCTAGTCAGACCATTGAAAAATTCATTATTGCCTTTTAAAATTACTCCAGCTATTCTTATAATATATTTTGTTATTAGGAAACATATTTACATTATAATGCTTTTTAGAGGCAGCTTTTTAAAGTAAATATAATGACGTACTGTCTTAAATTTTTGTTTTACCAATTTAAAATTAATTCACCCTTTTATAAAGGCAACATATTTTTCCCGGTGTGCTGGAGCCTAATTTTAGGATATAGCATAAAGAAGACATTTAAGAATCTAGTTGATGGCAAATAGCCCTTCCTTTCTACCTCCTTTTTGGAATCAACTCTGTGATACAGACTGTGCCAAACATTAGTGGAAGAATTCCAAAGATGTTAGCTCATGCTTCCATATGTAATTATTTTCCCTTAAAGTGATTGCCTTGGAAATGATGTTCCTTAGTGTGATGTGTTCTCAAATCAGTCTATTAGAACCCAGTCAAGAAAAGGAACAAGCTCTATTTTTCATTTGCGACAGAGAAGCAGTCACTTAGTGACAGCTATGCCCTCCATCATTAGTACTTTTTACATACTGAAAGCTTTTAAATTGGTAACCAAAAGGGAAAATAAGAAATAGGAGTATGAGGTGGGGAGGGACGATGATGTTTGGCTAAACTTAGCTAAGTTCTTAGTTAGCGTAAGTAGATGGGCTAAGGGTGAATATGTCTGAGTAAAATCCTCATGGTTTTGAGCAAGAAAAATGAATGGCTACATTTGGTTTGGGATTTGCAATAAATTGTCTCATATGAATTGAAGAAAGGCCCATGTTATTTTCTGTCTCTACACAAGTTCATTAATTAATTAATCTTTCTCTTACTGATCACATCCAAACCTACACCACTCAGAATTCTAGTCAAGCCATGGTATTTACAGTGGTTATGGGGTGTCCTTTGGGTTATGTATGTTGGGTGTCATTTGCTAAATAATCTGCTAAGAGAGTGCAGTAGTCAGGGTAGTAATAGGTCATAGTCAGGGTAGTAGCCAACCTAGTATTGGGAAGTAGGTAGCATAGGAATGAATGGGATTTTGCCACTTCTATAGGAACATATATGCAAATCCAGAAATCAGATGGTTATATATTTTGGTTAGGCTATGTGTGAGTTGTACACATGAATTTTCTAAATATCATCTAGACCAAAGCAAAAGGGGAAAAATTAATGTAAGTATCATATTATGTTAAAGATAGAGATCACCAAAAACAATGATTACGTTCAGCATTTAAGTAAGAGATAATTAGAACAAATAAACAGATAAGCCATGATCTTTCCCTTTCACCTTGGCAGGAGATCTCCATTATACTGTCACCTGATTAATCCAATGGTCTTGAGGTAGTGGAATACTTCTGAAGACCATCTACTTGTGTAAAAATCCTATAAACCCTCAGCTTGAATTTTTCAGCAGTTTCCCTTGTCCTTGCAGCAGGAAGGGGTTGCACATAGAGCTGGAGATGTTAATCCAGGGATAATCTCCTGAGAGATTTCAGGAGTTTACGAGCACTGGCAAGGGTTGTTTGTAGTCATCTTGCCAATCAATGAAGTGCATTGTCACATAGCTTTCAAGCATATTTCCTTTGGCATCTTTTCCGATAAATACCACCACTTGGTTGAAGGTCAAGAAGAGGACTCTTGGAAAACTCTCATGGTAATGTGTTTGGGTGTGTGATTAGTCCTTCATAATATTTATCCTTATGAGCTTGTCATAAAATTGCATCTAGTGGACACTCTTAAGGGCATTTGGTGATGCATAACAATAGTTTGATAAACTTTGTTTAATCAGAGGTGGCAGATACTTAGCCATGAAACAGAACAGAGGAATTTTCTGTTGGGCTGAGGACCTTGTCCTTAGATAATTTGGCCAGTTTCTGTTTTAGCTCTCATTAGATCCATGAGTTATATTATAGGAACAAGTAGCTTTTGAATCAATGGTAATAGTTTTTAAAATGAAAGTTATAAAATTAATCTCCCTATCATTGAAAAATAAATAGAGATATCCCAATTTGTGAAACACATTTTCAAACATTTTAATATGGTCAGGGAATTTGACTCCTGTACAAGAGAGATTATACTTGTCCTGAATACAAGAATACAATACTCCATCCATAATCAAAATCCAGGCTGTGGCCTTGGAGTCAAACTTATTTATTAGTGTTAAAATACCTCTTGAGAGTCATTTCTCATTCATTTACCACTTTTAGAATTTTGCCAGCGTTATGATATTAACAAAGAGACCACATGCCACAAAAATCCTCAGAAATATGAGTCAACTTGCCCTACCAACATTGATTTCATATTCACCAATTTATCTTGCCACAATAATAAAATTAAATCATCCTGTTTACCGTATAATATTAATCATCACTATCAAAATGGAAGAGAGTGAAGTTGCTCTTGAGGCATCCATACAATTCATTATTGGTATTTAGTTAACAGCAATTCTGAGAGTAAGAAAATTTGAATGAACACAGAGAGCACTGAGGAATCTTTGGGGTGTTTTAAATGTATATTATCAAGTAGTCTATGATTCATGACAGTATTGAAAGCAAGAAACCATTATTACAAAGCCTTTGTCTTTTAGCATATTTTTACTTTAACCTAATAAGTAAGCTATCATTAAACCATTGAACCAATATTTTCAACTGAAATAAAATTTGGAAAATTATAAATAAAAACAATTTTTTTTTCACTTCTTAAACAAGAAGAAAAATTTTGTTATTTGGTGTATGAAAACCTAAATACAGCTTAAGAACAAAAGACATTTTAATGCTTCCTTTCTTTGTGTTATGAGTTTGGGGCTTGGATCTGAGGAATAAAAGCTATAAAAAATTGTGAAAACAGTCATACTTGGCTCGGCGCCTATGGCTCAAGTGGCTAAGGTGCCAGCCACATAGACCTAAGGTGGCAGGTTCAAATCCAGCCCAGGCCTGCCAAACAACAATGATGGCTGCAACTAAAAAATAGCCGGGCGTTGTGGTGGGCACCTGTGATCCCAGCTACTTGGGAGGCTGAGGCAGGAGACTTGCTTGAGCCCAGGAGTTAGAGGTTACTGTGAGCTGTGATGCCAGAGCATTCTACCCAGGGGGACAGCTTGAGGCTCTGTCTCAAAAAAAAAAAAAGAAAGAAAGAAAAGAAAAGAAAACAGTCATACTTTTTTAAAGACAAATATCAGTATTGGAAATATTTTTAAAAAGCAATATATAACAGTGATTAGTACGAATTTATTCTTTTTACTTAGAAGATCATTTTTATTAAAAGGATGCATGAGTGTTCCATAATTACAGAGATTTTGCAGAATAGTTTAGCAGAAATGAAGAATTCTATTATGTCAAAGTAAAATAAGTCATTTTAGTGAGAAAAACAAATTCCAATGACTTCTTTGTAAACATTTGCCAAGCAAAGAAAAATGTAGTCAAACAATTAAGCCCTTATTCTTTATAAGAAAAATTGTCATAAGAATGGTAACAAATCTCAATATTTTTTAGTAAATTTGAATGTGCTATTTTTAATAATGTAAGCAGACTATGTTACTTTTATTCAGATATTCATCTTTGAAAATACCTTGAAATTTGCCTTTGATTATATTTAAACTTGACCTTATAATTTATGTGTGTATTTAGAAAGACAAAAATATATAATCAGATAATATATTAAAATGTTTGCCACTTTAAAAGTATAATTACCTGTATTAGACGTCATCTGAATAAGCTTAAATTGAGTTAATGAATAAATGATATTTATTATTTGCTATGAATTGAATGTTTGTGTTCTACAAATTTATACTTTGAATCCTAACACCTCAATTTGATTATATTAATAGATGATCTGAGCTTTGGGGAGGTAATTAATTCATGAGGTAAATCCCTCATGAATGGGATTAATGCCTTCATAAAAAGACAGAAAAGGGTTTGCTTTCTCTCTTCTTTTGCTTTTCACTTTTTGAGACACTCGAGGAAGAAAATCATCTGAAAATCAGGAAGAAGACTCTCAGCAGATGCCAAATCTGCTGGTATCTTGACCTTGGACTTTCCAGCCTCCAGAACTGTGAGAAATAAAGATGTGTTGGTAAGCCACCTACGGAATGGCAATGTGTTATCACAGCCCATTATCATACACATATGGTATAGTATTCATATGTTAATGTTGTAATTGTTTTTATACCTAATATTCATAAACAATTTTAAGTAATTACCAACTTTAGCCAGTCTGATTAATTTGTGTTTCCTTTAGATCAATGAGGGAAAAGTCCAGAACGAAAAAATATTTTACATCACATTTACAAATTATAATTGGGGGAAAACCTTACACATCTTTTAATCTATAGTCATTCTATAATAAATATATATAATGAAGGTATGTCTAATGACAAATGTTTTGATTTTTTGATTTAATAATTGTCTAGATATACAAGATTATGTATTAGTAAATTTGATTTAATATTAGGTTCAAGAGAATTAAATAAAAACATTCAAATTTCTATGTCAGCCAACATATTAAACCCTCATAATTTATAGCAAAAATATTTAAATTTTAAAATGATCTTAAAAATATCTACTAATATAATTTCAAGTAGATAAATTATATTTCAAATTTTAAACATTTTGTGGGAAAAATTAATTTCCCATATAATAAATGCCATGAAAGATATTTAAGTTAGTTTTGTATAAAACCAAATTAATGTGTTGCCATCAGATTTGTATAATTACGAGATAGAAAGGCATGTGATTATCCTTAAATAAATATTATTAATTTTAATTTTTATAAAGAGGAATCTGATTATTAAGGACACAATAACCTTTTGTGAAAAAATTTAGAAACCAGATTATTTACCTAAAATTCATATGAAATCTCAAGGTAGCCTGAATAGCCAACCAATTTTGAAAAAGAGCAAAGTTGGAGGTCTCATATTTTCTGGTTTCAAAACTTACTGAAAGTTACAGCAATCAAAATAATGTGATATTGCCACAGATATATACAACAATGCAAAAGAAGAGAAAGTGCACATATAAAATCTTGGATATCTAGTCAAATGATTTTTGGCAGTGGTGCTAAAACTCCTCAATGGAGAAATTATAGTCTCAACAAATAATGCTGGAAGATCGAAGTTGGAACCTTACTGTATGCCATATACAAAAATCAACTTAAAACAAATCAAAGACCTGGACTGAAGAGATCAAACTATAAAACTTGTAGACAAAAACATAGGGGAAAATTTTTTGACATTGGATTTAGCAATAATTTTATGGATATGAAAATACAAGAAATAAGTAAAAATAGATAAACTACATTAACATAAAAACAAACAAAAATTTCCACATCAAGGGCATAATTCAATAGAGTGAAAAGGCAACTGTATAATGGGAAAAATATTAAAATTTGAAAATCAAATATCCTGTTGAAAAAATCCAGGTTCAAAGAACCTGAAAAAGGACATTAATAGGAAGGAAATTTCTATGCACATTCCAACTTAAATGAACCTTGAAGAAATAAGCCATTCACCAAAAGCAAATACCATGATTCTGATACCGGAATACCTTTCTTAGTAGGTTGTTGGTCTTGGGGATTTGGAGAACGAACCCATGGACCACAGATAAGTGGTAAGGTAGGATTTTACCTTACAGAATACAGAAGCAGTAGAAAAGGCACCAGAGCCTCTAATAAAAGGGGAACACCCAAGTCGGAAGTTTTTCCTGGGCTCTCTGTCTAGGGGTCTATATTACATTTTGTCTAGGACTTGGTAGGTGGAAAAATATCTTTTTTTTGTAGAGACAGAGTCTCACTATGTCACCCTTGGTAGAGTGCTGTGGCATCACAGCTCACAGCAACCTCCAGATCTGGGGCTTAAGAGATTGTTGTGCCTCAGCCTCCCGAGTAGCTGAGACTACAGGCACCTGCCACAACACCTAGCTATTTTTTTGTTGCAGTTTGGCTGGGGCCAGATTTGAACCCACCACCCTTGGTATATGGGGCCCAGGCCTACTCAGTTAGCCAGAGGCACTGCCCAAAGCTATTTTTTAATTCATATTACATGGAAGGAAAATCATTTTGGTAACATAAATTGCATCTGTACAGTCTAAGTCAAAGTTATAGGTGTGCAGATTCATAAAATCTACTATTATCTACTAATATAATCTAATCAATAAAATACCATGCAAAGCTTTTTAGTTTTATATAATCCCATCACTCTATTTTTGTTTTCATTTCCTATGCTTTTGAAGTCTCTTGCCCAGATCAAGGTCCTGAAGCTTTTCCCCTATTGTGTTTATTTGTAATATTTTTATAGTTTTGGGTCTTACATTTAATTCTTTAGTCCACTTTGAATTGATTTTTGTATATGGTGAGAGACAAGAATCTAGTTTCTGTCTTCTGCATTTGGATATCCAGTTTTCATCGCACCATTGACTGATAAGTCAGTCCTTCTCCAGTATGTATTCTTGGTGCTTGTGTCATAAATCAGTTGAATGTGAATATGTGGGTGTATTTAGGTTCTCCATTCTGGTCCACTGGTCTGTCTATCTGTTTTATAATAACACCATGCTACTTTGGTTATTATGAATTGTAATACATTTTGAAGTTTGATAATGTAGTGCCTTCAGTTTTGATCTTTTTGTTCAGGATTGTTTTGGCTCTTTTTTGGTTCTATATGAATTCAAGATTTTTAAAATTTTTTTCTGAAAAATGGCAGTGGTATTATGAGAGGGATTGCTTTGAGTCTGTAGAGCACTTTGAATGGTATGGTCATTTTGACAATCTTTTCCAGTCAATGAATACGAAAGTCTTTTCTTTTTGTGTGTGTTGTTTTCAGTTTCTTTCATCTCCATTTTGCGGTTTTCATTGTACAGCTTTTTCTCCTCCTTGATTAAATTTACTTCTAGAGTTTTTTTCTTTTGTGAGTAGGATAAATGGGATTGCTTTCTTGATTATTTTGTTTTTGGTTTTAGGAATGCCACTCAATTTTGTACGCTGATTGGTAACATGCAACGTTAGCAAATTTGTTTCTCAGTTATGAAAGTTTTTGTAAAGTCTTTAGGTTTTTTACCTATGATTATTGTATCTATAAACAAGGTTAATTTGAATTTCTCTTTCCCAAATGTATGCTTTTTTTTTTCTTTGTCTAATTGTTCTAGGGAAGGCTTCTAGTACTATGTTGATTAAGAGAAGTAGAGTGGGCATCTAAGCCCTATTCCAATTCTTAGAGGAAAAACTTCCAATATTTCCTTATCCAATAGTTGTTAGCTGGGGTCTTTAATATATGAAGGCCTTTTTATTGTATAATAATACTAAAAGTGCAATAATCTAATCACGTTTAATTTATTGGAAGCAGCAAAACTGAAGATTAATTACTTGTAAACCAATTTAAGTAAATGGCTATTTACTTCTAAGCGCTATTGGTGTGACACTCAACTGGCAAATGATGTAACTCCACCAGACAGAGGTTAGGATGATGGAAGACTGGGGTCAGAATCCATATCATTTATTAATTTTTGTAGCTTAAAATAATATATTGGAATGTTCATTTTATTTTCCTCCTGGAACTTTCCATTGAGCAAAAAACCTCATACATACAAATGCCTGCTGGATACTTCCACTTGCATTTTTAAAAAACATGTCTAAGTTATCTTTGGGCCCAAAACTAACTTACTGATGCTTGTTCACCAAATCCTTCACTACCAATTTGACTTTCCCTTAGGCTTTTTGCAGTTCTGTAAATAATGCCATCATTTACCTAATTATTCAGACCAAAACAGAAATGAATCTAATTAGATTCTCAATTTTCTAACATAACACAATGAAATATAACTTCTATTACAGTGATTATTATTTCAAATATATCCAAATTTAATGACATAATATTTTCTCCATTGACACAACTGGAGTCTAAATGCCATCATTATGGATGATGCTGTGACAAATTTGCCCTGTCATGTCTCCTTTTCTTTATTCTTATCTTTCCTTCTCCACATTCCGTAATCCACTTAGCCACCATAGGTGAAATTCCTCAAGCATGAATCAGATAACAGTATTTCTTTAAAATTCTTCAAAGCAGTTATATTGTACTTAGAAGAAAATCTACGTATCTTACCACAGCACACAAAGTTTTACGTGATCAGATCTTGCCTATACCTGACATTTTGCCATTTTTACTATAATTCCTTCAGAATTTTTTCTTATTATTTTTTGACAGGTAAAATTGTATGTATTTATTGTATTTAATTTTATTTTTTGACATGTATACACATTATAAAATGACTAAATATCTCCAATTGACATATGTATTATCTGACGTAGTTACCATTTGTGTGGTAAGAACAATGAAAATTTTCTTCACATTTTTCAAAAATACACCATGGCCATACATCACATAGAGGTGTTCTAGTCAATGACAGAACACATACGCAACTGTGGCCCCAGGAGATCATATAATCTACAGTAGTCACACAATGAAAATATTGCCTACCAACACATTTCTCAGAACCTTTCCCCATTGCTAAAGAATGCATACTTACATTACATACCTGTATATTAGTTTTTCTTTTTAAGACAGTTTCACTTTGTAGCCCTGATAGAGTGCCATGGTGTCATAGCTCACAGAAATTCTTGAGCTCAAGTGATTCCCTTGCTTCAGTCTCTGAAATAGGTGGGAAAATAGGCACCTATTTGCCCAGCCATGGTTTTTTTGTTTTGTTTTGTTTTTTTTAGAGACAGGCTCTCGCTATTGTTCAGGCTGGTCAGGATCTCGTTCTTGTTCAACCCATGAGTTCAGGCAATCCTCCTGCCTTGGCCTCCCAAAGTGGTAGAATTACACATGTGAACCTCCTTGCCCAGCCTGTATATTGTTATAAACTATAGTCAGCAGGTGGTAGAATAGATTGTTTCAAATTATTACTCCTATCTTACTGAAATTTTGTATTCTTTGACAATCTTCTCTTCACTTCCTCAACTCCTTAAACCAAATTTGAAAATTCAAAGTTATTCCTGGGATAACCCTAGCAAGGAATTTTTTTCAGTGACTTATGTACCAAAATATTAACTCTGGTGGGGGGTACTACATTAAATGGTGTTTTATAAAGTCACCATAATTTTTGTTTTGCATGTATATGCACGCACACACATATATACACATCCTCACTTGGCTGCTCACACACAAACACATACTTACCACGTTTCCAGTGTTATATAAATGCTTCCTTTTAATATATTTCTAAAATGTTTGTGGCAAAATTAAAATATAAATGCATTTAAGTTCTCAGAACCTAAGCATTTAGTGAAGAGAAAAGAGGAGACTTTATTTTTTTCTTTAGAGACAAAGTCTTACTTTGTCTCCCTCGGTAGAGTGCTGTAGCATCATAGCTCACAGCAACCTCCAGCTCTTGGGCTTAGGTGATTCTCTTGCCTCAGCCTCCCAAGTAGCTGGGACTACAGGTGCCTGCTACAACACTTGGCTATTTTTGGTTGCAATTTGGCCAGGGCTAGGTTTGAACCCTCCACCCTTGGTATATGGGGAAGGCACCCTACTCACTGAGCCACAGGCACTGCCCAAAGAGGAGACTTCTTTTGAACACTGACAAACATGAGTTTTTCTCAGATACATTTGAAGAGTACAGTCAAGAACCTGTTTTGACATAGTGTTAGAATTTTCTGTATTCCTATTTGTAAATTTTGATCCACTTGTACTTTTTTCCCTTTTATAAAATTTACCTTCAGATAGACTACTTTTGTATTTTTTAACTTGATACCTTCTATTTTGTTCATAGTTTAAACAATACATTTAGCTTAAGAAATATCTGGGTTTTTTTCAGAGCTTTCCTCCTATTCCCATCCCATTCCTCTCTTTGTTTCAAACAAATAAGATGTTTCTGAATTTTGGATTTAATGCTCCTTGCTTTCATCTATAATTTAACCATGTAAAGATGAATAATTATTTTAGTTAGCCAAATTTAACACGTGTATAAAAATCATCCAATTAAGTGTATATCAGTATTTTATTTTTAAACAATATTATAATGTTGAAACTTACACTGAAACATGTACTTTTTTTCTATTACTTTCATTATTTTATGACTAATTAATTTTTACACGTTTTTAATGTTTTGAATATTTAACTGACAAATGATTATATTCAATGTATACAAGCTGATTGGGTATATGTATACATTGTGAAGTGATTACTGCAATGAAATTTATTAACACATCCAGATACTTATGTTGTATGTCATTGTAGCTCCAGAACTTGTTCAGTTTATAACCTTTGACCAACATCTCCTCATTGACCTCCATCTCCAGGCTCCTGGCAGCCACCATTTTAATCTCTACTTCTTAGAGTTCAATTTTTTTAGATTTCACCTGTAAGTAAGTTTATATAGTATTTGTCTTTCAGTGTTTGGCTTAGTTCCATTAACAAAGTGTTCATTCCTGTTGAACAGGAATAGCAATTTTTTCTTCTTTTTTTATTGAATAATGTTCTCTTGCATCCATATGACACAACTTCTTAATCTACCTACCCACCCATTTGTTGTTTCAATATCTTGGCTATGGTGAACAATGCTTCTGTGAACAAAGTGAAGAAAATATCTCTTTGAGATACTAACTTTATAATACTTGCATATATATCTAGCAGTATGAATAATGGATCTCATAGTCATTCTATTTTTAATTTGAGGGGGAACATCTAAACTCCTTTCCGTAACGGCTATACCAATTTGTATTTCCACCACTTTCACACAAGGGTTCCCTTTTCTCCATGTCTTCACTGACACTTGTTATCTCTTATCTTTTTAATAGCTATGTTAACAAGCACGAGGTGATGTGTCTAGGTTTTTATTTGTATTCTTCTGAAGATTACTGATGTCAAGTACTGTTTTATATGTCTATTGGTCATTCTTAGGTCTTCTTTGAAAAACATTTATTTGCCCATCTTTTAATTATGTTACTTATTTATGATTGAGTAGTGATTCCTAAATATTTTGTATACTAACCTTTCTCACATGTACATTTTCTCTGAGTCTCTACTATTTATTTTTATTATTATTTTCTTGATTGTTTCCTTTCCCATGCAGAAGCTATGATGTGGTCTCACTTATTTTTTTTTTTAATTTTTGCTTTTATTCCTTGCTTTCTATTTTTGTTTTTAGTGCCATATCCAAAAATTCATTGCTAAGACCAGTACCAAGGAATTTTTCTTCATATTTCATGTTTTCTCCTCTGAATTCTATGGCTTCAGACCTTAAATTAAAAATCTTTAATTTATTTTAAGTCAATTTACATATGTAATACAAGACAAGGGTTTGATGTCATTCTTTTCCATGGAGATCTCTAGTTTCCCCAAGGCTATTTACTGAAAAGACATTCTTTGACCATTGATCTTATATATGGAAAACTCTAAATACTTCACACACACACACAAAATAGTATTAATAAATTAGTTCAGTAAATTTTCAGATTACCAAATAAACTTCCTACAACCTGAAATGGTTATATACACTAGTAACGAGATATAGGAAAAATAAATTAAGGAAACAATCCCACTATTATAACTCAAAAAATGAAATACTTAGTAATATTTAAACACAAAGGCATAAGATCTATACACTGAAAACTACAAGACATTCATGAAAGAAACTGAAGAAGACACAAATAAGTGGAAGTGCCATGTTCATGGATGAGAAGAATTAAAATAGTTACTACATCTATATTCAAAGTTATTCTCAATCTCTAACAAAATTCCAATGATTTTTTTTCATTAGAATAGAAAAAAA
Source organism: Otolemur garnettii (assembly GCF_000181295.1). Taxonomy (NCBI): domain Eukaryota; kingdom Metazoa; phylum Chordata; class Mammalia; order Primates; family Galagidae; genus Otolemur; species Otolemur garnettii. The sequence continues at coordinate 1,103,199 of NW_003852641.1, read as the reverse complement.
ACAGAAATAGAAAAAAAATCCCTAAAATTCATATCAACCTCCAATAATTTTGATAACTGAAGCAATTTTGAGAAACCAGAACTAAACTGTAGACATTACATTCCCTGCTTTCATATTATATTACAAAGTTATACTAAAAAAACCCAGTATAATACTTGCCATAAATTTTTAAAAAGCAGACCAAGGACCAATAAAACAGAGAGCTCAAAAAAAAGCCCAGGCAGTTATGGCCAACTAATCTTTGACAAGACCATGATGATATTTTAATTTAAATTTATGGGAACAGTGATGAGTATTTAATGGATCTAATGTTAGATTGCTTTGAAAATTGCTTTAATAATCTGCTGGTAAACATGTGCTCCAACTGTAAAATTTCTAGGTGTGAGGGAGTGAGAAACCTTTACTTTCCTAGATGATGCATGGAGATTTTAGCAGACATGTACATAAAATATCTGTCAGTGGTAGCAAATATGAGTTACAAAGCCCTCCAAGTAGAAAGTATAGTATATATGAAAAATTTGAGTAGTGGTAGGTCTGAAACGTTGGTGGTGGCCAAAAATGTCATACAAAAGAGATAAGGATAAGACAATATGTCATTGATTTACTAAGGATGTTAGAAGTTTTACTTCAATCCCCCCAGTGAGGAACCACTCAGCTTATCACCCTAAACTTCATACATTACATGATTGAATTTTTATTTTTTTAATAGCACTTAAACTACTATATAAAGAACTGAATAGGAAATATATTAGATGTATAGCTGTCAATCAAGTGAACTAATGTACAGTATATCAAACAAGAAATACTTTTCTTCAAAAAAACCCCTACATTTTGGCAATATAGAAAGAATTTGGCAAATATAAGCTATGTTAAGGGGAGGTAAGACCCTATGTATGGGTCTGGGGAGAGGTACAGGAAGTTGTTAATACAGTTTTTCAGGTTTCTGACTTAAACAAATAGTTAATGCTGATAATATTTGTGAAATAGTGAACATGAGGAACAGTAAATGGGGTAAGAGGATTTGAAATCACTCTTTAACATAACATTTTGAGATCCACAGATTTATTCAGATAGATGTTTTGAGTACGTATTTAGACATACAAATCTAAAACTCAGAAGAGAAGTCAAGACTAGTAAATAAAGTATTGTTTGTAAACACACGATTTCTAAACAATACTCTAGAAATAAAATCAATATCTAAATAAAAGACATAGGTTGATAAGAAAAGTCTGGCCAAGGAAGAATAGGAATCTTCTACTTCAGACTTGAAAAGAATTGGAACTACAACAAAATAAATAAATGGGACTCCATTAAGCTAAAAAGATTCTGCACAGCTAACAATACAACGATTAAAGCAAATAGACAAAATTCAGAATGAGAAAAGTTATTTGATGTTACAGATCTGACAAAGGGTTAATAACTAAAATCTACAAAGAACTCAAACAAGAAAAAAAGAGCAAACAAACCCATATATCACTGGGCAAGAAACACGAACAGAATATTCTCAGAGGAAGATAGACAAATGGCTAGCAAACATATGAAAAAATGCTTATTGTCCCTGCTTATCAGAGAAATGTAAATCTAAACTATCCTGAGATATCACCTGACCCCAATGAGGATGGCCCACATCACCAAATTCCAAAGTTGCAGATGATGATACAGATGTGGAGAAAGGGGAACACTTTTACACTGTTGGTGGGACTGCAAACTAATACAGCCTCCTTGGAAAGAAGTATGGAGGCTCCTCAAAGAACTAAAAATAGACCTTCTCTTTGATCCCATTAGTAATGGCATCAACCCAGAAGATGCAATCCCATTAGTAATGGTATCTACCCATAAGAAAAAGTAATATTTTATCATAAGGACATTTGCACTAGATTGTTTATTGCAGCCAAGATGTGAGAGCAACCCAAGTGCCATTAACCCAGGAATGAATTAATAAACTGTGGTATATGTATATCATGGCACACTATTCAGCTTTAGGAAAAATGGAGATTTTATATGTTTTGTAATAACCTGGATAGAGTTGGAGAACATTATTTTAGTAAAATATCACAAGAACGAAAAGCAAATATCTAATGTATTCAATACTAACATGAAGCCAGTAGACAAATACACACCGACACAAGAGGAAAAAATCAATTTAATTCAAATTGGGGGAGGGAAGGAGATTGTGGTGCTCTCACCTAATGGGCACAATGTATGGATATATGGCACACCTCCTGGGAGAGGAGCACAGATACAATGGTGTCTAAAGAAAACTGTGTTTATACATGAGTGTTCTCTGGTCTGTCTTGATGAAACTTTGTTCATAACCAAGTGAATGGGACAGAAGATCAGAAGCAAATCAGTATATTATATTTATTTAATTTATAAATAAATCCTGCCCAAACAGATGAATCAGAACAAGTAGAACAAAACAACAATCTCTTGCCCTTCATTTGTTTCATTTTTAGAAGAAAAATTCCATTTTGTCTATATACAAAAAAAAAAAAGAAAGAAAATCTTGAACTTAAACAGAACTAGAAGAAAAATGATTCTAATTGGAATATTAGCAGAATATTACCAGAAATTATTATCATATCAAACCTGAATATACATGTTATCCATTTTGACAAACTATTTCCAGTAGAATTTCTGAAGAATTGATGCAAGCTGAAGAGGCAGGTCTCTTTCAGGGACTTAGACTGTATTGGGTGATGCATAAAGGAATCATTTCAATAAAATAGGTAAACAGTTTGGAATATATATTTTTTTCAGCTATCTCTGGGGCATCATTTTAGTAGATGATTACAACCAAATGAATATTATCTTATAATTTTCTCATGAGCAGTAGTAGCTTTTATGTTAGCTCCAGATTGCTATTTATACTCTAATGATATTTTACAGAATTCTATCAGTTTAGAGGGAAAGCTCAGGGGATCTTCAATGATAGCTAAGAAGTTATTTTTATTTTCTTTCTTTTTAAAATTTTTCATATATAAAATGCAAATATGTAACAGAATTAGTTAATGAGTTGTTATTTTCTGGCACTAAGTGGATAAAAAGTGGGGTTGGGATTCAGCCCCTTTCCTGGCTCTCCTTAGCTTCAAGAGGACTTGTTTTGAAATATTTTCTCCTACCATCCCAGCCTAAATGCAGGCTATTTTTTTATGCACAGATTATCATGTCATTTCATCCTTTGGAATATCTTTAGCCTAATTTTTATAAATTATTCCTCTTTAAAAATACCTAAGGCAAAGTTTTTACCAAAATTAACATTTTTTCAAGGCCAGATAGGGACTCACTTGTTTGCATGATATATAATAAATGCATCAGCTCTTCGACTTCATACATAAATTTATCTCACAATTCCACTTATAATTTCTGGGTTTTTTTCCTAAAATCAGGTTAAGATTTATAGTTTTCTTTGCTTCTTTTTGTTCTTGTTTTTCAGTAAATCCTCAGTAACATCTCCCTCCCTCTTTCCATTTGTGCCTCCATACCATAGAATTATGAAATGCAATTTTTAATACTTCCTTCTAAACCCACTCCTTAGCACAAATCTTTAGTACAGAGGAAATGTATATGTCACTAATTATTGTTATACATATTTGGGTACTTAAAAATGTAAAATAGTTAACAGGTACAATTTTATTTCTTAGAATATATAAATAGATATTGATACCGGATTTTGATACTGGATTTCCAGGCTCTTTGTCTCGGCAGTTCGAAGAATGAAGCATCGGACCACAGGATAGGTTTTATTTAACAATACAAGTGTTACAGCTCTTACAAAGAACCAAGCTTCCTTGCAGAGCAGGATCAGCAGTAAGATTGGTTTTAAATATGAGTGTTACGGCTCTCACAAGGAACCAAACCTTTTTACAGAGAAGGACCAGCAGTAAGGTAGTGTTATAGCTCTCACCGGGAACCAAAACTCTTTGCTTTCCTGCTCTCTCTCTCCAAGGTATGTGTTTGGGCTCTCTGCTCAGGGGCTTATATAAGGGCAGTTGTCCAATGAGCTTTTGAGTCCTGCAGATTTTGAAAACAGACCAATCAGGGATGCACTGGAAGAACTGCCAGAAGTCCACATGAGGAGACAGCATGGCCAGTGTCTTCCCCTGCTGGAGTCTGGTTCCTTTGGCTACTGGAGCCTCTGTTGGGGGAGGGAAGCTCCCCACCACCACCCCACCACCACCACCCCCCATCCCCGCTTGCCTATGCTCCAGCCTGCTAGTTCCTCTGCCTAATGCTGCCAAGATGGAGGCCGCAGATCTTCCAGCCCCACTCAGCTGAGCTGGCTGGGGCACTGCCTGTCGGTATCAATATGATGATATATATATAATTATGTATATGAAGTGTAACAACACCTATGTGTGCACACAGAGGAAGAGTACTTCTCTTTTATCTGTAGCATTACTTTCCGCAGTTTCAGTTACCTGGGAAATAAGCAATTCATAAGCTTTAACTCATGTGCCTTTCTGATCATTAATATAATTGTTCTATTGTATTAGTCGTGATAGTTGATAATTTTTTACTGGGCCTAATTTACAGATTATACTTTGTCATAAGTATGCATGTGTAGGACAAAACAGTATATGCAAGGTTGGGAAAGCTTAGCTGATTAGTTAGAAAAAAAAGTGGGGGGGGGCTCTATCTAGTCTCTTTTTTGGATAACCTGGAGGGAACTAGAAACTATTCTAAATGAAATGTCATAAGAATGGAGAAACAAATACATGTATTCTATATACCAAATTAGAACTAACTGATCAATACTTAAGTGCCACATATGAACGTAGATCTCAATGAAAATCAAACTGGGGGGTGGGAGTAGAAGGGGATGAGTAATTTATACTTTATGGGTACAGTGCACACCATCTAAGTGAAGGGCACACTTAGATGTATAACTTTGACTCAATATGTCCAAAAACAAAGTATGCAAACAAAACATCTGTACCCCTTAACATTCCAAATTTTTTTAAATGTGCAAAATATGTTTCCAATATTGTGTTCTATAAGTTTATGAACCTTAACATGGTTATAGCCATCTCATTATTTTGCACATTACAATCAGGATTTAGTTGAATTGCATGCTATTTAACAAACTGCGCACCGCCAAGTCTTGGTGGTAACACAGCTGGATTCATTTTTCAGGATGAAAGATCAGTCATTATAAACTTGTGCTTGTGGTGAGACTGAAAAATGCTCATGTGTAAGCTATAAATTGGCCACAAGGGTAGACATTTCCTTGGCAACCTCTGGGTGGGATATTAAGCAAAACTGAGACATTTAATTTTAATTAGAATATTAAATTAGATTATAACTCAAATCTAGGACAGAGTTACAAAGGGAGCTGTCTCATCATAGTTAAAGTGTTAAAATGAATGTACTGCACCCCAAATAGAACATTAGTGGAATTCTCGGCTAGAAACCTGTGGTGGAAAATGACTGATAAGAGATGGCAGAAGTTTCCCCATGGGCAGAAAAATAGGAAAGATTATAATTCTTCGAAACAATATAAAGGAGCATTTACACAATAATTTTCAATGTAAATCCAATAGGTCACATTTTAACATTGGCATTAAATACTTTTGTCCACTAACCAAAATAATATAATCAATATTGTGACTTATTTCCTTGATTTGGCAATCTTAACTAAGTAAGCATGAAAATACGCTAGATTGTGTTGGATGGTTCTTACAGTCCTTTTCAAGTACGTTCATTCTCACTTCTTACTCCTGTCACTCTTCAAGCTTTAATTGGATTAAAAGAAACTAACCTTTCTTTGCATTGGGACTATAGCCTTACAACTCTTGATTCCTCCTCTTGTGCTTCTTTGAGAAGTGAAGTGCCTGGGGGAACCCATTCAGGAATAACTTATAGACAATTGGGAATTTTGAAACCAATTCTGAAGTCCCTTTAACCAATAATGAATGGTGGCCACTGTGTGTATCATTATGAGATGCTCGTTAGTTTACTATGGCTTTAGGAATGGTGCACTGGGTCTGGAGTAACCGAAAAGCTGCATGAAAGATTCTTGAACTGGGTCTCCATCTTTCCTTATTTTACATCTTCTGTTACTTAAGCAAATGACGTCCATTCAACTCTGTCTCAGAATCAAATTTCAGCAATTCCAGGTTGAAATATATTTTAGAGAAGAAGCAAAAGTTTAAAATAAATTGTTAGGCTTGGCACCTATAGCTCACGTGGTTAGGGTGCCTGCCACATACACTGGGATTGGCAGGTTCAAATCCAGCCCAGGCCTGCCAAACAACTATGACAACTACAACCAAAGAATAGCCAGGTCTTGCTGCAGGCATCTGTAGTCTCAGCTACTTGGGAGGCTGAGCCACAAGAATCACTTAAGACCAAGAGTTTGAGGTTGTTGTGAGCTGTGATGCCAAGGCACTCTACCAAGGGTAACAGCTTGAGACACTGTCTCAAAAAAAAAAAATTAAACAAAAAATAAAATAAAGTGTTAAATTTGTAACTACTATAACCATTAGTGATACTTAGAATTTGTGATTACCTTTAAACATCTACCAGGGTGTCCAACCTCTTGGCTTTTCCACACCACATTGAAGAAGAGTTGCCTTGGGCAACTCTATTAAATATACAAACACTACTGTAAGCTTATGAGCAAAAAAAAAAAGATTGTGTATAATTTTTGTGATACCTTCTACCACAGATAAGCAACCCAATCGTATAATTATCTTTCTTTTTTTCACATTACTTTTATTGTAATTTATTTAAAATTTCTTTAATGTCATAATGGTAGTAGTTCACTGTAGACAATCACTATTTAATGTCATAATGCATTCAAATTTTCTGCATGTTTTACCAGATTTAATGTGGAATGGCTTTATAACTTCTTTAAATAATTGGCATTTTCAAAGAACAAAAGCTTATTGCTAGCCAGGCATTGTGGTGGGTGCCTGTGGTCCCAGCTACTTGGGAGGCTGAGGCAAGAGAATTGCTTAAGCCCAAGAGTGTGAAGTTGCTGTGAGCTGTGATGCCAAAGCACACTACTGAGGGTGACATAGTGAGACTCTGTCTCAAAATTAATTAATTAAAGAAAAGCTTATTGCCAGTAAAAATCACCAGAAGATTGTAATAACATCTTCAAAAGGGCATTCTAAAAGCAATAATGGAAGTACCATTAAAATAAGGATGCAGACTTGTGAATTACATAGAGGATGCAACAACATTTAACCGTATATATTTCTTTCCTTTTTTTTTTTGTTTGTTTGGGATTCATTGAGGGTACAAAGAATTAGGTTACACTGGTTGCAGTTGTTAGATAAAGTCCCTCTTGTGATTGTGCAGTCCTCTAATTCTTATGTGGCCCACGGGCCAGAGTTTCTATTGACACCACAGCCAGATATTCTAACTTCTATCAAATTTATCTGTAAGTACTAAAGGTGTTTTGCATATTAACAATAATTGCAGTTTAATAGTTCTGAGATAACCATTGCAAATCAAAGTTATTTACTGCAGAAAACCATTGCAAATCAAAGTTATTTGTCAAAGCTGGATTTCCACAGAATCAATGTGGTAACATAGGTATACTGCAAAATAAGTCCTTTGCCTGATAAAGACTGACAGTAGTGGAGATAAGTAATACTGTTGCATTGTACTATTTCCAAAATCAGAACCTTCCTTTTCTGGTTGAGATGATTGTTTTCTGTGGTTGTGACCGTGATTGTGGTGGTGGTTGGTGAACCTCCTGAGGGGGCCAAGAAGCTTTCTAGGTATATAGTTTTAATATGTGACAAATTTTGTTTGAGGTGTTTAATGAGAAATGACAATTCTCAAGGAACTGCAACATAGAATATTTTTAATTTCTGTAACAACATGGTAGGGAGATTACTATTTTATACTAAAAAAAAATACAAAGGAAAAAGTAAGTTAACGTAACCACTCCATATTGTAGAAAGAAAGATACTGGTTGAAATTTAAATTTAAAGTGTAACACTTCAAACACAAGAGGTCTTTAGATTTCCTTGTTTGTTCCTAGACTGTTTCCATGATAATCATACATTTTGAGAGCAGTTTATTCTTTTTAAGCTAAAATCCTGATTCATAATTTTCTTTCAAAATAGTTAATGGAAAAATACTTTATTTGTTTGAGGAACCCTTGGCTCAACTATATATGTGTAAAAATAATGATTTGCTGTTCCAGTTCACCTTGCATTTCTTTAATGTCAGTCAGATTTAATCAATATGTGAAAGTAATAGTAGTTTACTGTAGATAAATAATCATGAACATTTGCCAGTAAGTTTGACTAGTATTATAAACAATCATAATTTCAAATGATAACAGTAATTTTATGAAATCTCCTTGGTTTGTAAATATATGTGGAGACATTTCTGATCCCACTTGCAAGCTAACCTCATTAATTTCTTCTGGAATCAGGACTTTTCTTCAGAAAGTAAACTTCCTTGACACCTGTTCTAATGGCCCTTTCACGAGGACTAAATTTTGTTACCTAATTAGGACTCTAGGCAGCAGTATTCACACACATACAAAGTGAATGACACATGGTATGGGACATTGACGACGTGATAGCTTATAAATTCTCAGGATCTCAGGAATAAGCAATTATTAGTCCTCCTATACTAATTGATAATAAATCTTTAGAGACAGAGTTACAAGGATGTCTTGAAGGTTTATATCCCTCTGATTCAATTTACATTCTATCTCAAAGCATGTTTATGTAATTTCATACATACGGTGGTAAATTTGCTAGCTTACAGTTCTTCCTACCTTGTACCATTTATACATTTTCAAGGATGTTTTACAGCAGAATAATTAACTATTAACAAAGTAATTCACTCAGTGATTTTTTTTTAGGCATAATTTTGTCAAAGATGTTTGTAGTCACTGTCCACTTGGCCTTGTAGGGACTCCAGTTGGTTTAGGAACCTAGTGTAGTATTGAGTTGCTTATTCTTTCTTGGAACCAATCTGAAATAAACACAGATTTCGTACAGCGAATCATTGACTCCATGTTGTTTTAAAAGTTGAACTCCAGAAGCCCAATTGGAAAGATAGAGGCATAAGAAAGTTTTATAAATACTTATATAGAAATTCCCAATTAGATGCAAAATAAGTAGACTAGAGGGTAAAAGCTTTAACAAAAAATAGTACAAAAATTAAGGAGCATTGCTTGTCATAGACCAAACTTAGAGGTGTATTGCTAGATACACATTTTTAAACAGTATTTCTGGGCTTCTTCTTCCATACAAAGAGAAGAGAAACAATGCCATAGAACTTTTCTAAAGCCTAAGTTCTCACTAGTGTACCTCATATGCCCCTGAGAATGCGATCTAGAACCAGAATATCTCTACCAAGGGGAAAAATTCACTGACACCTCAGCGAACAAAAACTAAATTAATGTAAATAAAAAATCTTACACAGAGAAATTGAGACAAAACAGTAGCTGTGGCAAACTACTTTAAAAAATATTCAAGTCTGTGAGGAGAAAATACTCAGCTATCCATTTGCTAACCTAATACTAACCTTGGCCAAAAACCTCAAATTGATGGAAACTTGAACTCCCAATTCTGGAGCTCAAATCATGTAGTTGTCTATTTTTAATAGTTTATATTGTAATTAACTGAATTATATATTTGCCTATGTAAGAATCAGTTTCCTTACCAATAGCCAAAAAATAATGATATAGTTGTTTCACAGACATTAGGGGGAAATCCGTATGTTAATGCATTTAAGGGGTCAGCACAGGGTCTGAGATCTAGTAAGCATTTCACTAATGAAGTTATACACAGGCATATGTACAAAGACACTTGTCATTGTCAAAGAGAAAAACTCATATATGTATAAATATGCTAAACTAATGCATTACTTACATCTTACATGTATGTACTATAATAATGTGCACCAGTTGAAATGATAACAGATATTTAGTTTACATGAAAATGCATCCTTTTTAAGCTGTTAACAAAATAAAATTAGTTAATAAGTGTCATTATAAAGTTTTCTATTATTGTAAAAATATGCCTGTATATATGTATATATTTATGCATGTATGTATGTATAAAAGAGTTCGGAAGGTTATATAACAACATTTGATCCTGTGTTTCATTTTAATTTAGCTGGCATATAACTCTTAACTTCCTGTCCTCTATGTGTGTATACCAATGAGAGTTTATTTACTCTTAAAATTATAAAAATACCACTAGGGTTTAAATTTAAATTGAATCAAAAAGAAAAAGTAGCATTCTTTCTCTAAAAACTGGCACAAGTGCAAAGACTAAAGAGATTAAAAACACTCCATAAACTAGCACACAAAAATGTAATTGGCCTTATTGACTAGCATAGTGTGTTGTTAAGAAAACTTTTTTCTTTGCTTAAGAAAGCACTTTGGAAATAAGTGAATGCTGAGAGAAGGTAGACAAGCTGGCCAAAAGGTTCAGAGAAAGCCAGAGAACTAAAATCTGTTAAGAGATTCAGTCAGAGAACCAGGCTAACAGCAGGCTTATTGCTGAAGAGCAGAGGTCAAACTTCTACAGCCTTGGCATGCAATGCATTTCAGATGCTAAGATGACAGAGCTGCTCATAAAACCATCTGCTATTTGCTGATCCATCTGTTGGTCAGCATAGAACCATCCAAACCCAGAAAATTTCTTGTCTCAAAAACAGCATGATTGCCATTTTTCTTTAAATTGGGAGATAAAAATAATGACTTTCAGAGGTAGTATTTTATTAGAGTAGATTATGCAATATTACTGTTATTTGGGTCAATACTCATTAAAAACTTCATAGTTTGTACTCTTAATACTATTGTCATAAGTTATTATGAAGAAAATTCAGCATTTTATGTATACCTATTATGTAAAGATACATATGTATGAAATATTAAGTTCATACATAAAGAGCAATTAACATTTCATAAATATAATTAATTAATGTTTCAGAAATGAACACATACGAAGGCTCAATAAGCCCATAAAACATTGAACAATATCAGTGTAGTTTTATGCATAATATCTAAAATCTGGAGAAAGCCATACCCCAAAACAAGTAAGTGCAATGGATTGCAATGGATTCAAACAAATTGCAATGAATTCAAATAATTGATTACTATTCAGAATGGGGTAGACTAATGATACTTGGAAAATCATAAAACCAAAGAGGTTTTATTGGTATAAATAAGTATGAATTGTACAATTTTATTTATATGCAATTCAAGAACAGTCAAAACTAATCTACAGTTATAGATATTGAAGGCAAGGTTGGCCGTGGTGGCAGTGGTGGTGATAATAGTATGAGAGTGGAATTTGACTGGAAGGATGTATAAGAGAACTTCTTTAGTGATGGAGTTGTTCCATGTATTTATCAGGGCATACATGAACATATACACATAATGTATATGTTTCTCAATTTTTGTCTGATTGTATAAGGAACTGTACATTCAGCTAGAAAAATTCTATAGCAATTCAAAAATTTATCATTGGATCACCGTAGATATTACCAGAAAAAATGTGCTCATTGTAAATACACATGCACATACACACACACAAATGGATACAAAGAAGTTAATTATTTTCTAGCTAAATTAAAATAAAACACAAGATTATTACGTAATCTTCCAAACTTCTTTTGTACATACACATGTATATGTACATCCACATATAGAGACATGTTATTACAATAGTAAAATCCTTTAGAGTGATTCTTTCTAATTTTATTTTGTTAACAGCTTAAATGGAACCTATTTTCATGTTAAATTAAATAAATACGTGCTATCATTTTAATTCCTAGACATTACTGCAACATATACCTGTAAGATATATGTAATTCATTTTTTAGCACACTTATCCTCATGCCAGTTTTTCTCATTGACAATGATAAGCATGTAATAAAATTTCATGTCTCGCTCATACAATACAAAAATAACAAAACCAGATATACGTTATAAGAATTTTTATTTCAACTTGCATTGATGAGACAGTGATGAGCTAGAACCTCGCACATGATCTTAGAAGCTAGTTCTGGAATTAGCCATAACTCCCTCCTGCTCCGTATTTTGTCTATAAGTAAGTATCTGAGATATAGATGATGATGGTAGAGACAGACAAGTATCTACATAGATAGAGACATAGATGATAGATAGATAGATAGAGGTGGCTCAGTGAGAAAAGGTATGTGTGTAACATTTCTGCATAAATAAGAAAGACAAATAGTTTCGTGTCTAACTCTTTCCTACCAGAGGACATTGCATTGATTTTTTTAATAATATCTTAGAGAATAATAAAGCACATACGCAGTTTTATGCAAACTAAAGAAGTCTTTTTCTACACATGTTTAATTAGTAGCAAATATTTTGATTAGTGTAATGGAAAAAAATAAACCAACTTAAAATCCTGGTTCATGAAAATTTGCCACAAAAATGGTATTGAATGTGCATTTAAAACAAGTGAAAAGTACAATGAATGAAAAAATAATCACGTAACTCAAATGTCCTCAGTCATTAAAGTAAGTGGGTGGTAGGATTTCATATCAATATTCATATCCTCAATCAAAAACAGGTGGCCACTGCTGTTTTGCTGCCAACCTTCTGATGGGCATCTATACCCTGTCCTGGACACCAAAGTTTCCACTGTTACTTTGTCATTCCTTCTTTGTAAAGGAGCAATGCTGCCTAGGGTGCTTCCTGGCAAGAGCAACCTAAAAAAAAGATTTAAAAGGCTAAAAACAGCTCTGCATTCCTTTCAGTACTCAGAACACAGGGGCTACCCTATGTTCAACACAAATATGTGAAATTCTTCTCTGCAAAAAGCTGGAAACTTGTGAGACCGCCAAAGAGCAGATGCCATGGGAATCTTTGCATCCTCTTATCTTTCTTGCTTTTCATCATAGGCACATAAGCATTAAAGATTTTTCACTAAGATTTCTTCATCATTTGTAGATCAGTCATGCAAATAGACCCTGGCAAGTTGATAACTAATGTTAATGTAGAATTCGTAAGAACCATCCCACTAGACTAATAGGATCCCTGCCATAAGATACAAAAAAGGAATAAAACATACAGATGGAAATTTATAAAATAAAAAAAGACTGTACACAAACATAAAATATTATTTTAGTCATATAGCTTTGAGGTCTTCGCTATTTCCTGGCATCAGTTTATGTGTGTGTGTGTGAGTGTATGCACTAAATGATATTTACTGTATGTATTTATTATGCGAGTTAATATTACTTAGTTTAAATGGAATATGTATAGACTCCAGCAGGAGTTCCAAAATGCTTTAATTTTTTTTCATCTTGTCATCTTATTTTGTGTGTGTATGTATGTGTGTGTGTATGTGTGAATATAAATATATATATGTTTTGGGTTTTTTTTTTTTGATAGAGTCTCACTCTTTCCTAGGCTAGAGTGCTGTAGCATCAGCCTAGCTCACAGCAACCTCAAACTCCTGAATTCAAGCGATCCTCCCTCCTCAGACTCCCAAGTAACTGGAACTATAGGCACCAGTCACAATGCCTGGATGATTTTTTCTATTTTTAGTAGAAACAGAGTCTTTCTCTTGCTTAGGCTGGTCTCAAACTCATGAGCTCAAAAAATACTCTTGCCTTGGACTCCCAGAATGTCAGGATTATAGGCATGAGCCACCACTCCCAGCCTTTGATTCAATATTAATGGCTATTATCACCATTTTACTCATTTAATCTGATAATATGAAATTCATTTTTCTCATCTAGCTCTCAGTCTCACTATTCAAGATAATTTCACCTTCAAGATAATTACAGTCATTTATTTTGATTGAATCAAAACTTAGTGCTCTCCAGAATTGTCATCTTCTATGGGATTGGTAATATACACGTACACATGATGAAAATACTATTTTCAAATGAAGAGTTACCTCATTTTGCTTTACAAGAGAGAATCTGAAATCAAAGCATGGCCTTTCAGTTTAGAGATGATGGCAGAAAGTGCAAATTTCAGACTGATTTTCTTAGAAATAATTCCAAAGCTATAAGAAAATATAAGAAACAAAAGTCTTAACTTCATTTTTCATGAAAAAAGGAAAACAGCTGAAATCCAACACCATAACTTTGTGTGGACGCTCCCAAAACAGTGCAAACCATTGGGCTGGGTCCCTTCAGGAGGAAACTGAGACAAGTTTCAAGGCACAGGAGGTACATTGCTTGAAGGTTTAGAAATAGACAGCGAAACCATAACTTATACTCTCCAATTGTGGGGGGCATAACGTGAACACTAAAGCTAATTGTGTGTGTGTATGTGTAAGTTGCAATAATAGGAACACGTAAATGCAAACTAAAATAAGGAATGGAACAGACAGATTTTCTGTATGAAGGGTGGTTCCTAGCAGTATAAAATCTGCAACAGATTTCATATTAATAAGAAAGAGAATCAAAGAATTTACGTGGCAGAAAGAGAAGATATGCTAGAAAACTGTCATCATAAAGTAGATTACAAAATTTGAACGAACTGCTAAAAACAAGAAAAAGTGACTTATGTATATAATGCTACCGAGCAGGGTTTGTTTTTTTTCTTTGTTTATTTTGTTTTTGCAGTTTTGGTCTGGGGCTGGGTTTGAACCCACCACCTCTGGCATATGGGGCCAGCGCCCTTCTCCTTTGAGTGCTACAGGCGCCGCCCAGAACAGGGTTTTTATAAAATGCAAGACCTCAGGGAATTGAAAGCATGGTAGTATGAAAAGATGAATGACAAGTAGAAAGAGCTATGGTTAGAAAAATATGTATATATCTATATATAATCACAGCACTGGAGGCAAAACTGGAAAAAAGCCAGGGCAACCACTATTCATAAAAAAATTAAGTTCATAAAGGATAGAGAGAGGGTGCCGGAGAGGTATACCAGTAGGATGCAATGTACACTCTCTGGTGACATACACACGAAAATTCTGACTTCAGCATTATATATCACCCATGTAACAAGAACCCTTGTGCCCCCCTAATATTTTAAAATAAATTTATTAAGAAAAGACACTTATCACTCAACTTTAAGTGGAATGTTCTTATGCTCAAAGAAGGAAAACTAGAGTTCAATTGACGCAATGACTGTTTGTAAAATAAACCAGAGATTTTTCTTAGTAGGAGTTTAAAAGATTTCATGGTGATAGCCCCTGTGATGGTTATTTATTTTTTGATGATGAAAATAAAACATGATTTGTCATAAAAAATATGATCAGAGAAAATGATACATAGGAAAAGTAAAGAAGATACAAAATATTTATATTTAAGTCCTCAGAAGAAAAAAAAATAATATAAAATACTTAAAGCTTTCTGGGGCATATTGAAAAGAGATCTAGTTCAAGAAAAAACTGGCCCAAAATTATTAACCTGAACTATAATTCAATTTTAAAGTCAAGGAACTCTAATATAAATAAAGATACTCTGGGGTATCTAGGCCAAAAAGCCAATCATTTATAAAAAGAAAGCACAGTATAGTCTCAAACTGTCCACAATATGTAGTACTAGGTGGCACTGTAGTAACGCCTACATTTTAAAGAAAGGGAGAATGTTCCAAGGATTTTTATAGAGTTAAATATTCCTTAAATATGAAGGCAAGAGAAAATGATTTTTAATACACTGGAACTACTTTAATAATTCCTTCTCAACATAAACTGGTAGTTGCAATAGAATATATGTAGAAATAAAATAAAATAAGTTGAGTAGTATAAAAAGGAATGAAATAACGTCATTGCAGCATCTTGGATGAGAATGTAGACCATTATCCTAAGTGAAGCATCTCAGAAATGGAAAACCAAACACCATATCTTCTCACTAATAAGTGGAAGCTAATAGATGGGCACATACTGGCCAGAGTGATACAAAGGACATGAGACATTAAGAAGAGGAGAGGGTGGGTGTGGGGTAAAAATCTACCTCTTGGGTACAATGAACACTCTTCTGGTGGTGACACACTAGAGGCCCTCCTTACACATTATATGAGATACCCATGTAGGAAAAACACTTGTACCATGTTAATTAATAACTTGAAAAATTGTAAAAGAAATTGAGAAGCAAATAGTAAATTAAGTTTAGAGTTAGAGCATATATGTTGAAATTTCTTTTCATTTATAGCAGAAGTATAAAGGTTATTTAAGTCTGAAATGTGTGTCAATATATTTAAGATTTAAAATGTAAACATGTTTATGTCTAAATATCACAATATATTTTAATAAAATTAAAGGCAGAATTTAAGTGGCGGAGAAGACATTTATTAATGATGTAATTGATCATAGAAGGAAATGTTTACATATAATATAAAATTTTATAACTAAGGATATTTTTCAACTCACAGTTGCAAAAATAATCACTAGAACAAAAATGAAAACATACCTAAAAAATCATAAACAAGAGAAGAACAACAACAAAAATATCAAAGAACAGAATATTTTTAAAGTATAAAACTAGAAACTTGAATCCAAAATAATATTGTAGAAAGAATATAAATATAATTCTAAATGCATTAAATACACCTAGAGAAAGCAGACTGTCATTTTTCCTAGCAAAAAGTAAGCGTATCTTCAAATCACATACAAATGTATACAGTGATATATTATAATTTAAAAAATGTTTTCCTATCTATAGGCTCAATTTTAAAATCAGTGAAAAATGTAGAAGGCAAATATCACATTAAGAAAATATCAAATGGTAAGTAAGTCACCTATTTGCAATGCCAAACTTACTTCAAAAGGTAATTACCACTTGTATCACAAAACCATAAAAAATAAAGATCTCTTAAAGTAATGGTGGAAAACCCCATGATTGCACTAATGTACACCGTTATGATTTAATAAAAAAAAATAAAAATAAAAGTGGAAAAATCTGGTGAAAAGAACCAAACCCATAGACATTATGTGCACACACACATCCAGAGTCCTCTATAATGAAAAAGAAAAAAACATTTTCTGAAAAAGATTAGTTGATAAATTTGCTAGATAGACAAAGACTTTAAAACAAACTGTGTTACACATGCTTAAAGAACTAAAGAAAAGGGCGGCACCTGTGGCTCCAGAAGTAGGGCGCCAGCACTATATGCTGGAGGTGGCGGGTTCAAACCCAGCCCTGGCCAAACAAACAAACAAACAAAAAAACTGCAATAAAAAAAGAACTAAAAAAAAAAAAAAAGACATGGAGAAGGTGAGGAAAATATAGACACAGTGTTCTGGATGTGGTTGTTACAAACACATATTGTGAAAGAGGAAAACAGTGAACAGTTTAGAAAGTATGAACAGATATATGAGAACCAATCTTTGAAAGATCTGTATTAAAGCAAGGAGCGTGGCTTTGCTGTATAGGAAAGTAGAAAACCTGTTAACTTTTTAAACTGTAAAGAAAAACACACTTTACTGTGCTTTACAAGAGGAGAGAATATTAGGTAAGGAGAATGGGTGAAGTAGGTGGCTGATGAATCTGGTTCCAGTTATCCATGGGAGAAAGATGACGATTTGAAATAGGAGAAGGGTAGGGAGAAAAGAAAGAAAAAATGTCTTGTATTTTTAAACCTTTTTTGTGCCTTTAAACAGTGTTACCTCATTAAAGGAAATGCAATCATTTTTAGAGAAAAGGATAGAAGTGTTTACTGGTTTGGTTCCAGAAATATCTTTCCATTACTATAAATGGGCAGTTCCTAATTGTGCCTCGGAGCAGGAGAAGAAAATTTTGAGAAAGAGAATACCACCTGCCTGCACTTGGGCACCACGCTTACTGGGGAGAAGTGAAATACGACCCAAACTCATAAACACATGCATCAGATACAAAAGATGGAGAAGGACATTCTCCGTTTGGAAGCACCCTAGATAATTCTTTCTTCTCAGTTTTGTCCAAGATTTCATATATCAAGGTTTAGGGAAATAAGCAGAACAAGCAAAAACATTAATTAAAGCCCTCTATGTTCACTAGATAATCACATTTCAGATATTTTCAGTGAATTTTTTGTAAGTTCACTCACCAACTACCCCATAGTTAACCCCTTCAAATATAAACATTTTCTGACTGATACTAAAATTTTTAACTTGGCTAGTGTTCAACAAGTTCACCGCCATGGCGACAGATTACTTTCTTGTGTCAATTAAAGGAGACAAACATCGAATCACCTGGAACCAACTGATTACTGTGTATTAACATATGTGTATGACCATACTGGAATGTTTATTTTCACAAGCTTTTCTATAATAAGATTCAAAATGCTTGGCTCTAATTCAGGCCAAATCCTTTGGGAAAGCTGTTAAGTTTTTAAGAGGTATTTGTCATTTTGGAATTTGATAATTATAGATTTAAAAAAAGAAAAAAGAAAACCCTCCCAATACCTCCACATGGCTTTTTCCTGGCAGTGAAAGATGTTAGTTCTTTCTCAGGAGGGCTGTTATGCTCTTTTACTACAGCCATTTAAATGAAAAAACACTACAACTGATTCAAAGCAGGGCCAGCCCCTCCAATCCTCTGAGTATTTAAGATTCAGATGTAGAAAGAAACTCCTAAAGTTCCAGCTTCCTAAGTGAAGTGTTCCTGGAGACCTTAGCCCTAGCAATGCTACCATTATCCTCCGTTTTGAAACTATTATCGGTGTTTGGTGTGTAACAACCTTGGGATTATTAATCAATCTGCATAATAGCCCTTATGGGGATTATAATCAATCGTATACCTGCTCCATTCACAGACTGTGCACAGCGTGTGGTTGTTGCATTATAGTCCCCTGACTATGCTCTGGTGTAATGTTAGCTGCCAAACAATGAGTATTTTCCAGGCAGAAGCTCAGAACAAGCAAAGCCAGCTACTTTCTTAAAATGTTCAACTGAAATAATGTAATATATGGGCTGGATTAAGAGAGAAATAAAGTACATAGGAGGTCATCCTATATTGGTCTCCAACTTTAGACATATAGGAAAAAATGTTACTAAAGAAGTTACTAAAGAAGAAAAAATAGTTAAGAGATGTACTAGTTATTTGTACTGGAAAAATAAATAAATAAAAGCAGTAAGTGAGGATTTTCAGTTGTTGAGAAAACTAAGAAATACATTTATAAAATATAATCCAAATTCATGTAAGAAAAATGATAACATGGCTCGGCGCCTATAGCTCAACTGGCTAAGGCGCCAGCCACGTACACCTAACGTGGCGGGTTCAAATCCCCAGCCCAGACCCGCCAAACAACAATGACAGCTGCAACCAAAACATAGCCGGGCGTTGTGGCGGGCGCCTGTGGTCCCAGCTACTTGGGAGGCGGAGGCAGGAGACTCGCTGGAGCCCAGGAGTTGGAGGTTGCTGTGAGCTGTAATGCCACGGCACTCTACCCAGGGGGACAGCTTGAGGCTCTGTCTCAAAAAAAAAAAAAAAGAAGAAGAAAAATGATAACATTAGCTATTAGTTTTAATCAGCAGAGGAAAGAAATAATTTAAAAATTAAAAGTAAAATTGTTTATCAAGCTAAAAGCAATTCTGGAAAATATTTCTGAGGATTTTCTTTTTAATTGTTCCCAAATATCTCTAGAAAAAAATACTCAAGTACCTGTTTCTGAGAGATTACTTCCTAGTTTATATAAAAATAAAGCCAATTAATAGTTAATGACATTTTCTATAATTTGATTTGATATATTTGTCATTTGGTAAAAATTCTCTATAAATTTTACATGATAATATTTTTTGGGTGTGTTAGGTTCGGCAGTCTTGCTTTTAAATCTTGGTGTGCTTTTGGCTGAAGAGACCCATAGAAAGCAAGGCAAGCATGAAACAAAGTTTATTGAGGAAGGATAAGATAGGCTCACAGAGCAATAGCAAGGTAAATATTCATAGAGCAAGATACACCTCCACAGACAATGAGTGGACCCCTCGTCATGACAAAAAGGCCTTGGTTATGGTCCCGGGTCCTATTTTATACTGCCTGGATTGAGATTGAGCCTTCCCAGGTCCCATTTTATACTGCCTGGATTGAGCCCTGCTCGTGGTTCAGATATCACAATCGCATCATGTGGTTGGATAGCTGGCAGTTATATGACCTGACTCTTACTGTATATGAGTGTTAGAACAGCATGGTGGCTCAAGGTAGTGTCTGAAATAATTAAAAACAACAAGTAAAGTTTTAGCAAGAAAAAGATTTTATTAATGACTTCCACAGCAAACCAGGCCCATCCTAGTGATTGCAGGTTCCGTGAAAAGTGCAGTTTTGGGATTTATACACAACTTTGTGGAGTATCAGCTATTTCTTGGAAATCTCCCAGGATCTTAATTAACTCATTCTCAAAACAACCCACCTGCAAGATTTTGATAACAACTCTCCTACAAGGTTTTAATCAGTCTCATAGTAGCCAAGGTTAGCTTAACCCAAACCAATCCAAAATAGCCTAGCTATATCTGTCATCTGCCTCCTGCTCATATCCAGCTGACTGCCTAACTGAGGACCTCCCATGAGCCTCTCTGAAAGCCCATGGCAGGGAGGTGGAGGGACAAACTGCAATGTGGATTTAAGCTAACCATAATTAGCCTTAACGTTGTAGGTCAACTTTGAGACCTTATTATACCTGTTCTGTTCAGCCTGTGGTTAGGGAGTTGTCTGAATTCTTTTGTAGTTAGCATGCTAAATTCTGATAGGTAGATTGGGAGGGTATTCCTTCCTCTCCCAGGTATAGACAGTACTAAGGGCAGGATCCAGGTGGGGCAGCACCAAGTTGGGATGCCTGTTTTTTGTCTCCCAGGAGAGCCAGAAGTCCTATCTACCTAACATTTGCTTGATTAAGGTATTGTATTGGGATTCTAACATACCATTTGTTTTCTATAGAAGATAAAGTCCAAAATTTTGAAAGTTTTTTGATCACATTATTACCAGACTGAGCAAATTGGATCTACTTAGTTCATCTAAGACTCACTCATGGGAGAGTTAAATAGAAAACCCATGGGCGGTGCCTGTGAATAAAAAAAAGGGCAGCACCTATGGCTCAAAGGAGTAGGGCACCAGCCCCATATACCAGAGGTGGTGGGTTCAAACCCAGCCCTGGCCAAAAACTGCAGAAAAGAAACCCTCCAGAACCATTTTCATATGGAAGAGATTACAACTATTCAATGTGCCTATAAATCTGAAAGCAAAAAATCTAGAAATATTCCTGCAATACCAATTCTGTTTTTTTTTCCTCAAAAGATCTAATAAATGGCACAAAATAAATGTTAATAATTTGAAGGAATAAAAGAGACTATCTCTGAATGCACATGGTAATGGCTGACTGACAGCATTTTTAGACACTTATTAATCCAACAAAGCTTTGTTGAAAGCTTTTAAAAAACACATTGTGCTAGGTCATGGATCATATTCTAAAGGTTATTTTAATTTCAAAAGAAATCTGTACATTATGTATCTGTTTACAGGTGAGGTAATAACGGTATTAGCAATATTTTAATTACATTGTAAATTTATAAAAAACTTGGTATAATAGAAACACATTCAGAAGGTTTCATGATTGCATGATTAACCCATATAGCATATCTCTATTGAAGATGAGAGATGTTTTTCAATCACAAAAATTTCGTTTTTTTAATTGGTAAGTTTAACTCATTTATATTTATTGCAAGCACTGTTACATTTAAATTTATTTATTTCCATCCTGTTCCTTCATATTATTTATTTTATTCAGAATATTATGGGGTTGATACAGGGTTCCCCATTCAGGGCTGCATAGGGACCCCCATTTTCTAGGCCTGGGTGAACTCAGAAATCATTTTAATTACAGACCCCATCTCTAGGCATAAACAGGCCCTTTCCAGGATGCATATTTTGAGTTCAAGTAAGGTCATAAAAAAAGCAGCCTGATCACTATGTCAAGTGGGCAGTTCCTCTTGGAGTAGGGAGCACACACCCTACAGTTTCACCTGGGGCAAAGACTTCAAGGAACACATTTTTTGCTAATTTTAGGATTATTTTCTACCAGTAAACTCCTGGCCAATTGTGACATGTTCCAGACATACATTCCCAAACTCCCCCTGCCCATGGATAGGAAAAGCAATATATGAACCCATGGACAGAAGGCCTACATGGGCTTTCTCTTTGGCGTTCCCCTTCATTGCCCAAGTTCTGTTTGTTCATGTATCTTATCTTTCAACAAACTCTATCCTTTTGCTTACTCATAATTTTCTTTTCAAGTAATTCTTAGAGATCATGTATATACTCATAATATAGTCTAATATTGTTCATTTGTGACATATGTGTTTACCAAAATAATTTTCTATTATTGCATTAGGGGCTTGGGAAGACAATTATGTATAGTATATATACACACATATATTATTAATTATACATACATAAATTATACAAAAATTATTTAAATAATTCATATATATATATATCTATATATATATACTATCCACATTTGTGGTCCCAAATTTCAGGAAAAATATCTCTCATTTTAATTTCTTAAAGGTTAGAAGTGGCCATTTGGTGGCAGCAGCTTCTCTTCTGAGAGGTGCAGAGCACAGAGCCAGCCATTGGTAAGAAGCCAGGAAGAAGCTGAGGTGACTGGTGAGAGGAGTCCGAGGGCCTGACCTCCCCCAGCTGTCCTCTCCTGGCCTATCCTCATGCCCACATCCTCTAATTTCCTATTTCTACCCATGACCATCAGTGGGAAAGTATCCACAGTTGCTTTGAGGACACCCCGAGCAGGCTTATTTCCCAGGAAGCTTGGTTTGAGGTGCCAAGGCCAGCCCTGACTGTCTTAGGCTCCTGACGGTAACTCTCTATCTTTTATGGGCTTCCTGGTCTCTTGAGCAAATGATCACATCCTGAGGACCCTAGGACACTGTGCTAGGGGGAAGCCTTCCCTAGTGATACCCCAGTGAAGTACTCTGCATTTACATCTCTATTTAGTGCTTAGACCATGACTCCCTTGAACCATCCAGATGCTGGGCACTCAGTAATGTCAGAATGAATGACACCAGATTTCCCAAACTTCATTCCTACAAATCATCCAGGAGACTGGTGAAAATGAGACATTCTGAACTGTGCCCAAATACACTGAATCAATTCTTCAAGAGAAAGAACTGTAGCAACTTACTCAGGCCCAGTTTTCCTGACCTCTGCTCAGTGGCCTGTCTCCTCAGCACAGTGTCTCAGGGTCCTCACAATGAAGCCACCCAAAAAAGGCTGGGATCGACCATCAGGAGCCTGGGGAAGGCTGGCCCTAGCTCTTATACCAGTTTCCTGGAAAACAAGCCCCCTGGCGTTTTCAGTGGGAATCCATGGCCACTTTTTCATTCAGCAACACAGGTGGGAATAGGAGATGAGAGGATGTGGGAGAGTTGGGGAAGTCGAGAGCTCAGGTCATCCAAACTACTCTCACCTGCCACCAGGGCTCACTCCCAGCTTCTTTCCAGTGGCTGGCTCCACTCCTCGTGCCACTTGCTAGAGAAGGAGGTGCCACAGTGCATTGGCCCTCCTTTCACAGAGGTGCCGGCGTTAACCATCACACTGCTCTCAGCAGAATGCCTGTTTCCAAGATGGCAGCAGTAGCCACGTCTGGTTGGACTGGCTGGGTGAGGTGGAGGCTACTGCCATTGTGGTGCCAGCCCTTGCGGTGGGGGGTGGGGGTGGGGTAGGGGCACAGAAGGCACATTCTGGGGTATTATTTTGCATACAGATACCATCATCACTTTCTAGAGTTATACTTTTAATGCATAAGTATAAATAATATAATTAAAAACATTTATATAGATATGCAATTAGTACTAGACATGTATAATGCACATCCTGCTTTTCCCCTTAGAAATTTGGGGGAAAGAGTGCTCATTTTACATGGCAAAATATGGTAATATGTAACACAAAGCTAAATTCCAATATATAAACATCAACAAAAACCCATAATAACATATTTGCTATACGCACCTCCACACTATGTATGTATAAATATATATAAATGCCATATCTGTACAGCATAATATATATATATAAATTGAAAATTACTCAGAACTTCATTAAAATTATGCAAAAATTATTTAAATATTTTTTAAACATATTAAAAGATATTCAATCCTATCACAACTAGAAAAATACAAATCAGTACTATAGTGAGATGTCAGGTTTCCTTATTGGCAAAAATTAAAAATTATGATAATTCATTCCCTTGGCAAAGCTTTGGGAAAAAGGCCCTCATATATTGCTAATGGATATATGCAGATATAGCACTGCAGGCTAGCCGAAAATATTGTTTCATTTCGAAAGCACAAAGATGAATCTGAATAAGATTAGGTGATTTCCACTTTGGTACAGGATTACACTTGCAAACTGGAAGTCCAATAGATGCCGTGACTGACACAGCTTTCCTCTCGGTTTCTCTGTGGTTGCTCATGCAGATAAAC
The DNA here is from genome assembly GCF_000181295.1 of Otolemur garnettii. Classification (NCBI taxonomy): domain Eukaryota; kingdom Metazoa; phylum Chordata; class Mammalia; order Primates; family Galagidae; genus Otolemur; species Otolemur garnettii. The sequence goes on along the minus strand of NW_003852641.1, from coordinate 1,078,867 downwards.
CTGTTAAGTGATGAGAGTTACAGTGTGAAGTAAGTTTCCTATCTGCAGCAGAAGAGGACATACAGATGCTTTCACTGCTTTTTATCCCATTGGCTGAGGAGGGTCTCACATCAGTACTCAAGGTTTTTTCACAGCCATGCCAAAAAAAAAAAAAAAAAAAATAGGCAAAAAAATTTGCCTTCCCCTGGTTAATCATTGTAAGCTTTCATTTCTTCCTCTCTCTTTAAACCCAAAGCAGCCTGACTATGATTATTCACAAGATGTTAACCTCAGATCACTTCAGTTTTGTTGTTGGCTAATCAGAGAAAGCTTTAGAGAGGCACTGATGGTTAACTTGAGACTTAAAACTGATTTATTCTTCACCAAGTAAAAAAGAGTATAAATACATACTTTTAAGTTTGATAAGTGCTTTTTATTATTTTGAGTTAAGTATAGATTCACTTGCATCTGTAAGAATTAAAGAGAAACCCCAGCTATCCTTCACCCAGTTTCACTAGGTGGTAAAAATCTCATGAAACTATAATAAAATACTACAGTCAGGATACTTATAAAAATACAATGAATATACTGCAAAATTCAATCACTACAAAAGTTTCTCATTTTGCACTTTTATCGTCATACCTAGTTTATTCCTAACTCTAATTTCTCATCCCTGGCAACAATTGGTATGTTCTTTTTTTTTCTATAGCCTTGTCATTTACAGACTGTTTTATAAATGCAACTTACATAAGAACATAACCTCTGTGCCTTGGCTTTCTTCATGGGATAATTTTCTGAAGATTGATCTACCTTGGGGTTTATGTTAATAATCCCCTTAGTTTTACTGCTGAGTGGCTTCCAGGGCAGTGGGTATGAAAGCCCAGCTCTCTGGTTGGCTTTTTATGATATTACTAAAGATTGTTGAGATACCTTTGTTGAGATACCAGTATCAGAGTTCAGGACCTCTATGTAATCCGTGTTGGGGTGGGTCACATTTTTCTGTGTTGTTTGGGTAGAGTGTTGTGGTTAGGTCTAAATTTTGTTTTTGTTTTGTTTTCCCCCTGGGCTGACCCCCCTCTTTTTTTTAATATTAGAGAGAGCAGGCTTTGGGTAAGAGACTTTTGTTCTGCATTTCTTGGTGTTTTCAGATTGCCAACTTATTTAGCTCTAAGTTTGGGATAAATGAACCAAAAACAAACAGAAAACTCATCACTATTTTGTTCCTTTGTCCCCCTATGATCCTATCCAGTGGACCTTCCATATATAAACATGTGTGTGTATATATACATATTTCACTAACATAAGAAGATTATATTTATATATAATCTATAATCTTCTATTTATATAAGAAGACTATATATATGGTTGGTGATAGTGAAATATCACTATTACTATTACATAATATATATATTAAGACATTGATTCTGAAATCTTCTAAATTGATCTATCTATTGAGAGTGCCCAGGTTTTATTGTTGGTTGACTTATTTGTTACATATTAAAGAGTAGAGGAAAGTATGTTAAGTTCTTCCTTCTGCAAATCATGGATACACACTTTGCAGAGGTTTTCATGTGAGATTTTAAGACTGATAACAATCTAACAATCTAAAATATGCTACTTTAACTTTTAAACCATCTATCCCAATTGCAATAAATGCTTGTGTTAGGCAGATAGTAAGGGATCTTGGAGACGCTCCCAAAAGACAAAGTGGATGTTTTGTCTTGGTGTTGCCTCCAGCAGTTGCCTCACCTGGGACAAAGGACTAGAGTGGGCCCCATCTTGTTCCCCCACCTGAATCTTCTCCCATGTAACTGTCACACCTGTGGGAAGGAGGAGTGCCCTCTGTGGGCCAAGCAGCTCAATGACAAGAGGATTTGGAAAGTGACTGGAATTAGAGTAACCTACAGCTAATTATCATGTCATTAACTGTCTCTCAGAGTGGTTCCATGATGACCTCTGAACCGTAGAGGCCCAATCCAGATGTAGAAATCAGAACCCCAGACCATTACCAGAGCCTTTTTTTGTCGTGACATGGGGGCCCATCCATTGTCCATGATGAACATATCTTGCTCTGTAAACTTGTATCCTGCTCTTGCACTGTGAACCTGTATTGTTCTACCTCAATAAACTACTTCATGCTTGCTTTGCTTTTGGTGGGTCTGCTCATTCTTCAGCCAAGGGCACACATAGAATTGAGAATACAGGCTCGGCTCCTGTGGCTCAACCGGCTAGGGCGCCAGCCATGTACACCTAAGGTGGCGGGTTCGAATCCCCAGCCCGGACCCGCCAAACAACAATGACGGCTGCAGCCAAGAAACGGCCGGGCGTTGTGGCGAGCGCCTGTGGTCCCAGCTACTTGGGAGGCGGAGGCAGGGGACTCGCTTGAGCCCGGGAGTTGGAGGTTGCTGTGAGCTGTAATGCCACGGCACTTTACCCAGGGGGACAGCTTGAGGCTTTTTCTTAAAAAAAAAAAAAAAAGAATTGAGAATACAGACAACTGCCTGAATCTGACATGGAATCAAATCTGAACAAGGATTGCAATATTCAAATTAGAAAGTGATCAGGCAAAATATCGTCAATTATGTGGGTCAAGGAATTACATGAATATATACTTCTTATCTTTTTAAATAATGAAAATATTATTCAAGAAAGAAAAAGACTTGAAATTCAAGAAATACAAGAATTAACCTTGGAGGACTATACAGTTCAATTGAAAAAAAGAAAGTCAATTGTAATAACTGGGCATCAGACATAAAATGTTTCTTTAACAGTAGAATAGGAAATTATATAACTATACATACTCTCAAAATTAAGTCCCTATTAAAATACTATTATAAAAAAATTAATAATTTCAATATAAACTGGTAGTATAGGATAATAAATACCACTTACCTAAATTAGGATAACATCATATTAACTTTTAGTCCCCTTTTCATTATCATAATTTATTTTTATTCACAGAATACAGTTTTATGGCAAACGATTCCAAATTATCTTTGGTCTTATATGTATGACTAAATTTTGCATATCTTATGATATACATTCAATATAGTAAGAAGCGATTATTTAAAAAATTTGTTCTTTGTAAATGAATAAAATGTGGCAAAAAATTAAAATAAAGAATAATTTTGAACAAAGATGTTTCAAATTTAAAAAAAAGCATATAATTCCATGTCATCAAATTTCAAAAATGTATCAGCAATGGCAAAATAATACCTTTTTAAAAAAGGTTAAATGCAAAGCAAAAGAAGAAATGGAAAATGTAATTTGACTAATACTTAATAAAAATGGAAATGTTATTTAAAACTTCCCACCATCCCACTCCTGCCAAAGTCCTACATTCTATATTTTTTAAAAATACGTGATGTGTTTTTTAAAAAGTATTTGCTGTCTTAAAATTGCGCCATGTCATAGAAGAAGAAAAAATTAATGACACAATCTATTTTTTTTGGATTACTAATGAAAACCTATTTTGAAAACTATTGTCACCCATGGGCAATCTGGAACAAAGCTAACTAATTATATTATGTAGGCACAATAGACTAAAAAAGCAAACAGAGACCAGATGGCAATAAAAGGGCAATTATCAATAACTCAGCAAGAAAGAACTTGCCCACATTAATTAAATCTACCAAACTGGTAGGAATGAAAATAAATAAGTTAATTTGCACTCATCTTTTATTCCCAGATATGTTAGTGTTTAGATGAAATATCCATCTATCAGTAGGCTTCCTGCAACCTCCCACGTTACATTCCATTTAAACACATTGGCCAGCAAAATGGTTTTTAATAGATTAAAAAAATGAGATCCCCGTTAGTGACCACTGATTTGGGTCTGGTATAACTGGCAGAAGATGACATGGCACAGAAGGTCTTACTGTGGTCTCAAGATAAAGGTCCAAGTGCTCAATATGTGTTTGAAATCTATGACAAGTATGATTAAGACCATTGCACAACTTCACAGAACGCAAGGTTTCTTTCAGTTGAATGTTCACTTATTTCAATTTTCATAGTCTTCATCACAGCAGGAACAAATGTTAAAAAAAGAGTCTAAATATGGTACTTGGATTGCAATTTTCTGGGAGCAAAATAAAAAACATCATTTTTTAAACAGTCCGTTTGGCAACAGTTGATTAAGTTATCATCAGTCCATATTTTAACCACACATACCATTTTCTCTTTTAATGTTTTACCAGCATCTTACCAGCTTTAGAAAATGTGTGGAGATGGATTCAGTCTGGATGGTGTTCTCTGTGCAGATTGATTGCTCTTTAGTTAGAACCTTATTTTCTGGTTGCTCTCATAGGACTTTTTCTTCATAGAAGGACGTTTAAACTAATCGACCAAAACAAGTAGAGCTAGAAAGAAAATGAATGACCTTTTGTCAGGCTGTCTTGGCTTAATATCTGGTTTTTCAAAAGATAGCTTGTGTTAAGTGAAATAAATCAGGCACAGAAAGACATATTACTGCATGATTTCACTCATAATGTGAAATCTAAAATAACTGATCTCTCCAAAGTAGAGAATAGGACAATGATCAGCAAAGGCTGAAAAGAATCAGGGAGAAAAGGAAGTGGGGAGAGTTTAGTCAATGGGCACAAAGTAATCGCCAGACAGGAGGAGTAAGTTCTGGCGTTTCACTGCAGAGTGGGTTAACTCTAGTTAACAGTAATCCTACGTATACTGTATATATCAAAATAGCTAGAAAAGAGGATTTTGACTGTTTTCACAACAAAGAAATGATCAATGTTTGAAGTAACAGACATGCTAACTACCTTACCTTAATTTGACCAATTAATATTTTATACGTGTATCAAAACATTGCAATGTGCCCCATAAGTATGTATAATCATAGTGTGTCAATTAAAAATAAAACAAAACTGGAAAAAAAAAGAGAGAGTTAGCTTAAATTTATCCCCAAGAAGTACTATTTAGGAAAGTTTTTTTTTTTCTTGTATCTATTCTAAAATGATACAACAAAGATGAAAGTACTAATTTCAAAAGAAATTCCTTCGAAAGAAAGAATTTATAATGTTGAACATAAAAACAGTGAACATGGTAAGGTCATGGGCTTAAGTTCAATCTGAAACGTACAAAACATAAAAGATGAACAATAACCTAGCTCAACATTTAATAAATGAAACTTCTCACAACTTATTTTACCAGTCACTAAAATTAGGTAGTCTGCTTGAAATCTTATGATGTTTCAGGAAATTATATATTATTGTAGTTTTATTATTTAATTGTAGTGTCAATTAAGTAATCGTGTATAGTGTCTTTAGTGTACAAACTAAGGACTCAGTCCTATATTCTCAGCAGATATTCATTAGTAACTAGCACCAAAACGTTGAAAAGGATTTTAATACACAATGATTTAAGTATTTATCTGCCTAAAAACTGAGATAAACTTTTCCATAAAAACTTTCCATATTATTATTATATATTGAACTTGACCATGGTAATCACTTCTTTCTTAGAGAATATTTAAGTTGGCTGAATAACAAATTTACAAAGTATATTTATAAATATTATCTCATTTGATGTTTTCAACATTACTTTGAAATAAATAGCTCTAAGCTTTGAGAGCAATCAGAAAATGGAGGTTCAAAACTTAGATAATTGTCTGACGTAGTTCAAGCTGAATATGACAGATGTAGTTCTGGCCTGATACTTAAGACTAAACACCATGTACTCCCTTATTTTGTAAATCTTTTTTTATGTTCATTATATTTTAACACCAGAAAATAGAGCGTGTTTAATTGAAATTGTTCTTTATATTATGTTCGTTCAATATGTGGAACCCTGAATGAATATTTAGAATAGTTTTATTTTTTTGTTACGAAAAATAAAAACCAATCCAAACATCGATCAAGTGGTGAAGGAGCCAGTACACTGTGGCCCATTTATACAGTGTAATACCACTGAGAAATAAAAAGGAGCTGACTACTGGAAGACTCAGCACCATAGATGAGCCTTATATTCAAGCCAGACTGAAAAATCAGGTGCAAAGTCTATCCACTATACGTTTTATTTCTATGAAGTTTTGAAAAAGGCAGGAACAAACCAATGGATGCCATAGGCTGATATGGGAGAAACAGAAGGGGCAGGTGTGAAAGTTTTTACTGTGATGGAAATATTCTAACTCTTGGTTTTCCAAGTGGGTTCATAACTGTAAACACTTACCATGATTCATATAACTATATAACTGTGCATTTTAAAAAAGGCAAGTTTTGGGCGGCACTTGTGGCTCAAAGGAGTAGGGCGCTGGCCCCATATGCTGGAGGTGGTGGGTTCAAACCCAGCCCCAGCCAAAAAAAAGGGCAAGTTTTAATAGCATGTAAATTATATCTCAATAAATCTAATTTTAAAAATTATATTTGTACATTGTCTGAATAGAAGAGACACTCAGTTTTGGTAAGTTTTCTAAGTTAGAGATATCTGTAACAATTTAAAGAAGCCAAGCTCAAGCATACAAGCATACTAGGTTATTAAGTTCACAAACTCATCCTAGAAAAAGGACTATATATGCCATTGATGAATATTACTATGGTTACTGTCAAGGTATTCTTCTTGGGAATCTCTGCACTAAGGTCAATGCCTAATCCACCCATCGAAGCACTTTTGAAACTCCTCCTGGAATGGCCATCAGACTGTCGTCACATTATACCTGACAATTAAGTTCGTGAATTTATCCTAGAAGAAGTGCTACAAACCTGTTTGCTGAATATCATGACAGTCACCAGGTGGCCAAGGGGAGTACTTTGAAGGTGACCAGAGCAATATGCAGCAATGATGTATGTAGCACTTTTTCTAGCATGAGTTCACAAACTTAATTGTCTGCCTTGTACACATAGATAGTATCAGGTTCTCATTTAGAATTATCTGTAGATTTGAGATATATTTTAATGCAAAAGCAGATGAGAAAGAAAATGGAAAACTTGCTGGGAGAGCAGTCAGAAGTGACAAATACAGGGGCAATAGAGATAGAAA
>NW_003852641.1:1047670-1071341 GCF_000181295.1 Otolemur garnettii | reverse complement strand
GATGTCAGGGAGCATTATGAGGAAGAAACCTGTCTAAAACTGAGTTAAACTGTGCAGAAGTTTAAGGCAATCTTAGTGAATATAAAATCGGTATCACAACTATTGAAACTCTGGGAGTGTCAAAACCACTCAATATAAACATTTCACTTTACTATTCTGTGGTATTTCTTCACTGAAACTTGTGAAGAGATGATCATCTGAGATGATATCAAAGAGCAGCAAAAGAAAAGAAAGAGAAATCCAGGATGCTGGATGAGAAACAATCTGTGAAATGTGTACATTTTAAATTATTAAGGACATAAAACGAACAATAGGAAAAAGAATAAGGCACTCTAATGTGTTAAAATCAGGTTTCAAAAGAGGATAAAGAAGACTTTCTAACAATACAAACATTCCTTTTGTTCTATTCACTGCACACTCCCGCCCGCCCTCTCCGTGAACATGACCATCACTCCTCACACTTCTTACAACATTCCCTCCATCATTTCACATGTTTCAACAGAACTACAAACAAAAATTTTGCCTTGGTATTTCTGGAATTATTGATTTTGCAACTTTGATTATATATACATATATATCCACACAAATATATATATATACACACACAAAAACTCACTTCCTAACAAGGAATAACTGCCAGAGAAACATTTTAAGAAATGCATCAAGGATTTATAAGGAAAGATAATGCCAGCTACACTACCTGGTCAATTCCTTAATTCTGTTTTTAAATAGGTCCCAGGTATTTTTCCTTTCAATGCGATATCCTTGAAACATATCTTTCATTATTCAGCTATGAATTTATTTTAATTCGGATTAATATGAGGGCACAAATTTTTAGATTACTTTGTTGTCATTTCTGAGAAAAAGTTCAAGCTGCAGTTGAGCCCTTCACCCAGGGGGCTTGCTGAGCACCCCACAATGTGCCGGCTGGCAGGTTCTCAGCTCTGAATCTTCCCTTCTGTCTATGACATCGTAAAATGAAAGTCCAAACACTAGCCTGGCAATAATCTGCTCTGCCTTTAGCAGCCTTCCTGGAATCAGCTCACTCTCCTGAAGCAAATACGTTTGTTTGCTTCTTGGTGACTTTATGCTTGCTTTTGCTTTTTATAGAGATGATTTTGAGGAAAAAAGAAAAAAGCACATGATTTTTTCCATACTGTTAATACGTTAATAAATGATTTGTGTTAGGCAGGAACCGAATCTACAGGTGGCTGATGCAGGTCAGGAGGGCAGTTCCCAGGGACCAGTCAGGGGAAGGGACTCAAGGAAAATGCGGCACACCAGTGCCTCTTGCACATCGATCATCTGGTGGACACCCCACCTCCCGCAGAAGCACCCCCTGGTGGGGCTGATGAAAGGAAACCGCCTGGGTCATCTTGACATCCATCTCCATTCGTGGAGACGGGTCTCTCCGGCAAGTTCGCGCTGCCTTTGTACAGCTTTCTTCTAGCTGTGCGGAATTGCTTCCTGCCTATGATCACTTGGCTACAACTCCGGTGTTGGTGATTCTTCTAAGCAAGGAACCCAAGAACCAGCACCACAGACCTGACATTTAGTGCTGACCCTGGGAGCTTCTGTTTTTGAGGGTGGGGTGAGTGTGTATTTCCTGGAGGTTGCCTGGTCACGTCATCTTTAGGTCACTTGCTTTCCGGAGTCTGGTGAGATGTGGTGAGCAGGACAAATATGGTGCAAACGCTGGGGTTCCGGTGCTTTCTTTATGAAACTGAGTCCTGCTCAGTAGATGGCACTGTGGAAAGCCAGTGCAGCCACACGCCAGTCCTGGTGTTATAGGACGCCCCCCATCCTCAGCCAAAGGGCTGCCGGCAAGTAGTGAAGTGGTTGAGGGGATACCTCCACTGGAAAATGACCTGACTAGAGTGAGAACCCCATGGTGACATATGTGTTCTCCTATCTTTCTCTTTCTTCCTAAAACTAACATTTCTAGGCCTGTGTTCCACGACATCCCATGCAATTTAAGACACAGAGAACTGAGGATGGGGTAGAACAGCCCCCCACCCCACCCCACCATACGCCATTTCCTCACATGGGGGGTAGTTTTCATGGGGTCTCTAGAGCCAAAAAAGGGCTCAGACCATGGGGATGTGGTGTCCCCATGGTGAAGTATCACCCAGGAAAGAAAAACCTGCATAGGTGGCAGCTGACACATAAGGACCAGGGAGGCTTGCTTTGAAGAGAGGTTTGGGGCATGGCCTAACTAAGCCAGCCCTGCCTCAGTCCAGAAGGGTTTCAGTGTATGGCCAAGTAGCAAGCTCTGAGCCAATCCTGCAGGACAGGGGTTGCCTGGTCCAATGTGTCATCAACTCTTAGTCTAGTCTGTTTTCTTCTCATGGAGACAATGGGTCAGGAAACCTGAGTCCCCATCAATTCTTCCCTGGGGTGTCTGTAAAAAACTGGAAGACCCTTGGATTCGACAGCCTCTTCAAAATGAAACTAGTGGTTTGTTACAACACAGCCTGGTCCCAATACCAACTGCCAGGTGGGGAATCCTGGCCTGTGAATGGGAGCCTTAACTTGAATACCATCTGACAATTAGGTCTCTTTTTTGGAAGGGAGGGAAAATGGTTGGAAATTTCCTGTTCATGACTTTATATATCTGAGAGATAACCCCAAATATTGCGAGTCTTATGTGGAAAAATTTCACATTAGAGGGGCAGAAAAAGCTCTGGGTGCCTCTTTGATTCCAAACTTCAAATTTCAGAAAAGAAATCAAAGGTTCTGTGGCTGTAGCCTCTGTCCCCAGAAGCTTCAAACCCCACCAGAATATGGTCCGCCTTTTTACTTATATTTTCTGAGTCCAAATCTACCTTCCCTATGTCCTTTACAGGGAGGATCATGGCCTACAGGAAAGGCTTTGAGGATCCACGTTTCATTCTCAATGGATATCTCAGAACATGGAAGGAAAAACTGGGAAGTTTTACATTTTTATTTTTCTTCATCTCACTGCAATTTCTTCACTATTACGAAGTATCACCTGACTTTTGCCATTTCTGGGACCTTTAATGCTGGTTATCCTTCTATTAATATTTGGCCCATGCATTTTTTAATCTTCTTATTCAGTTTGTGTGTCTTCAAGGCTTCTACAGTGAAGCTTAGGATTCCACCGCATACCTAAATAAGATAATACTGCCACCTGTGGAGTTGCTGGATAAGCCTGCAAATGACTTCCACTTGTAGCTCTTAAAAGAGGTCATGGAGCCTGGAGAGCAACATCCCTGTTCACCTCAAAGGCTCTACAGAAGATGGACTTTCAGCCCCAAACTCCAAAGATTTGCAGGCCCTCAGGTGGGGAACGTTAGGTAGGGACCAAATTTGCAGGTGTGCAGGTCAGGAGGGCAGTTCCCAGGGGGCAGAGAGGCCAGGGACCAATCAGAGGAAACGACTAAAGGGAAATGTGCAACACCTGTTAATCACGTGCCTCAGTCATCTGGTAAGCAGTCCACCCCGCTCAGAAGCCACCCCCAGGTGAGGCAAGTAGAATGAACCCAACTGGTGTTGGGTTGTTGTGAAAGGCGTTGTTAACATCTTTCTCCACTTGTGGAGGTTGACCCTTGTTGGAAAACAGCCCTAAACTACACTGGGAGTTCTTCCCCAGTGCCTGGTGGTGACAGGATGAAGGAAAAATAAAGACTCGAAGACACGAGAAGAAAGTTTTTAAATAATCTGGGCTGGGGATGGGCTTTCCACCTCCACACGTGAGGACAGGCAAAAAGTCCCTAACTCTGGGCTAGCTCCATTCTTATTACGTCACTGTCTCCATTTTTATTACACACGTCATCCGTCTAATGGGGGAAGGCTAAACTTATGTCATGGTTCTTGGTGGGCTTACATTTTCTAACCAAACTATTTTTTTTTTAACTACCTTAATTAGACTGATTTACCTCTTTTATTACTCCTAACCAGGTTTCCTCAAACTACGGCCTGTGGGCCACATGCAACCCATCTAGGACATTTATCCGGTCCTCTGGGTGATTTTGCCGCAGCTGCCTGTCCTGCTTAGCAGCCGACTCATCCCGGGCCCCGCAGTCTGGCCCTCTAACGGTCCCAGGGACAGTGAACTAGCCCTCTGTTTAAAAAGTTTGAAGACCCCTGCAAGTTGTTTATGATCTTAGCACAAACAGCATGGGACAGGGAACATAGTCCAGGAGCAGGATGTCAAAGCAGACCCCAATCAGACCACGTACACAAATATTCATAGAGTGACCAAGAGGCCTCAGTATATTTTGAAGTAGAGGCCAAATCTGTGTTCCTTTGGAATACAGACACTGTTGTTTAGGAAATAGAAAACTTGTAATAAAACATGATAAAGAGTTACTGTACAACTACAAAATATATTTTACTAATAACTTTAGTTCCATCTCTTATATCAATATGAACTTCTTAGGAGAATTACTAGGGTTTGGGGAATTTTTACAGTATTAGAATTTGAGAAATAATAGTTTTAGAGGAGAAAAGATAAAAAAAGTAAATAAGGACTTATTATTTTAGAAGTTTTACAAAGAAAAGAATTGCATCAATAGTGAAGTTATTATTTTAGTACTATCTCTAATGAAAAAATATGCAATAGAACCACACTAATTAATTATATGGGGTGTCCAAAGGTCCTTCTTAACAGTTTTCATACGTAGAAAAAATGGGGAACTGTAGCTAGATATGAATTTATTTACAAAATATTCATTGGAACATTTTATAAAGAGGAAGCCAACACATAGAGAATATTTTGTAAAAATTTTGTAAAATTTGGAGAGGTGGCTTTCAGAAGGTGACTTTTGGGACACCCTGTTTTCTGATTAGTCTTTTATAGTTTTGAATTATAAAACTTGCCATTCTAAGTTGTCTAGTGAAAAGTGGTATTTTATCAGACTTGATTTTTCTACACTTCTTCCACAACCCTATTATCTCTGTCACATTAGAAATATAATCGTAAATTTGTCAATCATGGTAGAACTACACCATTTACTTCATGTCATTTTCTTAGTGAAACTAACATACATTGGTGTATTTGAGTTTTTAAGTGAAAAGAAAGTCAAATATTTTCTTTTCAAAAATATTATGACATGAATTATTATGTTTAAATAGAAATGCCTAAGACCAAAGGAATTGAAATCTAAGAAAATAACCATTTGCTGCCAATGATTATCCATCCCACCAGCCTGTTGTTACCAATGAGAAAGTGTGCCCAGTGGCCTCAAACAATGGCATAATTGTCCTTTGCCCATAGTCCATTTTATGGTCCTTCTGCTTATGGATTTAAAACATAATTCATATAAACATGACAAGATATTTATATGTAATTTCTGAATGACAAAATATATGTGGGAAATGAGAAATTTTAATTATCAATATAATAAATGTATATATTCCTCTCTTAATGCAATTATTATAAGGAAAATATTAAGATTGACTTGATTAAAAAATTGAACAACAGTGGGGGAAATTAACGAATTACATAATATAATTATGTAATATTATTTTAATATTTTAAAATATGTAATTTTTAATTTAATAAAATCCAAGAGACAACAATGCAGATATCCTAAAATATATATTATTCAGACAATGTGGCAGGAACCAATCAATTTTATGAATACACACACCAGAGTAACTGAACAAGAATTTTATTATCAAACCCTTTAAGACTCTCTGGAATTTTGAATAGAAATATCATTAAGCTGTGACTCTCTTTTTATATTCCATGGTAACTAAACTCACTTTATTTTGATAGATAGATTTTCTCTTTATGTATACTGAAACATTTAATCAGTTTTGATTTCAATTTTCTTATAATAGAATCTAATTCTATACCTTTGAGGTAGATATTAAACAAGGAGGAAAGGAAAGGCACTGTGTCCTGTGATTTAAAGTCACTGCAACTAAAATCATAGATGCCAACATTAATTAACTCCTTCCTATTATTTATTTTTATTTTATTGTGATATTTGCTATATTATGGTGGTCTGGAACTTGACTTCTAATATTACCAATGTATGTCTGTATTTTGAGTGTTAATTATAGTTTATTTATAAATAAAAAAAATATAAATAATGATATAGATTAATCTTAAATATTTCTGTATCTATTAAGACTTTAAACTTTCCTGAATGAATCCCTCTTTAGGATTTTAGGGTCACTGTCTAAAAGGGTACATGTTGAGAAACTTCCATTTTAAGTGATATTATAAATTTAGATGTTTGATTAATTTTCTCTAGAAGTCAAATTAATAAATATTCTGTCAGATTTGGATAATTAACAAACCATGTTTAAATAAGAATCATTTTCTTATTTCCTCTGGGATGGTTTGGTGTTGGTGTATAAAAACACATCTAAAAAAATTAAAAAATGAAAACACATCTAACTTTTGTCTGCTGATTTTTCTATTCTACCACTGTAATACGTTTATTAGTTCTAACTTTTTTTGAGTCTTCAGGTGTTTTAACACATAAGGTCTCACAATCTGCAAACACTATGTAATTATTATTTCCTCCTTCCTGTTAAGGATGATTTTTTTAACTATTATTTTATTTTATTACTATTATAACTAAGACTCATTACTATATTTAATTGAAGTGGTGAGAATGCCCATCCTTATCTTTTTCTTGGTAGTAGAGAAAATACTTTTAGTTTCTCATCATTGAGTATGATGTTAGCTGTGGCCTTTCATATATGGCCTTTGTTGTGTCAGTGTAAGTTTATTCTGTATCTGATATATGGAGAGTTTTTATAAAAAGGTGTTGGGTTTTCTTCAAATATTTTTTTCTATATCTAGTGGGATTATATGTGTGATTTTTCTCCTTTACTACATTAATTCAGGGAGTCACACTGATTGATTTGCTTGTATGGTGAACCATTCTTATATGCAAAAAAGAGTACAATACTGTTGTGTTAGTTCAATGGTTCTCAACCTGTGGGTCATGCCCCATAGGAATGGTATTAACAGGCCATGGCATTAGGAAGGTTGAGAACTACTGTGTTAGTCTGTTCAGGCTGCTGTAAGAAAATACCATATACCAGTGGTTTATAAACAACAGAAATATATTCCTCACAGCTTTGGAGGCTGGCAAGTCCAGGATTGAGGCACTAGAAGATTTAGTGCTTGTGAGGTGCCACTTCATGAATGGTGTTCCTTCACTCTATCATCTCCTGGGGAAAGCAACCAAAATCTCCCTGTGGCCTCTTCTATGAGGATACTAATATAATTCTTGAGGGTTTTTTCTTTACAGCCTAATCACCTCCCAAAGGCTCCACATACTGATACCATCACTTTGTTGGTTAGGATTTCAACTCTATGAGAAACATGAACATTCACAGCAGAAATACAACTGACCCAGAAGGAGAAAGACCTTTAAACTAAACCTATAAACCACTCATGAAAAATATAAAAGCAGACTCAATACATGGAAAGATGTCACCTCTTCATGGATTGAAAGAATACTGTTAAATTTTGCATACCACATAAAATAATATACATATTCAATGCGATGTCTATAAAAATATTGAATTATTTTTCGGAATAAAAAAGCCTAAAAATGGAACCAAAAGACCTCTTTGGAGCAAAAAAAAAGAATAGCTGGAAATATCATACTTCCTGATGTCAAAATATATTACAGTACTAACATCAGTGAAAACCCTCTGGTGCTAGAATAAAAAAAAAAAGAAATATAGACCAATGAAACAGAACAGAAATCCCCCAAACAAACCCACCCATACATAGGCAACTGATATTTCACAAGGGTGCCAAGAAAGACAGTGAGGAACAGATAATCCCTTCAGTGAGTGATACAGGAAAAATTAGATAACCATATCAAAAAAAAATTGGATGAGTCCAATTTTATCATACATAAAACACAAAATGGATATCTCAATTACATCCATTTCATCATTTATACTTTGTATCCATATATCAAAATATCACATGTAGTCCCAAATATAAGTATTGTCAATAAAAATAAAGTGTTAAATGTAGCATCTAAAATAATATAACCCTGACTAGAAAATACAGAGAAAATCTTGACAGTGATCTAGACGATAATATCTTGGATATAACCTAAATACATAAACAATAAAAGCAAAAGTAAGTGGGAGAGTATTTGCAAACCGTAAATCTGACAGGATTAATTTGAAAAATACATAGGGAACTCCTAAACACAACAGCAAATAATAAATAACCTAATTAAAATAGCAGAAAAGGACCTGAATAGACATTTCAAATACAGCCATAAAATGGCCAGTAGGAATATAAATCAGATTATAAGGAGATATCACCTCACACCTGTTAAGTATGGTCATTATTAAAATTAAAAAAAAAATGAGAAATGTTGGCAAGGTTGTGCAGAAATCAGAAACCCTATACACAGTTGAAAGAGATGGTGCACCTACTAGGGGAAACGTTATGGAGGTTCCTCAAGAAATTAAAACTACCCTACGATAAAGCATTCTCACTTTTGGGTATACATCAAAGGGACTGAAATCATACTGTCATGGCATCATTATAACTCTCAGCAACTTCAAACTCTGGCTCAACTGATCCTCTTGCCTCAGCCTCCAGAATAGCTGGGACTACAAGTACATGCACCCACACTACTTTTTCTATTTTTTAGTAGTGACAGGGTCTCACTCTTGCTCAGGCTGGTCTCAAACTCCTGAACTCAAGCAATCCACCCATCTCAGCCTCCCAGAGTGCTAGGATTACAGGTGTGAGCCACCACCCCGACCATTACTCAACTTTACAAATGAAAGAAATCGTACCATTCATGGCAATGTATACATCTGGAAGACATTGTGATATGTCTACCAATATGTCACAGATGAATAATACTGCAATATTCCTCCTATAGAGAAGATTAAAAATAATCAACAAAATGGAGGTAGATAAAATTATAGTCACTAGAGCTTAGGACATAGGGTATATTGGGAAGTGTTGTTCAAGATGACAAAATGTGAGAGATTTGCTACACAATGTAGTGTCTACAGTTAACAATAAGGTGTCTTATATTTAAAAAATTGTTAATAATATAAATATCATATTAAGTGTTCTTACCACAATAGAAGGAAAAAACAACAAAAGAAACACAGGAATTTTTAGAGGTAATGAACATGGTTATTACCTGTATAGTGGTGATGAGAACATGAGTATGTGTGTGTGTGCGTCCAAACTCACTACACTGTAAACATTAAATGTGTGCCATGTTTATATGCCAATTACACCTCGATAAATGTGGAAACAATTAAAACATGGGAATTTGCAGCATTGAAGAATTTAAAATTAAAGCATAGTAGTTTACCTTCTTTGTGACTTTAAATGTCAACTTTAAACAAACATCAAGTGGTAGAGAAATACTGAAATCTATTATTATAAATCCTATGACATGAATAAAATTTGTTTATCATTCGGACAGTACATCATGTTCTTTTATTTGAATATAGATAAAGCATTAGTTCTAGATGGCGTTGTATTCTGAGCTGTATGTATTCTTCATATGTAAATCACTATCACCACAAAGTTAAACTGACTCTTTGGATCTGGTTATGAAACGAATTAGCAAATGGAGCCTAAAGATCCTGTAAGGTCCTTTTGTAGTGCTGTGAGCATCCCCGACTTTGGATAGGAATTCTCTGGGCTTCAGTATCGTACAACAAAATACAATTTCAACAAGGCGCCAGGGAAGTCGTACTTCTGGGAATATGTAGGCAGTGTTTTAAGTGGTTTTGAGACTTGATATGGCATTTGCCCTGCTTTCTTTCACGGCTTTTCTTCATATTCCCTAAGAAAACCTCAGGCACTATCTACTGCAATAAACTGTTCTGGATATTATGTTAGAGAAGAAAAGGTGCTCTGAGGCGCAGAACGGGGGCACACTGTTTATTCTGTGAGGTCAGGAAGGTCTTCCCCGAAGCTTTGAAGGAATGGTAAGAATACTAATTAGAAGGGGTAGGTTTTCCAGGTAGAAACAATACCTTTTTTTTTAGATTTTGAGTAAAAAATAAGAAAAAAGCAAATACAAAATATCTCCCTACCTACCCACCCTTGTGTGTGTGTCTGTGCATCCATCTCAGCTCCAGCACAGTCTCCCGTGGCAGTGATATCCACAGAGTAAAGCCACACAGAGGCAGAATCTGCCAGGAGGTGCCCAAGCAGGTTTTGTGACTGTTAGCCAACCTATTATAACACACTTTTGTTGAAAGAAGCTGAGAGACTTACTCAGAAGATAGTTTTGGAATAATATAGAATATACTCTCTTTTCTCAATGGAAATGGACATTCACTTCCCCCTCAGCTCAAGTTAAGTGAGTCATATTTCACAGGAACTTCTAGGAGAACCAGAAGCTGTGTCTCCATAACTTAGAAGACAGGAAAGACAAGTTTCTGAACAGAAAGGAGAAAGGTTTGAGACACTGGCTTGAATTGGCCGAGTAGTAAAGTGACTCTAAGTTAGGATAATGCAGAGATGGAGTAGTTCTCTTGCTCAATTATGGATCACACTGTAGAAACAATTTTGAGTCATAACTAAGGCTTCTCTGTAAAGGGCAGTGACGCCAACAGATAGGGTAGATTTAAGATGATCAAAAGATGAGTGAGAAATTAGAGTATTATAATGAAGTACTTCTGTGTGTGCCCAAAGGTGGAATCTTTAAGTAAAAGAAAGTTACCTAAGACGAAAAAAAAAAATCTGTTAAAAAATATCCAGAAAAATTAAATAGATTTCACATCAGATTAAACTAGTTTCACCCTGTCAGGACATTTTTCTTTATCATTTTTTATTCTCCCCTGCCCCAATGTCATAAGATCAGAACCTGTAACTAGCAAACAAGTAGAAGAGGAGACAGAACACAGAGGAAGGATGTATTATATTTAAACAAATTTTGTAATCCTTACTGCTAAGGAGAAAAATAAAATAGATAAACTATAGGATGGTGTAAGTGAACAACACTAGAAATAACCATTTAAACAGAGAGATTTAAGTCTAGAATCTTGTTATCTGGGCTGTATAAAACATAAAGAGACCTCCAATGCCAGTGCTGAGGGGAAAATTCTTTTACTACCCTGAAAATATTTGAATCCATAAGTTCACTGAATTGAGTGAACTTAGAATAAAGATCAAATAGAGTTCCAAACGAATTGGCTTTAGGCGTCTACAGAGGAAACCTGACCGTTTGAAGGACATTCCACTTCCAGAGGTGCATATCATTCACTTCAGTCTCTGCTATTGTTTCATATAAACCCCCAGCATAGACCAAAGTGCTGCCAGTCCTCTATTTTAAAAAAGAAAAGCTAACCAATTATCAAAAAAGAAAATAGTCAAGAGATGGTTCAGATTTTGAAATACTCAAACAGAATTTTAAACTAGCATGGTAAAAATGTTAGCGTGTCGTGTCTAGCAGACAAAGTGGTTCACATATGAAGAGGGGGAGTGTGAGCAGAGAAAGCGAGACTGTAAAGTGAA
This sequence comes from Otolemur garnettii, assembly GCF_000181295.1. Lineage (NCBI taxonomy): Eukaryota > Metazoa > Chordata > Mammalia > Primates > Galagidae > Otolemur > Otolemur garnettii. The sequence continues at coordinate 1,059,883 of NW_003852641.1, read as the reverse complement.
CCACATGGGCCTGGTAAAAAAACAATGACAGGGCAGTGACTGTGGCTCAGAGGAGTAGGGTGCTGGCCCCTATACCAGAGGTGGTGGGTTCAAACCCAGCCCTGGCCCCGGCCAAAAACTGCAAAAACAAAACAAAACAAACAAACAAACAAAAAAACCCAACAGACTTATTCAAGGTTATTAACAGTTGCCTGGGCAAATCAAGTAAATGACCAGTACGTTGAAAGATAGATCTATACAAAATTATCAAAAATTACAAAGAAAACAAGAGAGTGTGAAAAAATGGAATAATATATCTGAGAATTATAAATCAAAATTAAATATGCTAGTATGTGTAAGATTTTAGTCTGAAAAGGCTAGGATAAAAAAATAAATATTTGTAGAAATAATAGCAATTATTTTTGCATAATTGATAAAAGACATAAATTCAGAGTTCCAAGAAGCATAATGAAGATGACTACAAGGAAAAGTCTATCTAGATACATTATCTTCAAAATAAATATCAAGATAAAGTCTCACCATAAAATCAGACCCGAAAAAATTATTTCATACAGATAAAATGGATATAAGTGGTTTCTGACACGTTCATTGTAAATATCACGTACCAAGATAAAGTAGTGGTACCTTTAATGTACTGAGAAAAAAAAAATTCAATTTAAGATTCTGAAAGAAAAAGTAACTGTCAATTTGGTATCATACAACTAGGCAAAATATCCTTAAAAAGGAAAATGGCTTTTGTCTCTGTGCATGATGAAATAAACCCTGCCATAGAAATCTAGCCCATTCTGAAAAGAAATAAAAAAACTTGAGTATAATTCATAAAGTCACTACATTTAAAAAAATGCAAATCGGTCAAGGGCAGATAGACTCAGGTGGTGAGTTCAGGATTACTGGAAGGAGTAGAGATAGAAACTTGCACAAGTAAATTACCATCTCTATGACTTTCATCCTGGAACTAAGGACACTCTGTAGCATGCTCAAAAGAAGCAGAGGACATCTCAGGAAACTACAATACATCTGAGGAACTAGGCCAGTGAAGGCAGTAAACCACGAATTCTGAAGAAAGCCCAATCATCTCAGAAATAAAAGAGCCAGAGATTGGATCTCCAAAGTCTGAAAACTTTATGTCGGGTCCAAAACTACAAATGCACTGGACAGATCCAGAGTAGCTCAGCGAAAGACAGAGGCTCTGAATATCAGAAGCAGATTCTGTATTAAAGGCAGCAAGTAAATAACCTGCCAAAACAAACGTTCACTTTCTTTTGACTAAGAAAAAGAAAAAGAGAATCCTAAACATTCTAACTTACCATTCACATCTTGGATGATATCTTACAAAGATTAGCAGATGTATTAATAAACATGACAAAGTAAAAAAAGGTGGAATATTTTCTCAAGAGAGAAGAAAATCAGCTAGGCATAACATTGACAAAAACCTCTTTGGTTTTAGGTCTAGGAGGATTATTGAAAAGTGCAGTTCTAACTATCTTCATGAGTATGTGAAATGGCCTCCAAAATTAGCAGCATTAATGGAAAAATAGAAATAGTAAAAATGTCTCTTATTTGATAAATTACCTAGAAATTCCTAGGTCACAGCAGCTATGCTTGGGGTTAGTGCAGGTTCCTGGTGTTCTCATGTCCCAGTAGGCAGGGTTCCCGTACTCAGGGACATGAGCAGATACCTCACCAAAGGAGATACAAAGATGGCAAATAAGCAGATGAAAACATGTTCCGTATCATTTGCAATTAGGGAATTGTAAATTAAAACAATGTGATACCTCTAAGCACCCATTGGAATGGCCCAAGCCCAAAACACAGACCATACCAAATTCCTGAGAAAATGTGGAGCAACAGAAACTCTCCTTCAATGTTCATGGAAACATAAAATTGTACAAGGACTTTGAAAGGTAGTTTGGCAGTTTCTCACAAAATTGAATATCCTCTCCCCATGCAGTCCAGCAATTGCACTCTTTTGTATTTGCCAATCAGTTGAGAATTTATGTCTTTATAAAATTTGTACATGTATGTTAATAACATTTTTATTCACAATTACCGAGATGTCCTTCAGTATGAAAATAAGTAAATAAAACATGATACATCCTGTCAACAAAATGTTATTCAGCACTGAATAGAAATGACATGCCAAGCTATGGGAAGACATGAAGAAACCTCTGTGTGTATGACTAAGTGAACAAAGCCAGTCTGTATATCCTGTTTGTTTCCATCTGGGGAAGGCAAGGCTATGGAGGCAGTAAAAAGATCCATTGACAAGGACTAGAGGAAGGAAAGGACCAATAGGCAAATTTTTAGGGCAATGAAACAGTTCTGTATGACACATAGAAGCGGATACCTCTGTTGTCAATATCTATAGAATTTGCAACACTGAGACTGAATCCTAGTCCATGGGATTTAGGTGACAGTGTGGGCCAATAAAAAAGTTCATCAACTGTTAAAATATATAGCTCTGTGGCGTGGGAAGTCATCGCATGGAAGAAAGTGGTTTATGGGAATTCGGTATTTTTCATTCAATTTTGCTATGAACCTAAAAGTTCTCTGCATATCAAAGAAGTAGATGTTCTTTAAACTCATCAATTGGATACAAAAATAGTAGATAGATAAATTAGAGGTTTTGCTTAAAATATGGAAAGAATTCACAGGCACATAGAAGGGAAAGTATATTAGCACAGGCACTCTGGAGAGCAATCTGGTGGGCGTAAACTGTTGTGAATATCCCGAGATGCAGAGATCTCACTGTTGGATTTTCATGCCAGTAAAACTCTCAAGAACTTATTTTTATTTATTTTATTTTATTTTGTTATTTTATTTATTTATTTTTTTGAGACAGAGTCTCACTATATCACCCTGGGTAGAGTGCCGGGGTGGGTTCAAACCCATCAACTCTGGTGTATGTGACTGGCACCTTACCTGCTAAGCTACAGGCGCCCAGCCAAGAAGCTATTTTTAACTTACAAAAATTATTAATTAATGAAGTTCATACTTCAGACAAAGGACACCTTTATTTCTCATAGCTGGCAGCAACATGTGGGTGGCCATTCCAACAGGTTGAGAAGCAGAGCCCTGGCCAGAAACCGGATGCTTGTTCTTCAAAGAGACAAAATGAGAACAGGGCTTTACACTGCGTGGGGTGGTCAAATCTGCATATTCCTCAAGCTATAGGAGGAATCACAAATATTTATGAAGCGAAATTATACTCCTGTAATTGTGTTTTTATCTTCCCCATCCAGTCGTGGTTGGGGACTCAGTTTTAAGGTGTTTCTGGGGTCCTCTTGGCCAAGAGAATCTATTTGGTTAGCAGTATTAGTGTGAAATCAGGCAGGCGTTAGTTTTATGATATGAATGCTAGGCATGGGTATGATTTGCGTATCTTTGCTTATGGGAGGTTAGCAGGAAAATTCCTCAATGAATAATCTGTGGTGCTGGCTCTTCACAGGTCCCTGAGGATGTGATTTTAAAAAGATTCCTTTCAGGACTATTTGAGTTAATGGAAATAATGAACATCCTCCTTTAATGTCTAAGTAATATACAACTGAGCTTCATTCCACACAATGGAAATCTGTATTTCCATCAAAATAATTATCAACATATATTTCCTACAATGCAGACATTTGTTAGAATAAAAAAAGCTTGTAGTGAAAAATGCTAGAAAAGGAGCCAGGCTGTTATTTGATACAGGGTAGATTTTATGAAGCTTGTATAAAGATTTTATAAATTTCAAGCACATTTCTTCATAAAACATGATTAACATGATTACATATTTTTCCACAACACATAAACAGTCAAGGATTTATATTAAAATGATCTAAAAGGCGCTTATTTATAGGAAATTAGATGACAAATGCACAGTGAATGAGAAAGTGTAATAAATCACCAGCCACCCGTTAGGGCAGTGGTTCTCCACCTTCCTAATGCCTCCTGATGCCGCGACCCTTAATACAGTTCCTCATGTTGTGGTGACCCCTCAACCATCACATTATTTTTATTGCTACTTCATAATTGTAATTTTGCTACTGTTATGAATTGTAATGTAAATATCTGTATTTTCATTGTTACAAAGGGCTTGCGACCCACAAGTTGAGAACCGCTGCATTAAGGATTAGTACTGACTCTATGTACCTGACAGTCTATGTTACGGGGGCATTTATGCTACAAGTTTTTATGTCACTGGACTTTTTGATAAATATAAAGTCCTGCCTATGACTATGCATCCAGACATTTATTCTGCAGAGAGAACAGTAAGTATATTCAGCTGAGTCTTCAGAACACAAACAAAAAACTAAAAGCCACACACAGTCTGTTTAAATTAAGAGTTTCTCTTTAGACTTTCTGATTGGTTTGGGTATTAACAAGCAGCAAGACATGCAAGACATTTATTTATACAGCAAGATTTATACACCAAGACATTTATCCATTCATATATTGAATAAATATGAATAATCGTTTATTTTATTTTATGCCATAAACTTTTATTGAGAACCTTTGTTCTCCCAGATGCAAGGTGTGTGAAAGTCAAAACATTGTTCTCTACCCCCACAAATAGAGGATATAGACAAGTAAACCAAGCGATATAATGTGTTAAGTTATGCTTTGCTACAAGGGGGCAAATAGAATGAGCAGACTATTTTTTTATGAGATAAGATAAATGTATCAAACCATAACAATATGATACAAATACATTAGCCTACAAATAAAAAATCTTTACTAATGGTGACTCACAGTGATTCTGACGATGATTTTGATGATTTTGGATCTCAAACAATGTCATATCATGTGAACACACTGTGAACACATTTTTTTCTTGGTTCATAGTTGCAAGGTGACTGCTTTGCTTCTCCAGGTACCAGGGCCTGTGTCCTGGTCAATGAGCCACAAAAAAGTAGGAAAGTCAAGAGGCTCTTCTTTTTTTCTTTGTAGAGACAGAGTCTCACTGTGTCACCCTCGGTAGAGTGCCATGGCATCAAACAGCTCACAGCAACCTCTAACTCCTGGGCTTAGGGCATTCTCTTGCCTCAGCCTTCCGAGTAGCTGGGACTACAGGCACTCACCACAAGGCCTGGCTACTTTTTGTTGCAGTTTGGCTGGGGCTGGGTTTGAACCCGCCACCCTTGGTATACGGAGTTGGTGCCCTACCTACTGAGTCACAGGCACCACCCTCAAAAGACTTTCTCTACCTGAGGTATCTTGCTATCTCTTAAGGAAAATCTTCCCTATATGATTTCTGTTTACAACTCATTGGCCAACAGTTATCACATGCTTACTTCTAACAGTGAAAATTCTTGGTTAATTAATCAAACTTACAATACTGTTCTTTATAGCAGAGGAAGACAAAGGAAAATTTATTTAAAACTGATGTTTCATGACCTGGTCTCATTCTCTGCTCCACAAGGAAAGAAAAAAAAAAAAGCATAAGGTGGTATTTGAGTTTCATTTTTAGTGACAAGCATGGCATAGCCTGACAAATGTCTGGGGGAAACATGAGCAAATAGATTTCAATGGGAGAGACACATTTTTAAGGAAATTATGAGCTCTCATTAAAATTACAATTAAATCTCTGTAGATGGACAAAATAAGGATGTTGGAAGAAATAGAGGACAAAATAGTAGAGCAGAATTATATCATGTGAGGTCTTCTGGAGTAAGTTAAGAAATTAGAATTTTAATATGAAATACAGCAAAATAATAAAATATTCCTAATAACCATGATACATGGTGTAAGTGACATTGGGCAAAAATAATTATCATAGTCTATGAGAGATAAATTATACAGATGCCAGACAGATGCTATTTGAGAAATCATGAAAGACAGAAACAATGATAAAATTATGTAGTTAGAATCAGTAAAATATAGTTAAGGCATAGTAAGGGCATTGAGTCTACAGAATATAGTAAATAACTAGATAATTAGTAGATAAGAAGAAAAGTAAATAAAACAGAATCTAAGATGACTTTCCTGATTCCAAATTAGTAAATGAAAGTCATTTATAAAATAAAAAAAGACAGAAAAGACTGAGAAAGAAGTAAAATTCATTTTTCTATTTGTTTAATTTAATATCTCTGGATATCTCAACATAGATGTGTAGGTATTAAATGAGAAAGGGTAATAGAAAGTGTTTGGAATATGAGAAATCATTTGATTATGATTATAGTTCAAGTTGACCATAGATTTTAAGTAGAGGGATGATAAAAATACCTTAGGAAGAATATCAATATTCAAAGGCCATGAAAGGACCATGGATCCATAAATGAGACTGAGGAATGGTGGTCCTATACAGGTGTCTTAATAATAGTGGAAATATTTCAGGTCACAGAATCTGACAAGAGGTATAAAGTGAAAGAAATAAAATGAGACATCACTAAGTGCAGAAAATAGTCTATCAAGAATGCAGTGTTAACTCTGTGCTTTTAGCTCAGCGGCTAAGGCACCAGCCACATACACCAGAGCTGGCAGGTTCAAATCCAGCCCAGGCCTGCCAAACAACAATGACAACTGAAGCCAAAAAATAGCCAGGTGTTGTGGCGGGCGTCTGTAATCCCAGCTACTTGGGAGGCTGATGCAAAAGAATTGCTTATGCGCAGGAGTTTGAGGTTGCTGTGAGCTGTGAAGGCATGACATTCTACCGAGGGCAACATAGTGAGACTCTGTCTCAAAAAAAAAAATAAAAAATGCAGTGTTATGTATTAGTAAAGGTATTGGAGGGTGCCACTTTATTAAAGTGTTGAGAGTAAAGCTAGACTGAAGGGTAAAATATTTAAGTGACTGTGAAAATTAGAGCAATGAATATGGAGTAAGCTCTCAAAAATGAAATTGCTCTTTATAAAATTAATAAAGGGCTACACAGTGGGAACTGCGGTCAGGGAAATACATATGTATAACCAGCCATTGTTCCCTACCTTGCGTTCCTATATTACTTACTACTTAGGAGTCATCTAGATTCTTAGCTTTCTTCATTTCTCCCACATATAACATCACCCTTCTGAAACTGAAGGTAGTTTCAGAAGGCCCCACATTGTGGTGAAACAGCTGACACGCCCAGACCAGTGGCCTATACTGAACAACTCACTCAACTGGCATTGCAACTTAGCCCCAGAACCAACTCAGCGAAGAAGACCATTTCTACAGCCCTAGGGTTTCACCCCAATACCAACCAGTAGACCTAATGGCCTAGACTTTTTTTTTTTTTACCACCAAACTATCTTGAAAATTTTCTTCTCCCAAATTTTCAGAGAGATGTATCTGAGAAGTTTCTCCCATTTCCTCATCTAGTGCCTGTTATATTAAACTCTTTCTTTGCTATAAAGCTGTCTCTCTAAGACTTCTTTTGTTCATATATAGAGTGGGCAAAAACAGTAATACTATCTAACAAAGAAGATCAAAATGTTCGTCATACTATGTTGTATTTTTAGGCACTTTAAAAAAGTAGCTAATATTTTATTAAATTTTCTCTATCCTGTTTTCTAAGAGGAAATGATAAAGATTAGTTAGCAAGCCTATAGGTAGCCTAAAGATGTTGGTATACGTTAGCCTGGATTATAGACTCCCTTGAACTGAAGAAGCTTAAATTCTACCACATCCTAAACTAATTGAAGAGTTGATAGTATAATGTATGGATTTTAATAGTTTACTAATCTTTAATGGAATTCTACATAAAATGTTGTATAAAGGAAAGGTTTGATAGCTTCAATACTTTCAATTTACTTCTCCTAGTTTCTATTTTTCCAGTTTATTACTCTCCCAAATATGATCCCTCCACCATCAAAATAATTCCTTGTTCTATTCAAACTATCAAAGTCATCATTGACATCATTTCAGACAGTCATGTTTATTAATCTATACCATCCTATTCCATGTGGTGTTATTTAAAAACTAAATAAATTAATTCTATTCCTATTGTTTAAATTAATTTTTAAATGGCCAAACCATTACCCAGGATATAATTACTTTTTAAAGTAGTTTTAATGTAATTGTTCTCTGGTTGGAATATATGAGTGATGCATTTGAACATGGGCCTTCTTGGCCTTTGATATCACATTTTCAGTCTCATCCGGTTACTTCCAGGATCCAGACATTTTATTATCTTTTCAAATGCCAAATTTATTATCTTTCCTTTCTGTCAAGGAATAGTAAAACACAGACATCACTGAGAGAGATGATGAATCAGTACAAAGTCTAACCCTAAAGACCAAAAATGCCACAAATTTATTATATTTTTATTCCCATGTCCTTTCTTCAAGTTACTATAGAGTGTTGCACATATCAGAAAAAAGTAATATGGTAATGTAAATTAATGGATAATATAGACAATCATAGAACCACAAATATTTATTTTACAGTATATAAAAGGATTTTACAAATGACCATGAACAGAGCTCTAATAGAGAAGTATTCCTGAATACTTAATTACCTCCCATGAGTGCTATGAGAATTAATGAGTTAATGTTTAAAAAGTGATTCAAAATGTTTGATGAGAAATGTCATTAAGTTCTTTATAATCTCAAGTTGCTAATTAAATTTCCCAAGGAATATCATTTTATTACTGTCAAATCCTAGTACAAGATGTCGCTCCAATGTGACCTACAGTATGGAATTAAAGCTTTTACCCCTACAAATTACAAAGACAGTTAAGAGTGGTTTTTTTTTTCCAAATTTACATATATAGGGTTAAAATCCAAAAGAAAAAAGCCTGTTATCCAGAAGAAAAAAAGTCTACAAAAAAAATTTTAGAACATGGACTATCCCTGAGATGAGGCTGTTATTATATCAAAATATATGTAGATTCTACAATAAAATAATTAATCATTTACAAACATCAGGGAAGAAATAATTTCTATATAAAAGGTAAATGAAGGTTTGTTTTGATACTCAGCTAAACTAATTGACATGGAAATACATTAAATTTGTGCAGGTGTAGGATAGAAGAGATGATTCGGGAGGAAACAATTATTAAATCCTCCATGAAAAAGATATTTCCATATCTAAAAATTTAAGCAAAGAGGATGATCAATTTCTTTGTGGCATTTTGGGCCTAAAATTCATTTTTAACAATTTTACAACCAGTGATCATAGTCATTGCAATTTTATAAAATATCAAGAGGAAACTAAAAATGAGTCATTGGTACTAGGACTAGTTACATAACACCATACACAGAATTCAATATTCTAGACAATACTAAAAACCAGTATTACATAGCTTGATTGGACACTTAGTGAGTTTCTTCTTTGCACTGTCCTAACGAATTTCTTCTCTAAAAAGTACCTCAAGTCAATTGTTAAAATACAAATCAAAACAACATGATCAAATGAGAAGTTTGTCTAAAATTTAAAGTTTTATTATCATTTACAATATTACAAAGTTTAGACTGAATATGTTAATAGATCTTGTTGCCACCAAAAAACTACTTTTCTAATTGATATGTTTCCTTTGTACTATATTTGAAATATGTGCAGTCAGAAAAGTGAGATTTGCCTAAGTGGAATTATTAGAGAGAAAAAATGTCTTCAAATGCACTGAACTGATCTAAATACACTTTAGCTTAATAATCAGGTCTATGTGAACAACTCAATTACCTAACTATAAAAAATAACATCTATTGGTCTCTCTCACCTTTTCTCCTTCATAAGAGGGACCCTCTTTCCTTGAAAGTGCTCTAAACTTTCTCCTTGTTCTTCTAAATAAAATCTCTCAGTTGAAACACTTAACCACAAAAAAGGGAGGTTTCATATACTTAAATGTCAATACTATTTAGACCATGCTAATTATTTATTCTGATGTGTTAGTTATAAAGACATGATTTTATGTAGTTTCATACTAAGTCTAGAAAACCCAAAAATGTTTATTACTCTATTCCTCACTAACAAGGTGCTAAAGTTTTTATATTACTAGATGTATTTTTATCAGAATGTCATATGACTGAAATATGGTCAAGAAAATTTAGGCAGCAGTGATATTTGGCATTCCAGGGCCCTTAAAAAAAAAAAATCTCTCCAATGAGTGATCTTGTCAAATTCTCTTCCAATTTCCAAGTTAGATACAGAGAAGAAGAAAGCTCCATAAGTGGAATCAATGCATGAAAAAAAGGAGCCAAATTTCCTGAAGGCACATAAGACAGAGAATCCAGACAGATACTTCTAATTTTTAACACTAATAAAATTTAGAGGTTGATTCTACAATTAATCTTTGTGGGGACATAGCAAACCCATGGTTTCTTTCCCTATCCTCTATGCTTTCACCATCTCAGTGACTTTCACCAGCACATGATTGATGTTATTGTAAAGGGTTTTTTTCAAAAAAAAATTTTTTTTTTTTTTTTTTGGATAGCTTGTTGTTACTATAGAAATGCAACTGATTTCTGTACGGTGATTTTGCTTCCTGTAACTTTGCTGAATTCAATTACTAGTTTTAACAGTTTGGGTGCGTGTGTGTGTGTGTGTGTGTGTGTGTGTGTGTATAGTCTTTGAGACTTTCTACATATTAAATCATGTCATTTTCAAATGGACATAATTTTACTCCTTTCACTCTGATAGGAATACATTTTATCTATCCTTCTTACCTGATTATTCTGGCTTGAACTACTGGTATCATATTGAATAGAAGAGATAAGAAAGAGCATCAGTAATTAAAACAGTTTGGTACTGGGGTACAGAAAGGCAGATAGACCAATAGATTGGAACAGAGTACTTAGAATGAAGCACATGTTTATGATCAGCTGATTTTTGATAAGGACGGCAAGAGTACACAAAAGAGAAAGAGACTCTCTTCAATGAATGTGCTGAGAAAACCAGATATCCATATGCAAAATATAAGCTGACTCTTAGTTTACACCATACAAAAGATAGATTAAATACTTGCAACTTAAGCAAAAACTTCTCAACATTGGTCTTAGCAATGACTTACGTGTATAATAAGATATAACACTAAAAGCACAAACAACAAATGAAAAACCTGAAAATCAGAGTACGTCCAACTAAAACACTTCTGCACAGAAAAGGAAACAGTAATCAGAACAAATATAAAGCCACATAATGGGAGGAAATATTTGCAAACTGGATACCTGGTTAGGTGCTAAAATCTAAGTATATAAGAAAATTCTGAAATTCAGTAGCACAAGAATAATAATAATAATAACTTGATTTAAAAGTGGGCAAGGGGTGTGAATAGACATTTCTCCTAAGAAGACATATTAAAAGATGTTTTACATCACTACTCATGCAGGAAATGTAAATCAAAACCACAGTTGGATACCAGATCACACCTCTTAGGATAGCTACTAGCAAAAAAAGAGAGAAAAAAAGTGGTGGTGAAGATATGGAGAAATTCATACACAGAATTCAATATTCTAGGCAATACTAAAAACTGTTGGTGGGGAGGTAAAATTATGATACTGCAATGGAAAACACTATGGAGGTTCTTCAAAAAATTAAACATAAAGAATCCTTATAATGCAACAATCCCACTCATCGGTATATAGAAATGGCCTAAGTGTTCATAGGCAGAAGAATGGATGCAGAAAATGCAGTATATGCATACAGTGGAATAGTTAAAAAAATCAAGAAATCCTTCTGTTTGTGATACTACAGATGAACATGAAGACATGATTCAAAGTGCAATAAGCCACTGATGGAAGAACAGATACTATGTAAGATGACTCACTCATCTGATACATCTGGAAGAGCCAAACTCCTGGGAACAGCAGAGTGTGGTTTCCAGGAGGCAGGAGGAAGCACATGGGCATTATTTAAAGATTACCACGTTTCAAAGGTGCCAGATGATTAGTCCTAGAGATCTACTCTAGGGAATAGAGCCTACAGTTAACAATATTACATTGTAAAAATTGGCTCAGAGGGTGGACTTATGTTGTGTTTTTATCACACCAAATATAACAACGATGAAAGAGAGGGCAGGAAGAAAATGTGGATGTCTTTATGGCATCGACTATAATGAGGATTTCAAGAGTTTATACTTATCTCAAGTTGTACAAATTAAATATGTACAAATATTCTGTGTCAATCCTACCTTAATCTAAAGATTAAAACTGAAAATATTCAGGGCAGTGCCTGTGGTTCAATGGGTAGGGCACCAGCCCCATATACCGAGGGTGGTGGGTTCAAACCTAGCCCCGGCCAAGCTGCAACAAAAATAGCCAGGCACTGTGGTTGGTGCCTATAGTCCCAGCTACTTGGGAGGCTGAGACAGGAGAATCG
>NW_003852641.1:1045606-1047097 GCF_000181295.1 Otolemur garnettii | reverse complement strand
TTTGCATGCTGAAATGCTATTACAATGTCTTAAGGTTATATTAAAATAGATTCAAAATGAACACTTAGTATTATCTCTCTATGATTATATAAATAAGCACAAATATAAATCTCTTATTCTAGACTCACATGTTTAAAATGTATCTCAAATGTCCCTTAAAGTTGAAAATGTTATAACCTAACATTAAATTAAATTTGAGGTTTGAATTAATTTTTTTCTAGTTGTCCAGTCTTAGAAATGTCTTTTTTTAATATATTTTAGTTAATGTGAGAGTACAAAGAACTAGGTTGCAATATTTGCATTTGTTAGATAGAGCCCCTCTTGTAGTTGTGTCATGCACACAAGAGGTGGGCCATATACCCTTACACTGGGCCCATTAAGTGGGAGCACCCCAATCCCTTCCCTTTTCTCCTGTGCTTTCACTCACTCCCCCCTAACATAAATTGAATTGAATTTTGCTCTTATGCAGGCCTGTATTAGATTGTTTTCTGGCTTCATATTAGTGTTGAGTACATTGGATATTTGCTTTTCTATTCTTATGATAGTAAACTAAGAAGAATGTGTTTCACTCCACCCAGGTTAGTATAAGAGGTGTAAAATCATCATCTTTTTTATGGCTGAATAGTATTCCATGGTATACATATACCACAGTTTGTTAATCCATTCTTGTGTTGAGGGGCCTTTAGGCTGTTTCCACATTTTGGCAGTTGTAAACAATCTAGTGCAAATGTCTTTCTGAAATGATTTGTTTTCTGCTTGGTAGAGGCCTAGGAATGGGATTGTGGGATCAAATGGAAGGTCTAATTTGAGTTCTTTGAGAATTCTCCATACAGAATTCCAAAGAGGTTGTATAAGTTAGCAGTTTACCCAACCATGTAAAAGTGTCCCCCCTCTCTTCACATCCGTGCCAGCATCTACAACATTGGGACTTTATGATGTGGGATATTCTGTCTAGACTTAGGTGATATCTCAGGGTGGTTTTGATTTACATTTCTCTGATGATTAGGCACAAAGAGCATTTCCTCATATGTTTGTTAACCATTCATCTGTCTTCCTCAGAGAAAGTCTGTATACGTCTCTTGCCCAGTGATAGATGCGATTGTTTGCTCTTTTTTGTAGTTGATTAACTTAAGTTATCTTTAGATCCTACTTATTAAGCCTTTGTCAAATTTATAATGTGAAAATATCTTTTGTCATTCTGTAGGTTGCCTATTTGCTTTAATTATTATGTCCTTAGCTGTGCAAAAGTTTTTCAGTTTAATTAAGTCCCATTTGGTTATTTTTGTTATTATTGCAATTGTCAATGGAGTCTTCATAAAATCTTTCCCCAGGATGACATACTCAAGAGTTTTTCCCACACTTTCTTCTAGGATTTTTATTGTTTTATATCTTAGATTTAAAATTTTTACCCATCTTGAGTAAATTTTTGTAATTGGTGAAAGGTATGGGTCCAGTTCCAGTCTTTTACATCTGGTTATCCAGGCCATCCTG
>NW_003852641.1:1043102-1045586 GCF_000181295.1 Otolemur garnettii | reverse complement strand
ATTGTGGCAGGTGACTGTAATTCCAGCTACTTGTGAGGCTGAGGCAAGAGAATTGGTTAAGCCTGAGAGTTTGAGGTTGCTGTGAGATGTGAAGCCACTGCCCTGTACCCAGGGTGACAGACTCTCTCTCAGAACAAACAAAAAAGTAATATTACAAATAAAAAATAAAGAGTTTTGAGAGAGAATGGAACTCTGGTGCTTAAATAGTCACAACTTGTTAATTGAGTTTATTGTCTTGGTAGAAAGAATTCAAAAAGAAAGCATTTAGGAAAGTGCATTAGATGAGCAAAGTGTAAATATCCGTTAGCGAGGATGTTTTGCCACATAAATCACACACACACACACACACACAGAGTGTAGGTAAAGTTCTATTTAGCAAGCTGAAAGTATGATTTTAGTAGAAATAATTCGGTAAAGATGACAACCAAATCCCTTTAAAAGGATTTAAATAGACTTTAAAAGACAGAGGAGCACAACTTACCACTTTGCAATTTTGCATCAAATTCTGCCAGGCAATATGCAGAGAACTGATAAGCAAATGTGTGAAAATAAGAAACAAATAAGAGCACACGTATTAAAAAGTTGATTCTGATAAAACTAGCCAAAGGACTCCAAATATGAAATTCTTCAGGTACCTCTATAGAGGAACACAGTTAAGAGCGAAAGTGAGAGGTTACGAGTGACTCAGTGACAACCTGATTAGTAGAAAACATGTCAGTCATGGGATAGTTTTCCTGCTTTGGTCTTTAATTCTAGTGAATTTCTCTTCATATACATACAAACATACACACATATATGTACATATTATATATACAGTCATGAATAAATGATGCATTTTAATGTTAATATAAATTAACTGTTTTAATTTAGTGAAGAAATTTGTTCTTGATTCTTAAGTCACATTGTGATTAAAATATAACATTAAAAATACCCTACCAAGTACAGACGCTTATTTGTGTAATAACTCTAATAATCTGTTGCTTTCAGTATCATTTATGTATTACTGTTCTTTTAAAAGAAACTTGGCACAGCTTAGCTGTGTTCATTCAAGGTGTTTGCCGGGGCATTTGTTAAAGGTAAGATTTATTCTGAGCTCAAACTATGTTTTTAAATGTAACTTACCCAAACAAGTATCATACTATTATCCAATATGAGAAGAGATTAAAATGTGCAGTGTATTCAAGCAAAGGCCTGTTTTCTTTTAACAAAAAACCTAAATTCTTGACATACTCCTTAACATAGATAAATATTAGACATTTTAGTCTGAATTAAGAAGCAGAAACCAGATTTCATATGGTATGCTTCTGAGAATTGGAGCATAGTTTGACAAGGGAAGAGCATGAAGGGATATTTTGTGTTGGTAAAATGATCTAAATTTTATTAAGGGTCTAGGTTATGAAGACAAAAGAATATTCCAAACTTTATAATGGCACACTGAAGATTTGTATATTATACTTACTGTATATATTATATATGTTTAATAATAAATAAAATGTATTTAACTATAGGTAACTCTTGAACAATGGAGGGGTTGGGGAGCCTAGCTTACTTGCAGTTGAAAAAAAGTCTCATCACAAGAAGGAAAAAAAAAACAAAAACTGGAAAGCCATGCCCAAAGCATTTTTCTGGCAGCCCTCTTACAATGCCAGAAAATATGGAATGAGAAAACATGGATTTGTAGTTTCGATCTGACTCTTTATAGAACCCTGTGGCATTGAGAAAATCATTTAATCTCCAAAATTTATCAAAGCTAAGAAGTGTGAAAAAGAAACAGAGCAATTCTATCAACCATAACCCTCTTACATAGTTTTATGAAAGTTGTTAAAAATCCTCCCTTACAGCAACATGATCATGTTTAATTTTGCCCTTCTCCAAGGTCCCCATAAGACTCTGCCATCAATGAGGTGACCTATTCTAAAGTCTTCAATGATATGTAACATTGGAAATCATATCACAGGGAAAATCACTTGCTTTATCACAGACTCAAAAAGGCTATAGTAAAAGGAAGACAAACGTTCAAAGGAAAGGATTATTAGTAGAGAGTCATGGGATAAGAGAAATATTTAATTCCTCTTTTTTTCCCTTTATGTTTTCAGTATGAGTGTGTTAGGAATTATTCTTACATGAGTAATTGAATGGGAAAGGAAAATCTCCAAACATACCAAGAAGGTTTAAACAAAAGACCCAATATTGTTTAATATTTAATGTTTAAATTAAAAAATCCACTCATATATTTCATTTAAAGGACACATGAAAAATATCTACATACATATTTCATTGATAATTCCGATCAAATACTCAAATAAAATATACTGTGATATATGCACTGGTCAATGAAATGATAAAATGCATTTTGTCATAATCCTCACTCAAAAAATTTGCAAATCACTTTGCATGCTGAAATGCTATTACAATGTCTTAAGGTTATATTAAAATAGATTCAAAATGAACACTTAGTATTATCTCTCTATGATTATATAAATA
>NW_003852641.1:1041915-1042431 GCF_000181295.1 Otolemur garnettii | reverse complement strand
TTTAGTATGATGTTATCTGTAGGTTTGTTGTAGCTGGCTTTAGCAGTTTAAGAAATGTATAACTTATGACTATATTCTAAATATTCTTGTTAGCAAAAGATGATGAATTTTATCAAATACTTTTTCTACATCTAATGAGAGGATCAAATGGTC
This sequence comes from Otolemur garnettii, assembly GCF_000181295.1. NCBI lineage: Eukaryota > Metazoa > Chordata > Mammalia > Primates > Galagidae > Otolemur > Otolemur garnettii. The sequence goes on along the minus strand of NW_003852641.1, from coordinate 1,042,278 downwards.
TTTTTTTTTTTTGATATGGTGAACTACATTTATAGAATTGTGTATTTTAAATTAGCTTTGCATCCCTGGGATGAAGACTACTTGATCATTATCAATAATTTTTTTAACATGAAGCTGTAATCTATTGGATAAGACTTTATTGAGTATTTTTGCATTGATATTAATTGGTGAAATTGGTCTATAGTTCTCCTTTTTGCTTGGGTCTTTTCCTGGTTTTGGAATTAGGGTGATGCTTGCTTCATCGATTATGTTGGTGAAGGTTCCTTCCTTTTCAATGTTTTGGAATAGATTCTGCAGTATAGGTACAAGGTCTTCTTTGAGGGTTTGGTATAATTCTGATGTGAAGCCATCTTTTCTACAGTC
>NW_003852641.1:1039026-1041306 GCF_000181295.1 Otolemur garnettii | reverse complement strand
TGTGAATGGAATAGAGTCCTTGATTGTTTTTTCAGCTTGACTATTGTTGGTATATATAAAGGCTACAGATTTGTGAGTATTGATTTTGTAACCTGTGATGCTACTGTACTCCTTGATCACTTCTAAGAGTTTTGTAGTTGAATCCATTGGGGTTTTCCAAATATACAACCATATCTTCTGCAAAGAGTGAAAATTTGACCTCCTCTGACCCTATATAGATATCCCTTATTGCCTTTTCTTGCATGATTGTGATGGCTAAGACTTCCATTACAATGTTAAAAAGCAGTGGAGACAATGGGCAACCTTGCCTTGTTCCTGATCTGAATGGAGATGATTTCAATTTAACTCCATTCAATATGATATTGACCGTGGGTTTGCTGTAGGTGGCCTCTATCAGTTTAAGAAATGTCCCTTCTATGCCTATTTTCTTAAGTATTCTGATCATGAAAGGATGCTGGATGTTATTCAAAGCTTTCTGTGCATCAATTGAGAGAATCATATGGTCTTTCCTTTCTATTTTTTTCATGTGATGTACTATATATAGATTTACGTATATTGAACCAGCCTTGAGACCTTGGGATAAAACCCACTTGGTCGTTGTATATAATTTTTTTTGATATGTTGCTGGATTCTGTTTGCTAGGATCTTACTGAATATTTTTGCATCAACATTCATTAGAGATATTGGTCTATAATTTTCTTTTCTTTTTGAGTCTTTTCCTGGTTTGGGGATTAAGGTGATGTTTGCTTCATAGAATGTGTTGGGTAGTATTTCATCTTTTTCTATATTTTGGAAAAGGTTAAGTAATATAGGTACTAGTTCCTCTTTAAGGAAATGCCCATCAACCTATGAATGTATTAATAAATTAGTGATATGTACACCATGGAATATTATGCAGCCTTATGAAAGATGGAGACTTTCCCTCTTTTATGTTTACATGGATAGAGCTGGAACATATTTTTCTTAGCAAAGTATCTCCAGAATGCAAGTAAAAGTATCCAATGTACTCAGCCCTACTATGAAACCAATTTATAAACACCCACACTTCCATTTGAATGCTATAACCCAACTATAACCCAAGATGAAGGGGAAAGAGGAGGAGGAGGGAAGGGGAAGGGAGAAGGAAGGATGAGTGAAGGGAGGGTAATTTGTGGAACCACATGTATGGTGCATTTTACAAGGGTACATGTTGAATCTACTAAGTGTAGAATATAAATGTCTTAACACAACAACTAAGAAAATATGGTGAAAGCTATGTTTACCAGTTTCATGAAAGTATTTCAAATTGTATATAAAACCAGCACATTGTTCTCCATAATTCCATTAATATACACAGCTATGATATAATTTAAAAAAAATACATCTAAGGGAAAAAATAGAGAACAGTAACAGAAAAAGAAATATATTTATATATATATAATATACATAACATATATATATATATATATAAAAATTATGTGTGTGTGTATACATATTGCAGTATATTACCTGGATACCAGGTAGTGCTGTGGTGTTAGAAGGCAGAGAACATGCACGCTGGTTTCATTATACAAGATGGAGCCTGGAAGCCACTCTAGTTGCAGAGGAGATGGAGTCTTATCTTCCCGACTCATTTGCCTTCTATTAGAGCCTGGTCACTTTATCAGTATTTAGTCCCTGTTGGATTGGGGTCATGAAGCTCTCACCAGATTTCTTAGGAGGAATGTCAAACAGTGGGGCCTGGCAACAAAGTGGCCTTCCTGGGATGTGGGAGAATTTAGCTCACTCCAAGGATGATTGCCTGAGTTCAGCAGGTATACCAGACCTGACAGTACACTAGGTCCTTGTGCTCCTACGGTGCTGCCACCTACAATGGCAGTTCTCTGATGGTAGTAGGACCAATGGGAGACCCACTCTACCTTCTATTCAATCCCACCCACAGGATGCTGCTAGAGTTCACTTGAGTTTCCAAGGAAGCTTCAGAGAATAACTCAGTCTAAAATGAAAAACAAAAAACAAAAAACAAAAAAAACCACTACAGGATAGTCATAGTTCTCTGTGGGAGGGCTGGCTGGCTGGAGTCTGTCTGTACCCAGCCACTTGCCTTTTGTGCAGGTCTTCCTGAGCTTTAGACCTTCTTGTTGGCTCCTGTAGTCCTCTGCTGTTCCACTGTGCTCCTGGAGTGAAGTTTCTGGTAGGTTCTCCTAGCCAGAGGTGGATAGAGTCCTCTCTCTTCTGTCTCAACATGACTGGTTGGTACAGAGATTTCTCTAGACTGCCATCTTCCTCAGGACACCCTTT
>NW_003852641.1:1036697-1038649 GCF_000181295.1 Otolemur garnettii | reverse complement strand
ACTACTTTGAATATTCATCATTTTGTTACAGAAATATTAAAGTACTTAAGTATTTGCTTATGGAATACTGAGAGTGTTATACAATCTGTACTATATTGCTTTTTTTTTTCAACTCTAAAATATTCTGAATTCCCAAAGGCATCAAGACTTTTAAATAAGCACTGTTAATCTGTTTAATCTATGCTTTTGGTTCAAAGTCATATTATAGTACAGAGTTATCTAGATGAAGAACCATTTAGGTAGAAGAAGAATATCCATGCAGTTCAGAACATTTCTAAATGTTACCTAGGTAATTAATTTAAGAAGAAAATTTTAAAGTCTGTAGTATCTGATATTCTCTTACTTTTCTTATTAATCCATTGTTTTCCTTTGTTTCACTTATGTTATCTTCCTTCATTTTGTGCCTGGTAATTTTTATTTTGTTTAGACATAGTTTATTTTGTAAATATAGTAAGAGACTTAGAGTATATCAGCTCTCTCTTGAGAGATTTCATGCTTTCACCCAGAAAGCCTCAGAGGGAGCTAGGGATTAGGTTTACTCTGAGGCCTAGGGTGTTGCCCTTGAAAGACACCACATTAGAGAAGGGACAGGCTTTCTTGAAAGACTCTGTATTCTAATATTTTCCTCCCTATCAGTGAGATGAAGTTAAGTGTGCAGGTTGGCTTCTTGGCTACATCATCCAGATGAGAAACACCTCTGGGGGAATAATGGCTCACAGTAGCCAACCTTAACTCTTTGGGATGTTGCCTTCCCTTAACTCATGCTTTTGTAATTCTTCACTGCCTTTTGGATATCTAACCTGTTCATGAATTTAACACACAATTCCATCTTTTTACATTTGTCTTTAAGGGACAGTTGTAGGATTTCCTAGTCTTCCAAATTAAAAATCAGATATTCTTACCTGCGATTGCCTGATTATATGAGAGTAAATGTAAAGATAATAACATTAAATTTTAGAGAGTCCAATTTACCAATTGCTTATGCTGAGTAACTTCATTTTTATTTTATTTTAGACAAAGTTTATATTGTACATTTTATCTCATATGTAAGGAGACATAGAGACCCCTGGGAAAACTGTTTCTCATTTACAAAATAATAGGGAATAAATGTCTGTTCTCTGTAAACACTGACCTCTACATGCATTTCCAGTGCCATTTCCTATGCATTCTTATGTATACATCATTAAATTGCTAGACAGGTAGAAGCAGATTAATATAGCTATTTAGATATATTTTTAAATATGTAGGTCTATGTCTGTTTAGAGGTAGATATAACTAAATTTATAGATATGTCCATATATATGTTTTAATGGGGGTTCATTATACACATAATTATATAACTTGAATCACAGACATAATATTTTAAAAAGTTACAATATTTCCTTTAAATCTGTTTTATCTCTGTGAAAAAGTAATTAAATGGATAGGTTTGTTTTTTTAGACATTTTATGGATTGAGGAAATGATACTGTATTTGATGGTCCATATTTCAAAAGCATACTGAGTTCAGGTCCCAACTATTCTCTAACATATTAGCAGAACAGGGCCCTATTTATGTTCAGTGGATTGATGACTTTGAGAAATGTTTCCACTGTAAAATCCTTCACACTCTTAGGAGGCACATTGAGCAGGAGCAATCACTGTGTTCCCTTAAGGGACTTCTTGAAGAATGTACATTGATACATGGAAAACAGCCCATAAAATAAATGCATGTAATACCTTTTAGTAATTGTAAATGAAGAAAATGAAATACAAACTTCTGTGGAGTATTTATAGGGAAGGAAGTGGATAGAAATTCTAAATAATTTAGACCTGCTGTTTGATCCTGCAATTCCTTTACTAGGTGTATATCCAAAAGACCAAAAATCACTTGGCAACAAAGATATTTGCACCAGATTGTTCATTGCAGCTCAATTTATAATTGCCAAGTCATGGAAGAAGCCCAAGTGCCCA
>NW_003852641.1:1027184-1036304 GCF_000181295.1 Otolemur garnettii | reverse complement strand
TCCAATTTGTACAAATAATCAACACATTGAATCCCACAAAGGCATAAATGTATTCATGATCTCTATATATGACTTAATAAAAAAAAGAAAAGAAATTCTAAATAATTAAGTAGAGAATTAGAACCCAAGCAGTTAATGATATTAAAGTGAAAGCTGCTTTCTTTGTGTCCATAAGCATGATCTGAGAAATAAAATCACTGAATTATTAAAATTATATATATTAATGTATATATACATATGCAAAGTATGAGTTTGCAATTAACATTGCTTCCTAATAACATAATATGGAAGTGAGAGTGGCTACATCTACACAGACTTATTTTGTGTTACAGATAAGCATTTTATATATTACAGAACTGTTAGGAGGTGACTTCTGTAATTTCTTTCACATTTCCTACAGAGTGAACACAATCTCCAATCAGAAATGAGGGAATTGGGGGAAAAATAGAACCTTTTTTATACCATATTTCATTTTCTTTCCCAGAAGCCCCATCCAGTTTACCCTTGGACCTCATTGAAAACAGCTGGTAAGATAACCAGACCTAAACTTCTAGAGAGGTTGAGAAAGTTTATGACCAATATGAGGAAGAAGTGACCTCACTGGTTTAAATGTATTTAAAGTGTCATTAAGGATCATATGGGAAATCTTCATGCATAAAAGAAGGAATGCAGTAATAACTGTTGAGTAGGTAGCAAACATTACCTTATTTTAGAAAAGGAAACACTGTTTGAAGTAAGTGGGATGTGAGGGAGGATTTCGTCCATGAAATAAATTATAGAAATCATAGAAAATTTTAACTCTAAATCACTTCCTCCCACTATACTATACTTTTTCTTCTTTTCTTTTTTGAAAGAAGCCTATTAGTTATAATTAACAGTCAATATATGTTTGGTTACCCACATTTGCTAATATTTAGTCTACCAGTCCATCTTGTATCTCCTGTCATTTTCTGATTTTTTCTTTATTTATGCAAAGTTCTATTGGTTGAAACTCCCTCAATGTTATTTGAGAAAATTATTATTTTGTTTCCATGCCTAACATATATATTTTTTTCAAAGTAAGAATGCTAGATCAATAAGTATTTTGTCTCAGCCCTTTCATTCTCTTCTAGCTTCCTTATGGTATTGAGAATTTATTTATCAGTCTGATTACAATGTGTCATTGGGAAATCTATTATCTTCTCTGACTTATTTTTTTTCTTCTTTTTGTTTTTGCTATTCTTGTTTTCATATACATCAAAGTATGATGTATATGAAATATATTATTGCTTCTTGAGGTTCACTGTGATTTTTGAATCTGAGAATTTCCAAAATATTTATATTCATCTAATCTCAACTGGTGTGACTCCAAGTTTACCACACTCTCCTTATCTTATCAACATGTGATTAGATCATATTAGGCTATCTCATTTTCTCCTCAATATCCCTGAATTTATATGTCATATATTTCTTCTCTTTTCTTACCCGTACTAATCTGTAATTTCTTACACTCTATCTTTTGTTTTGCTCTCTTTTTTGATATTTCTAATCTATGTTTTATGACACTTTAATTTATAATTTCTTGTTATATTTTAATCTATATGAAATTTATTGTACTTTTTTCATATTTCCTTAACTCTTTTGGTGGTAACTTTCTGATTAAGTATATTAGACATACTTACTATTGTGTAGCAGATAATTTTAGTGACCATGGCCTTGGCAGGTATAATTCTAACGCCATCATTTACAGCGGATTGCTTTCTCATGACTTTCATGGCTCTTTTCTCATGAGCTCACATTACTTGCACTCTAACAGTGCATATTTTTTGAGACTTAGTTATAAGATATATTATTCCAGAGAGGATTTGGTTTTGCTTCAGCCCAGTTCCTGAAAACAACTAAAAATCCATGACTACTTTAAATTAATCATCAGCCTGTTTATTTTAGAATTATAGGGCATCGTGCATTCTAGTCCCAAATCCTTACCAGCGTGGACTCTTCCTAGGAGTTGTAAGGATAGTCTTTCATTTTTCTTTACTTTCATATGGGGCACAGTGTGAGAGAAGTGTCTCTCTCAGTAAAGCAGGGATTTTTGTATACTTGTTTTGTTTTGTGCTAGGCTTATCGACTGAAGGTAAGTTATGGTTTAGGAGTCTTTGAACCAAACTCACTCTGTGTCAGCCCTAGGCATTGCCTCCTGCTTCCCTGCTTCTGTGCTGGTGAACGGGATGCTCTGTGATAACAAGCAGGAATTCAGGGATGTCCTCAGGACAATGGCCAGATCCTTTACAAATCATTTCTCCAGATTTATGTTTTCACTGAGCTTTTGGCCTTTCATTTCTCCTTTATTTTGATCTCAGTAGTACATTCAAAATACGACTCGTGTATTTCATCCAATTTGTTCTCAGAACTTTTGCAGCACCTCATTTAAGACTTCATTTAGCTCAAGAGTATGAAGACAGACTGCCTAAGTTTAAATTTAGTTCAGATACTTAGCAGCCGTAAGACCCTGAACAAACTCTATAACTTATATGGTCTCTAATTTCTTCCTCTATAAATGGAGTATGGGAATAACAGTGCCTGTATCAGGCTTTCACTGGGAAAATACATGAGTCAACTTATTTTAAATATGTATATCTCGGGATTTCTGGAATACTTGATATTCAACATTGTGCAAATAAAAAATCCAGTTATTTTATCAATATAATAAAATGAGCAGATTTCAGAATCAAAATTAGAAAAAAAAAGCTGCTTGAATCAACATAAGAAGTGGAAATAATTCTCTAGAGATCAGGACAAGGATGATTTCAAATTGATCCCTTTTGTAGAATCATTTGATTTCAGAGAAACACAGCCTATTTTAATCAGGCAAATCTGGTGGAGAGTTGCCATAGAATAAAAGATCATAATTCCTTCTTTATCATCACAATCTGAAGACACAGAATTCTCATCTTTAAGGACATGGGGTGAAGCTTTCCAGTGGTAAGGACTTATCAAGACTCTTAAGGCTTTTCCAATTTTAGAATCAGAGCTCCTATGTTATTATCCACAATGATTAAAGCAGTTTATGTATTATGTATTAATATTAAAAGGCTCAACTTCCAGAGTAAATTTCTGAAAGGCCATTTGAAGAATTTTTGATAACTTGATGCCCAAGCTTGGAAAGGATGCTCTTATCTGGAAAATTGTAACATGAATTATGTGTGTTAATGTAGAGGTAGGGTGATATGGGACCAATAGATTTCTCTAATTATCCATATGAGATTTCAAACAAGAGAAACATATTGTGTAGCACAAATCTTTAAAGCTACAGTTTATAAAAACAAAGGAAGAAGGCTCAGCGCCTGTGGCTCAAGCAGCTAAGGCGCCAGCCACATACACCTGAGCTGGTGGTTCAAATCCAGCCTGGGCCCGCCAAACAACAATGATGGCTGCAGCTAAAAAATAGCCAGGCATTGTGGCGGGTGCCTGTGGTCCCAGCTACTTGGGAGGCAGAGGCAGGAGATTCGCTTGAGCCCAGCAGTTGGAGGTTGCTGTGAGCTGTGATGGCATAGCACTCTACCCAGGGGGACAGCTTGAGGCTCTGTCTCAAAAAAAAAAAAAAAAAAAGGAAGAAGAAAACTTGTTTAATATTTTCCTTTTGGTAGTAATTTTGTGATTTTTGTTATTTAACAACCACATCCATCATTTCACATTTACAAAATTTTAAATTGAAGAAAACTTCTCCTCTAGAAATTAAAAAATAATAATCCTTTAATTAAGATTAACTTCAGATCAGTCATTAAGGAAATTGAACCCTTGAGTTTGGCATGTGCTAAATGCTTACTAAATAATTGTCAATAAACCTATAGATAAATTCTTATCAGTGAATCGAAGGGATAATTGTTCTGAACACTACACATTCATAAAATTTATGATATATCATATTTTTAAGCTGTTAATTTAATTTCATTCTAAATAGTTTGATAATCGCATTTTACAAGATAAAGTTAAAGATTATATCTTTATATTTCTTGGGTATAAATCTCTTTTTGACCCTCCTTCATTTATTTATAATCTCAAACTGTTTATATCAGTTTCCAAATTTCAAAAATTTCGCAGGTTGTGATGTTGGAAGTTATCTTTTATTGAATCCTTATCTCCTTTATGCATGGTGCTGACACACAATCCTTATGACTAAAACTCATTCCTTTTATTGCCCATTTCTTTAATGCGGCATTAATAATTACATATTCCTCTTTACATTTTCTTCTTCTTTAACACTTCCATTGAATTTTTGACCAAATATTTTAAACTCTACTGAAGTCTCACATATTTCTTTCTTTCAACAACTTTCCAGACGTGTCCATCTCAGCAACTTGATTAGATAAGCAACAGTAGCTTCTGTCCCTCATAAACTATCCAATCACCTATGTTTCCATTTTTTTTCCCCCAAAGAAATTTTCACAGTGAAAGTCATTCTCATTTACAACATTAGGTCTACAAGTGGCAACAGATGCACTCACATGTAATGAAGCACAAGGCCCCAATTTGGCATTGCTAGTCAAGAGTTTCCTCTTATAGGAGATGTCACTTTTTTGCACTCAACAAGCTATCTTGCTAAATTAATCTTTGGTTGGCATTTATGTCTACTTGAAACTAGCTTGCCACTTCCTCAGCATGGCATCATGACAACCTAACAGATGGGCCTGAGGACAGGCGTGCCAGATGATCTGAATGACAACCTGGTTCAAGTATCATGGGATATGTTTTTCATTCAAAGAGAGAAATAATGACCCATACCAAATAAAAAATGAAAAGGTGAGCACCATTTAAGCTTTGGATATACTTTAAAATATTTTTTACATCTCTATGAAAATTTAAAAAAATGATGGACATATTTACACCTTTGTGTATGTCTGGGCAGATACCAGTGAAAGGAAAGGGAGACCAAAGTCAGTATCCTAAGCCTGAGAATGACAGAGGATATTAAAAGCACCTTCGTTTAGATGAAACATTGACATATTCAAAGGCAGCTGCTTGACCTCTCAGTCAATGTTCTTCCTAAGTACATTATCTCAGCTACAAACCAGTTTTTTTGTCCTATTTCTTAGATAAGACTCATCTTCTGACTCCTGATTTACTCTACAGGAAGGTTGAAAAATCTCCCTTTATAGGAAAAATTGCATAGCAACAAATGTCTTTGAAAGTATTTGCCGTGAATAGGAGAGAAGATTGTGTGTGTGAAGACAGAGGTGGTAAACACATAGAAAATATTTTGTAAAATTTTGTAATGAGTATTCTGTAAGTAAAGGTAAATTTGGCTTCAATTTCCCATTTTCCCCATTCACCTTTCAATATTCTCTGCTACCTAGGTCTTACATACTTCTGTCTCCTACTCTAAATTTTTACCCTTGTGATTACTCCAATTTCTAAAAATCTTAATGTTTAATTACTAGTTTGGCTGTGTTTATTTTAATTTATTTCTATTGTTATTTTCTTTTATTATTACCATTTCTTTTTGGCAGTGTTAAGTTCCCCCTTTAAACTGTGATGTGGTTGGCCATTGCATTCAAGGTTTAACCAAAGTATGTTTGTAATATTTTGTTATATCTTTATGTCACTTTTTTTCCTTTACGATTTAAACCTATTGTTTTTTTCTGTGAAGACACCTCAGGTGTATACATTTCCCATTCTTAGTAACATCATTTAAAAAAACTGTTTATAAAACGTGAGTGGACTATGGGCAGCACCTGTGGCTCAAAGGAGTAGGGTGTTGGCGCCATATGCCAGAGGTGGTGGGTTCAAACCTGACCCCAGGCAAAAAAAAGTAGTGGATTAATGTTTGAAAGTGATATGGTTATATCTGAGCATTCTTCCAAAATAATCATGTTTTCTCCTGAGGGGTAGGAGGATTTAAGGGTTCTATAATTTGATTAGGTTTACCAAATATAGGTTAAAATATGAATTTGGGGCAATTATACAATTTGGAATTAGACACATTTCCGTTAAAACATGTTTTTGCATAACCTCATATACGATAGAAATATTTCATTGCCCTGAATATTTTCAACATGGAACTTTGATTTCTACTACACTTCCACAAAGTTTTATCATTTTAAAGTTATAAAAGAATTTACATTATAATTTAGTCTAGCATTTTATTTCTAAGATGCTAAGATTGCATGCCATTTGTATGTATATAATCCCAGTGCTTATCCTTAGGGGCTACCCAAGCATCTTCTTAAAGTTTATTATCAATCTTTCCGCATACCTTTGGCAGATCCTTTATTTTAAAATTGTATACACAGTTTATATTTACATAAATATTTCCATATGTAAAAGTGAACTTCTATTGACTGAATTCCCAAATCATCTTGGAGTCTGGCAATGAATTATTGCTTGATAAATCACAATATTTTTATCTAAATGTCATTAGAAAAATTCTTTAAGTGGAAATTAAATAATTATATTAGCATCAATTTAAAGCATAATTGCCATTTGGAAAGTGTGAAGGATGAATAGAAATAGTCAAATGTAGTCTAGCTATGTTGACCTCTTGACTCAATCTCTAGTACTAATTCCTTCTTTTTGTGAACTGCTGGGCTCTTTAGTGCATGAAATTTTCCTTGTGAATTTGAGTACTTTTTGCCTGAAAAACCTTTCAAATTGTGTGTTAGAACCTCAGTTTTCTCTGAATATCATGTTTAACCAGGAGACCATTACTGAAGGTATTGTCACTAACTCAACCCTGTGACAATACCTTAGTGCTAAATCAGGTTATTGCATTCACCAGCTGGGCCTTGCTTCTGCAGTGTCAGGTTTTCTATTACTATTACCTTAAAAGATGAATCATAGTTTGAAGTGGGGCTCATTTATACTAACAAAACTCGAAGAGACTGATGAGAGTTCTAAAGATAATGAATTTAAATATAAACCTGGTAAGCAGGTGGACTGGATATTCCTAAGTATGATGCTAATTTGCTTATTTTCTCCTTGTAGGTGAATCCATATTAGAGGTCAAATTCTAATTAGAAGATTTCTTAGTGAATTTGGAGGCTGAGTACCAGCTATTAGATGATGTTAACACCTACTGTCATCTGTATCCACTACTAGCATAGAGAGCCATATGCTTTTATTAGGGCATTCTCCACCCTACTCAGAGATTTAAGGGATTCTGCTTTATTTCTTTATCCCTTTCCAATCCTACCTTTGTGTCAGCATTATTAGCCTGTTTTAGTTTTTAGTAATTTTATTTGAAGCCATCCATAATAGTTTATGTAATCCTGTAATCCTGTGGGAGCTTAAGGGAGGATGCTTAGAATCCAGGAGTTCAAAAAAATACAGTGACACCTTGTCTCTACAAAAAAACAAAAATAGCTATCCAGACATGGTGGTGCAGCTGTAATCCAAGCTACTCAAGAGGTTAAGGTCGAAGTATCCCTTGAGGTCAGGAGTTCTAGATAACAGAACCATACTCCAGCCTGGGTGATAGAGTGAGACATTCTTTCTAATAATAATAACATAATTCTTATTATTAAATTTAGACTATCATCAGCACTTCGAGTAGAGAATTCTCTATATCATGTAAGCATATGTATTTTATTGTTTTATCTCTCAAAGGGAAGGTAATCACCCTCTAGGTGTTTGAATAAGGAGAACTTTATTGATGAAAATAACTTAGTAAGAATGTAAAACAGTAAATATTTTCTCAAATGTGTACAATTTTCCTATTTTGTCAGGATCTGCTTCTGACACCACTTGTCAGGGCCTGGGACTGGCCAGGCCTCAGGCCTGGCTTAGGTAGGTTCCAGATGCGGACCACTAAGCTACCTTGCACAGGAACACTTTCTCTTAGGTGCTTGAGGGCTGTCTACTTTAGCTGGAGAGAGAGAGAGAGCGTCTTAGAGAGAGTAAAGCAGTCTTCTTAGAACAGATAGATCTTAGTCTTTAGCAGAGCTTGGTAATCTTTAGCAGAGAGACGTCGTGCTGGCGTTCTGCAGGCAGAAGAGGAGACAGTCAGAGTAAGCGAGTCCGTGATAGAATATGCATGCTTTTCGACTGCCTTCTCCTCCAGTCTAATATAAGACTGAGCCCATGCCTCTCAACACCACAGGTGTAGAGCCTGCCAGTTCACCAATGCTCTCATCTTGTGAGTTCTCTCATGCTTGTTAGAACTAAGTCTCTCTCCATGCCCTTTTCACCAAGGTGTTCCATTACAGGTATTTCTTACAACGTTCACTCCTCCTAGCCATAGCTAGATGGGCTGCTACACTACTTGTGTCACCTGAGGCCTAAACCTTTAGTTCAGTACTTCCTCATAGTTCATCAAATGAATCATCAAAGACTTAACTTTCCTCAGGCTCAGCCTTTCTGTCTGGCTCACAGTAGGAAGCTTATAGCCTTGCCTAAACCCTGCAGTTCTTAGCAAGCAATCAAATTTTAAAAAACTGTTTATGTCTACTTTTTCTTTTGCCCATAAGTTAGTCTCCCATTAGTCCCTTGAGACAGACATTTCCCAGTAGATCACCATATGTTTATCATAAATTCATTTTCTATTGTCTACTCTTCCTATATCAATTCTCTTCTACTTTCTTGTATCTTATTATTAGGGAAGGTACCTAAGAAGCCATTGCTTTTGTTTCCTAAACTATTTCTCAAAACCAGTTACTACCTTTCACTCCTAGTATCTATGGACTAACCATAAACACGTTATTTTTAAATTGATCTCTCTTTGATCACTTTCTGTCTTCTTTGACCAAGGAAAACCTTGTCTATCACATTGACACTGCTGCTTGTGTTCTCCTAGACAAGGAAAGCATTTTTACACACCATTTGATTGGAGCTTATCTATTTTATAAATGCTTTTGAGACCTGAGGATATCATCAATTGTCGGTGCCCACTGTGACACCTGTCACCATGCGAATAAGAACAGCCTGGACATGGACTGAAGGTACATGCCTACAAGAGGTGGCATTTGTTCTCCAAAAGGCTGGAGAAACCTCTCTCAGTCTTTTATGGAAGCCTCAAACCACAGAAGTGGGAGCCCATGTGCTAGGATCACATGTTTAAAAGTTGCTAAGTGCTCTTTCTGCCCAGGCTCAACTCCCATCATGTTGCCCTATGAATGTTACAAAGTATAATGCTTGCTCATTAACCCA
>NW_003852641.1:999129-1027022 GCF_000181295.1 Otolemur garnettii | reverse complement strand
GCTCAATACAAAAAAACAATTTATATATTCTTGCTAGCCATCCTCTCTTCACTATAGACTAAGTATACAATACCCAGGAATTCCCTGCCATAATGGAGAAGTTTCTATGCATTCTTTTCTTTCTTCTTCTTCTTCTTTTTTTTTTTTTACTTTTACTATTTATCAGCTTTTCTTTATGGAATAAAAAAAGTGACAGCACTTCCAAAATTTATAAATATGATCACCATTTTCCCCCTTCCTCATCCATGCAAATGAGCATTATCAAACCTAGGTGAAAGAAAAATGCACTAATTTCCCACCAATAGAAAAGGAAGACAGTAAGAGTTTTAGCATAACACTCCTGCATTTTCTGCTCCAAATATAACAGCACCTTTCTTAAGCCATCTCATTTAATGGCTGCCAACAAAATAATAAGTTTATGAAACATAAAATCCATGGGAATTATTAAAGGAAGTAATATTTGAGTTAAATTCCAGTAAGAAGTTGAAATTACATGTTATGCAACAATGGTAGTATCTGTTAAGGGTTTTTTAATCAATGATTTCTCTACAAATTGCCTTAGAATTTTGTCAATCATCTTTCTTGGTTCTTGTATCTTCTTAAAAAAGAAAGCAAAAACAATAAACAAAACTATACACATGCACACACGCCTATACGCACATAAAAAAATATTTTTGTAGCAAACCCTCCATTTTAAAGTTTATTTATAAATTGGATCTCATTGTTTAAGATGGCTGAAGTATCCAAGGTAAAATTCATATAAAGTTTCTGTTGATATCAGAGCTCACTAATTTTTGTTTTTCAAAATTCTAGAAAGTAGAATCATGCCAAATAGTGTAATTTTTCTATATGGTGTACAAATTAGTGATTTCCATCTAACAACTTAAGAAGTGAAGGTGTGTGAATATTAATGATGCTAGAAGAAATTTCTTCCTTGCTTGATACCCCAAAGTACTGTACTTGTAGCTCTTTATTATTTTATCTTCTGTGACAATAATGTACCAATATCATTTCCCCTATTAGATTTCATGTTCATTGAATATAGAGAATACATCAAATACAAATTGATGTCATCTATCACTTTATAGTACCTTACACTTGGAAAGAGTGTAATAAATATTTATTGTGCAAATGTCTAAGAAGCAATAAACTAGGATCACATCTATCTTCAGGTAAAACAAAGCGTGGTGTGGATTATAAAGTGGCATACCAAACTTTAACACATAAAACTGAATATTCTCAAAATTTCCTTAAATTTTGGGTTCAATAAATAATACAGTTTGGTCAAATAAGAAATATAATATATGATGTGAACTAATTAGTAATATATTTCTCTCTCTCTATATATATATGTTTTTTCTCTCACACGTTTTATATAATGTTATAGAAATATGTCCAAGCAGATACCTTAACTTTGAACAACTGGTCTAAACCTTAGTCAATTGTGCATCTGTCTCACATCCCACCATGACACTGTAATAATAAAGTACAGAAAGGGAGGATTGGTTTAGAATAACCATTTGGAGGGAGCATCACAGAACAAAAAACAATAATAAAATAAAACATAAGTCTTAAAACGAATTTTTATTTCTCAAGCTAATGTTTCTGGCAGATTACATCCTAGATGGGATGGATTTGAGTTCCTGTCATGCAGATAAAGCAAAGAAAAACATTTAAGCAGATTTTCTGAGTTTAATATGTGGGAGCTACAGAGTGTTCATATAGTCCTTGAGGTTTTTAGAGTGAGCCAGCTAAGAATGTGTGAAAATAAAGAGAATCCGAGACTTGGCAATATTTGAAGGTTTCTGATGCTTGTTAGCCTGATGTTCAGAGGTGTGTGCTGTGATCCAAACTTAAACTGCTCCAGGTGGCTGCCCTG
Source organism: Otolemur garnettii (assembly GCF_000181295.1). Classification (NCBI taxonomy): domain Eukaryota; kingdom Metazoa; phylum Chordata; class Mammalia; order Primates; family Galagidae; genus Otolemur; species Otolemur garnettii. The sequence continues at coordinate 1,025,143 of NW_003852641.1, read as the reverse complement.
GGCATAAGTGGTGTATGATTGAAACTGATTGAGCAGAAATTAACAGAGGAATATTGAAAAAAACCTCTAATATTTTGTTTCATTGAGCAAGAATTTAAGCAACTCTATGGAACCTTAAATTTCCTTATTTTTTTTTGAGCTGTGATTAACTACTTTTCTTTGATATCACTCTGACGAATGTTACTCTTGGAGCAAATCATTAATGCACAATTGACTTTCTTTAAAATACATTCTGTATCTATTACTTTTCGGTAATAAGAAAAAATCTACACATTGTTGAATGGATTTTTTCCCAGAGAAAGTGTCAGAATATAGTGAGCCAGAAAACCAAAGTGAAGTGGCTTTAGACTGCTCAATGGTTAGCCTTGTGTATGGGCTAGTTATCTGAAGAATTAGAACTTATAAGAATGAGAAGGAAGGCTCGGCGCCTGTGGTCCCAGCTACTTGGGAGGCGGACGCAGGAGACTCGCTTGAGCCCAGGAGTTGGAGTTTGCTGTGAGCTGAGATGCCACGGCACTCTACCCAGGAGGACAGATTGAGGCTCCTGTCTCAAAAAAAAAAAAAAAAAAGAATGAGAAGGAAAAGTAAGAAATAAAAGGGAGATGGCTAGAAACAATAAATAATATAATTCTTCCACTAGAGAAAAATATATAATCAATTAGGGAGCCTTAAAAAAAGTGAGAGAGTTATACAAATAAGTGGTCTGTTTGTGTATCTTTTAGCAAAGAATATGCCCCTATTGGGGGGTCATATATCTCTTTTGAAACCAAATCATACCTGTATAAGACAGTATTGTTGAAAATTAATTCACAAAAATTTGTAATAGACAAGATACCATTTCAGACACAGAAAAAACAGTTACTAGTGTCTCCGAGAAAGTGGTTGCAGCAGGTATGGAGTGGGATGAGTAACCAGAAAAGCCAACCAGGAAACAGGAGAAGACAGATGAGGTTCAGGATTCTCTAAAAATCTAATAGAAAATCTCTTTCATGTATATGCAGGTGGAACTCTTTGTGCCAGTGGTCTCGGTTACAAAAGTAATTGCCCTAGTTGGTGAAGAGTAACATTTCAAAAATAGAATGTATGAGTTTTAAGCTCTGTTGGATTTTCCAAGTAAATGGCTTTGCCTCAGGGTCTCACATCTGCCAATCCTGGATCAACAAGATCAAGGGCAAAAGAGAGGGAAGTGTGTCAGAGAAGGGAATGATTCACTGACCTTTCTGATGGAGTTAGCGCCCCCCCCCCAAGAAAACCCACCACACATGAGTTTAAAAAATAGGCTTTATGCTCTAACCTAATGCCTGTACTAGGTGTGGAATCTATATAACTTTTCATGATTCTGGAGAAATTTGCTGTATAATATTCATTTTATTTTATATTTTTGCCTTGAAGGCAAAATATGTTTCTCTTAGATAAATCCTAATTTTGAAAATAATTTATAATTTTATTCATAAAAAATCCAATATTAAGAGACTGTAGAGTTTAAAAATATAACTGTCAATTTGGGTAAGTCACCTCCAGATGAATGATTGGCTCTGTTTAATTGGAAACAGAAAATTCCATTGTTAAAATTATGGGACTTTGTGTATGTGCTTGGTTTCTGTGTCTCCTGCTCAGAACGTAAATGCTTTCCTCAGCTGTGTTTGCATACACTCGTGATTTCCCCTCACTGGGTTAAAATGGAACTGTGATTTCAACAGTAAAAATTTTACACACGTAAATGATTATTATAATCAGAAGATTATTTTACTGGAAAAAAAGGACTTTAAATAATTACATTAAAGTTTATATATTGATTAACTATATTTAATTAACTTTTTATATAATCATGACTTTTTCCTCTTGGGGTAATTTCATTTTGCATTTCACACATGATTTCTTGACTTTTGAGATTTGCTGCTGCCGCTACAATTATTATTACTTTTTTTATGGCTGGTTTTGTATTTTGAGAATAATATCCCTGCCTTATGGTTATGATTTTTCTTTCATTTTAAAAACAGAATGCATTGATCTGTAGACCTAGAAGTTAACCAGCTAGGAATATTAAACATAGATTTGATATTTCTTACTAGTTAGGTAAACACCTTGACACTTCTTAGAATGTAGCACAAGGCGTAAAGAACAGCAGACTAGACAACTGTCTCCCTTCTTTAAGAATAACAGCCTTAAATAAAGAATATTAAGAGGAATATTACTGTTATTTTAAATTTAAAATCAAAGGGGAAAATACTGTCAATAATTTTAACAAAAATGTATTTTTACCTCTGTGATTTTCTTACCTAAACATCTCAATTAAAATGATAAACTGATTTTATAGTTGGTGACTTTCAATGTGTGTATACTTTTGTGTGTGAAAGCAGGTGACGCTTTTATATAAATAAATTTGTGTTTTATCTCAGGGTGACCGAGTTCTGTTATTATAGAATGCTATGCTATTGCATGCAAAAAAATTGAAGAGGTTGGCAGTGCCTGTGACTCAAAGGAATAGGGCACCAGCCCCATATGCCTGAGGTGGCAGGTTCCAACTCAGCCCCAGCCAAAAATGGCAAAAAGAAAAAAAAAATGAAGAGCTGCTAGAAAACAAATTAAAGATTTTAACTTTGTCTTATGTAAAGAAGTATACAACCAAAAATGTCTGCAAAAAACAATATGTATAAATAATCTGAATGTTGTGAATATTCATATAACTAAACACATTATCACTCACACATATTTTGTCTTAAAAAAAAAAAGAATTGTTAGTATTCTTTAATATGATTTAGGAACAATTCAGTTTACACATCCTTGCTCTTTTGAGAGCAGATTCCAAGTTTCTTCAGTTAATTACCAGCAAAAGAAAAACAAGCACTTTTATCATGGTAATTGTTCACAAAATTGAAAGGAAAGGAAGTTGAATTTTCTGTTCGTAGGAAGAGGAGCAACAGAAAAAAGAAATGATGTGATGCCATAGTGATACCAGACAGGTGGCACCCCAGCCAGCTTAGCCCAGCAGGGCTGGAGCACCTGCTGCCTCTGTCTTGGCAGTGTTGGTGGCCAGAGCCGGCAGAGAAACCAGCAGGCTAGAGCGTAGGCAAATGGGGGAGCTTGGCTCCCCCACCAGAGGCTCCAGTAGGGACCTGACATGAACAGGGAAGACACTGGCACCTCCCCTTCCTCCAGTGCATCCCTGATTGGTCTATTTTCAGGACCCAAAAGCTTATTGGACAACTACCCCTATATAAGCCACTGAACAGTGAGCCCAAGTGCAGTAGAGAGAGAGAGAGAGAGAGAGAGAGAGTGTCTGAGTGTAAGCAAGTGAGAGCAAGCAGATAAGAGCAAGAGCTATAACACTTATATCCTGCTCTGCAAGGAGGTTTGGCTCTTTGTGAGAGCTGTAATACCTGTTGAATAAAACCTAACTTACTGATGATCCTGTGGTCCGTTGATTCATTCATCGAATCATCAAGACCAAGAGCCTGGAAATCCAGTATCAAAAGTCCAATATCAATAGGAAGTCTTCAAAGTATTCTACACATACATTTTATCAGAGTCTCCATCCTCTGTCATCATCATCTCTCCCTGTAATCTTTAAATTCACTCCTAAAACTCAAGCTTCTTTTTTAGGCTTTTCTATTCTTGCTTATTACCTTTTCCTGCATAAATGTGGCAATAAATTGACCATATATATGTCATCGATTTATAATGGACTATTATATTCATATCTAGTTGTCCTAAAACTGTATAAAGATTTCTCCCATTGTATAGCTGTTTATTTTTAGCAATCTTCCTAAATTTAAGAAATGTTCTATAAATTGTAGTTTGATAAACCTATGCTCCAGATGCTGGTATTGTATGCCATTTTTTTTTTTTTATTAATTCTGAGTCTACCTCTTAAAATATTTTGTCTTACCCTTTCTTATGAAACTGAAATGAAATATAAGTACATACAAAAATTATAAAAACTATGTGCAGGGTGGCGCCTGTGGCTCAAAGGTGTAGGGCACTGGCCCCATATGCTGGAGGTGTCTAGCTCAAACCCAGCCCCAGCCAAAAACTGCAAAAAAAAATAAAAAAATAAAAATAAACTATGTGAAATTTAAAGCACAACAGTAACTTGGACATGTACTGCCTAATACAACCTATGGCAAGAACCTAATCATATCTCAGAAGGGCTTGGGGTGCTCACCCCTTTCTCTCTCAGAGAAGAAATACTATTTGAATTTTATATTAATTATTCTCTTGGTTTTACTTACCATCACCATATGTATTCCATTCCAAATATATATATATACTTCTTTTTGAAGTTAATATAAATGAAATCTACTTCACATGTCCTTCTGACTTATTTCATTTTGAGATTAATGGTTATAGTGCATTTATTTTTTTCCATTTTTTATTTCTATTAAATGTTGTTTTTATGGGTATACCAAACTTACTTTCCATTCTAATATCAATGCATTTTTGTATTACTTCCAGTTTTAGCTATTTTCAACAATGGTTACATGTACATTCTCTTGTGTATGTCTTCTGATGGTCTTGTGTAACTAAGAGTTTTAGGGCAAAAATGTGTTTAACTGTACTAGGATTGTCAAACTGATTTGTAAAATGAACATATCAATTTATTCTTTGGCCAGCAATGAAAGATAGTAGTACTGTTCTCATCCTTACCATAATTTAGAATTATCTGGCTTTAAAAATGTAGTGTGGTAAGCTCTTGTTTGGAAATTATTGCATGGTATGGCTTTACTTGGCTTTTCACTTTCAAATTTTAATAAATAATTTTTTCATCTTTTTAAAAAAATTCAGTATGTTAAATTGCTTTTACTATTGAATTATTTTTCTCTTTATAATTTGAATATTGTATCATTTGTAGAATTTGGAAACGCTTCTTGACTGCTGGACATTTAATAAAATGAAATATTGCAAAGACCTAAAACTGAAGTGTAATTCAGTATTGTCTTCTTTTAAGTTTTGGATTAACACAAGGGTACATACAATTAGGCTACATAGTTAGCACTTGTAAGGTAAAGTCCCAGTGGTAGTTGAGTCCTTCACCTAGGAGATGTGCCCTATACACCTACATTATTGCAGGTAAGTGGGGGTTTACCAAACGTTCTTCTCCCCTCCCTCCCCCTCCTTCTTGGATTTACTTGTTTTTTCTCTCATACGGCCTGTAGTTACTCATCTGCTAGTTTCAAATCACTATCGGGTACCTGGGATTCTTGCTTTTCCATTTTTGGGCTACTTTACAAAGAGAATGCTCTTCAACTTCAGGTAAATACAAAACATGTAAAGTCTCCATCTTTTTATGGCTGAATCGTATTCCATGGTGTACATACACCACAGTTGATTTATCCATTAGTGGATTGATGGTCACTTGGGTCGCTTCTACATCTTTGTGATTGTGAATTGAGCAGCCGTATACATTCAAGTGCAAATATCCTTGTGATAAAATGATTTTTTTCCTTTTGGTTAGATACTTAAGTTTTTTTTTTCTTTTGTTTTCAAAAATACCCATGGTCCACTGCTTTACATACAAACCCACATATCCCTTTATTTCTCCTTTTTTCCATCACAATATTTTTTAGGTTGTCTTAAGAATGCTTACCATAAATTGTACCCTCATCAAAGTTTTTCTGTGCATGATCCAGTGTTATTAACTATAGGCACAATATTATACAACAGCTTTCAGGAACTTATTTATCCTCTGTAATTGAACTTTTGCATGTTTGTTGTAAAGCATCTCATTTTTCTTTTCCCCTAGAACTTGACGACCATCAATTTATTCTGCATTTATGAGTTTGTTACATCAATGTCTTTCTAAAAGTTCCTAATTGTCACAACCCGTCGGGCTCCTATGGCCCTGATCTCAGTTAGTACAGGAAGGAACCAGGCGAGAGGCAGATTAGAAGTACAAGCTTGTGGAAGGCAGGCTAGCCCTTACTTTCTGGGTAGCCCCGAGCAACCTCCGCACCAGCCTTTTATTGAAACAGAATGATACAGGTGAGGGAAGTAATTAACAATGATTATGGGCTGAGGGCACGGGCTCCTTCTCCATAAGGAGCACCTGTGGACAAGTCGCCGGAGAGTCCACCCCTCACCTCCTAAATCATCTTGCTTAGAGGTCATTTGTCTCTTGGTGTCCTCTACGCCTAATTATACTTAAAAGATATACAAATAGCTAATAAGTAATTGAAAAGATGCTCCATATAACTAATCATCAGGGAAATAGAAATGAAAACCACAGTTAGATATCACCTGACATTTTTTAAGTTAGCCATTATCAAAAAAGAAAAAAAGGATAAGTTCTGGTGAGGATGTGGAGAAATTGGAACATGTGCACACAATTGGTAGAAATGCAAAATAGTATAATTGTTATAAACAATATTTAATTTTTTAAAATATTAAAAACATTACTACCATATGATCCAGAAATCTCTTATAAGTATATACCTAAAATAATTCAAATCAAGTTTTTCAAGAGATAGTTACAGTTTTAATGCCATTGCAAAATTACTCACAATAGCCAAAATATGAAAACAACCTACATGTCTATTGACAGTTAAAGAAATTTTGATATATTTTGGAGTAATAGCCTTATAATAAAAAGAAAATATAACTGTATGTGCCAAAATTGATGAGCTCAAATAATATTTTTCTTGATTCAGGTCTTTTTTACTTTCACACATTATAGATATCAATCATTTGTTGATTAATTGCATTATAAATTTAAAGACTTAGCTTATAGTTTTACTTTGTATGATTACTTTGATGAACAAATTTTTTTTCAGTTTTAGACTATTACAAGGGCATACATGTTTTGGTTACATGATTACTTTTGTACATGTTAAGTCAAAGTTATAACTGTGCCCATCACCTGGAAAGTGTGCATTGTACCAGTCAGGTCTGAAATTACTCCTCCCCTCCCCCCTACTTGATTTCCATTGAGTTTAATTTAATATTGTGAAACCAATAAACACTTTCTATATGGCTTTCACTTCTTCATCTTACTTACATAATCATTTTACACACTAAAATGTGTAAAAAAGTGTCTTTTAAGCTTTAATATATTTTTATATTTAGACATTAGTCATTTAATATGCAGAAAATGTATTTGCTATGAATGTAGGAGGTAGGACCTATGTTTTTTTATTTTATTTTTCCATATGGCTAGTCATCACTTATTTAAAAATCTCCAACACCATCTGTCACATAGAGAATGGCCATATGTATGTATTTTTCTTCAGGCTTTAATAGTATATTTATTTGCTCATTTGCATAATAGATGTCTTTTTATATATTGTACATTTGCAATAAATCCTAATATATGATAGAAGTAGTCACCACATTTCGTACCCTAAACTGAAGCTTAAATGTTCTTAAACATTTTCTCTTTAATATAAACTTTAGATACATTTTATCAAGTTCCATTTAGAAAGAGTGAGTTGCAAACTTATAAATTTGAATGAAATTTCATTGCTTTTATGGCATTTTTCAAAATCTCTTTTTTATAATGTTAAAAATTTCTAATTTATGAATGTTATGCCTGTTTTTCACATTTTTATTGTTTTAGTATCTGTATTTGTATCCTTTTTTAGTATCTATATTTGTATCCCTTTGTGCTTTTCTGAATTAATATAAATATAGTTACAATCTTTGCTTTTTATTTGAAATCTTTGTCTATGTTTTCTTCTAGAGGTATTATAGTATTATAGTTTATATTTGAATTAAAGTTAAAATGTTGCAAAATGGTTTTCTATCAATGGATGCCCAGTTTTTCAAGTGCCATTTTCTTTTATTGAGACCATCTTTCTTCATACAGGCTGGATCCTAAGGTTCTTGTGCTAAGCTCCATTAGAATGTAAGAAAATAGTACCTGGGGAGGCAAATAGTCATTTCAATGTATCTATAGCATCACACTTTGAGCAACTCATTTTTATCTTGTGACTGAAATTGGACCTTCTGTTTGGATGCTGGCATGACATCACAAACAAGGACAAAATCAAAATGAATCTCACAAATTTTATTGTATCTGGAAATAAAAATATTTTCAAGTATACTTGGACTTGTGTTAAAAATAAAAGGTGGAAAACAACTTGGAGAGGATATCCACTAATGAGGTATTCATTAATTGAAGGTTGAATACATGGACATGTTCTATAAGTATGCAGGTGTACACACCCCTCCTTCTTTTTAGATGTAAATATAAATATCCTTGCTGCTGTTTGACAGTTAAATTGTCACAGTATGTAAAATGTTGAGATGGGTGGGTACAAGCATGTCATGTTGCAGTTTATAAGAAGTAATACTTTATGCATCACAAATGTAATGGATCTAAGTCCAATCATAATCAAATGCTGAAGATACTATAAAGCTATAATAAAAATACTAGTTTCTGAAATCCATGTCAAGATGCTATACATGAATGCATCTTTGCCTGGTAAATTTTCCATGTCTTCCATTCTTCGTGTTAATTGGAAAACCAAATATAAGGAGGCATAAATAGAGTGGATCTGAAAACTCATGAAAAGTTATCATTTTTAATTTTAAGTAAAAGAATATTAGCAAGATATACATATATACACACATATATGCACACACATACGTATATATATGTTGACTATCTAGAATTTAAAACAATGGCATTGTTAAGATAGATACAGCATAAGTATGTATCCAAATTTTGTTCACAGAAATATTATTTTTCTCTAATGTATCTTCTCATATAGTTTTATACTCACAGTTTTGTTTTATAATGCTTATTTTTTCCTAAGTCTCACTGTACTTCTGTCCTCTAAATCAATCTGGTAACCATCAAGGGTGCTCTCTGTGGAAGCAATAGATTTCAACAGGGCAGAATCATGGGCATAATTACAGTGAAAAATCTCAGACTGCTGGTGGTCATAACCTGCTACAACATCTGTAATTAAGAAAATGGTCCAAAAGATTACTACATTTAGATTTTATCATTAGTACAGAAAAGCATTAGGTCACAGATGGCATAATTATTTTTTATCGATCACCAGAGAGCTTTAACATATTGTATGACAATGGAATGGTTTAGACATATAAGCTTCCTAAAATTTATTCTGTAATTTCTTGGTCATGCTCTCACAGGCTAGAGACAACATGAAGGTCAAGTATCACTACCTTGAAGCACAAAGACAATACAAAATATTTTTTAAAAAATAACAATTTTCTTTAAGAAAATTACTAACCTTTCATTCATTTTTTCTAAAAAAAAAGTGACTGTGACTATTCTTCAATTAATTTTAAGTTTAATTAATTTAAATATAATTGCTATGTACCTAAACAGACAGATTGATATATAGAGATATTTGGTTTTAGCAAGCATTCCACTTTTATGTGTTTTTTATCACATAAAATGCAAGCTTAAGTGTATAAACAAGAAAATATCTGAAAATAGTTTATTAATCTCAATTGGTTAGTTAACCACTAGATAAAACAGTGGAATAAGAAATATAAGAAGTAATATAAAAATAGTAAAATAAAAAAGGAAACATAAGAGTAAATTAGTGAAATAGAGTTACATATTTACACAAAAATATAAACAAAACCTTCAGTTGTGTTTTGAAATATTAATAAAATTGATCAATCCCTACATAGATTAATTTTAAAAAACTAAAATAATTTTAGTATAAAGTACAGAACAGAAAGCCACAACATAGTGTAAAAATATGAAAATACTATGAATAGTAGAGTAATAGTATACTACATATGGTATATAATAACTATGAAAATTCAGTCTCAATATATAAAAAATAATATTATACTGTTTTCACCATAATTTGTCAGATAAGTTAAAATGACAAATTTTTGACAATACAATGTTACAAAACTTATAGAAAAGAAAATTTTAAATATGCATTGTTATGCTAGGTGATTAAATCTATTCTTAAAATTTTCCATAAATAAAATTTCCAACAAGGTGAATTCATCATTGAATTATCTCAACGATTTAAGGAATAAGTAGCACAATCTTATCCCAATCCTCCTAAGTAATAAAAAGACATATTTAAGGGATACCTTCAAGCTATTTGTGAATCCAGCATAACCTTGAAATTGAAATCTGACAGAGACACTTCAAGAAAGGCAAAACTATCTGTACCTCTCATGGCTAAATACAGAAAAGTCCCAAATAAAACCAAGTAATATGTAAAGGATGATTCATGAAAAAAATGTGTAAAATGAGAATCCATTATGATCAATATAATTTATTTCTCAAGTGCCCACATGATGTAACATTTTAAAGAGAAAAAGGGAAAAAAGGTGTATAATTTCTCAACTGATTCAGAAGTCACAGGTACAGCAATAAACTAATATTGAATCTCAACAATTGTGATTTTGTTTAAGATTCTTAAGTCTTTGTCCATGACAAGTATATAAGACAACAGGATAAAGGAGGGAGAAATCTCTTTCTTTGAAAGGATTAATAGATCAATAAAATTAAAATAAACTTCTAGCCAGGCTATAAGAAAAATAGAGAAAAGACACGAATGACAAATATTAGTAATGATAAAGTCATCAATACTACTGATACCATTGATATTAAAAGGATAAGGAAATACACAACCAATTTCATGCCCATAAATTTAATAACATAGATGAAATATACAAACCACTTAAAAGATATATGTTACAGAATTGCTTAAGGATAAACTCATAGCCTGACAAGTCCTGTATATTTAAGGCAATTTAATTAGCAGTTAATATCCTTTCCCTCTATTCAAAATCCTTAGGGCCCAGATTTTTCACTGCTGACTTGTAGCACTTAAATGTAGATGTCACACCCATTCTGTACAAGTTTTGGCCAAAAATAGAAAAAAAAAAAAAAAGGCATGTGTCCTATCTCATTTTTTATGAAGCCAACATTACCTTGACACCAAACTCTAACAAAGTAAAGAAAAAAAATAAATTAAAAGGTCACAGACCAATAGCCATAATGAACATAAAGTAACAATTCTCAAAAGAAAAATAGTCCATAATATCCAGTAATATATAATAAAACCTACCATTTAGATAGGGATCATACCAAAAATTCAGGATAGGATAATAAAACTTAATCAATTATTACAAGCAGATTCAGTGCAAGATTGTGGTTTTTAATAGCATTATACCATCCAAGGGTTCCTTGGATAAATGGTTTTGTTTAGGGATGGGGCATAGACCACTAAAGGGACACAGGGAACAAATGAAACTGATACTAACGGCCACATCTGAAACAATTTCCACAGTAATACAAATTATGTGGTATCAGATTATATGTGACTTTTCATTATGTATTACTATAAAGAAACATCTATTAGCGCATATTGACATAAAAATGACCACATAAATACAGTCACTGATTTCACATCAAGAGTTTAGTTACTGATATCTCAAACAAGAAGTGGTACAATTAATCAAAATATGTGCCTAAAATTGTGGTGACCGAGCCCTCTGTGGTAAACAAGCCCCCTGCCCCCTACTTAGGAAAAGAAACTTCTCTTGAACCCTATAGTCTGAACTCCCTCGAGGGTGGAGAAGACTAAAGATAAGGAAGAGAGGAAGGGAGAGGTTGATGCCAGGAAAAGCTTGGTGGGAAGTCCCGAGTTCTTTGGAAATTTACTCAACTCATGTATCCTCACTGTGAATTTTGTAATCCACAATGTGATTTGCTTATATGAGCTAAGTCAGCATGTACCCCTACCCTGAGTTGTGTAACCCCTTATGAGTATGTACCCCTTACCTAGAGACCCCTGAGCTGTGCTGAGCTGGCTGATTGCAATATTTTGGCTTCTGTATTAGTTTGCCTGCTTGCTTCAGTAATATTTACAATATATAAACCCCTTGAATTTACTATTCAGGGATGATTGCTTCTTAGAGGCAACAGCCCCCTGTGCAGGTGTATCAAATTTTATAATAAATCTCTTTTGATTAAGTCATCAGAAGTAGGGCCTGACTTTCTCTCTGCTGTGGGAGATTACAACAAAATATCAACACACTTTTGCCATCTTAGTGGTGGCTTGTGTGTGCCAGCAGTGAGGAAGGCTGGAGAGCCAGGGGCTATGAAATTGTGAAAGGCATTACCACAGCTTGTTGAGAGTTGAATATTTTTTCCCGTCAAGAAGTGGTACGTAGCCTGAAACAAGTGGTTGTCAAGTTAGTGTGAGGTCTGGTGAAGGTGGTGGTGAGAAAGAGTTTCCAAGTCCAGCTTCTGTGGTTGTTCATGCGACATGTGGTCAAGCATGGTCTTGCAAGAGGACTGGCCTGTCTCTGTCAACCAGTCTTAGCTGCTTACTCTTCAGCATTCTCATCATACCATCCAACTGGTTGCAGTAAACATCCTCTGACCAGGTTTATGAAGCTGTCATGGCTCATACCAGGGCTGGACCATCAAACAGACCTTATAGCTGTTTTTGATGAATATTCTATTTGGACTGATTTGACATTTCATCTTCATCTGACCTTTATGCCAAATGCTTGTGATTATCAAAAAGAATCCACTTTTGAATGGCGCCTGTAGGAGCAGGAGTAGGGAGCCAGCTCCAAATACTGGAGATGGCTGGTTCAAACCTACCCCTAGCCAAAAACTGCAAAAAAAAAAAAAAAAATCCACTTTTCATCCTTTGATGAAACAATGCAGTGTAGAAATGGTTCACTTTTATGTCATGACAGAAATGAAAGGCAAGTGTGCAGAGATTTCTCTCTGATTCTTAGTTAATTCATGCAGAACCCATGTATCCAATTTCCCTACCTGATGATTTATTTCAAATGGGCCAATATTGTTGGAATAGTAATGTCAAACCTTAATGCTAATTCACACATAGGTTGAGATGGATTTGCTTCTACTACAGCTTTTACCTCATTGGTATCCACGTTGGTCTTAGCTCTCCCATGTGACTCATTTTCCAGATTAAAATCACTAGAGGAGAACTTCTCACACCATTGATGGACTGTGCATTGATTAGCCACATTCTTCCCAAACTCAAACTCTTCGTTGATATCTCAAGCTGTCTGTGTTGCATTGGTTCAATGATGGAACTCATATTCAAAAACAATGCAATTATTTTACCTATTCAAGTTTTCAAGAAAATTGCTCTAAAAAATTTTCAAAGATAATCACAAGCCAAAACATGTGTTTGAAAGAGTGAGGGTTATACCTTCACAGTAAGAAAACAAGATGGGTCAAAGTGAAACATCAAACTTAGTACTGAAAGAAATCAGACATTTCATACTTAATAACATAATAAACAAAAGGCGGAAAGAAATTGGTGCAGAAAAATTACAAATACGTATGCAGATACACTCTCTCCAAGAGGTGGAACATAACTCCCCCCTCTTAAATAGAGACTATGTATGGCTGACTTCTTTCCAGAGAGTACAATATGAAAACGGAAATGGGAAAGAGCATTTTTACAAGGGAAAAACATGACAAATACTCATTCAGCCAGTGGATCAAGTGGAGGATCAATCATGCAAAATCATGTTACTAGTACTATCCTTGATACGACATATTGAGAGTGAAACTTTGTAGTCTGGCCTCCCTCCAGAATGTCATATCCCATTTAATCATTAGAAAAACATAAACATCCCAATTGAAGGACATTCTAAAAGATATTTGATAAGTACTCTTCAAAACTGTCAAGGTCATCAAAAACAAAAATAGTCTGAGAAACTGATAAAGCCAAACAGAGGGTAAGAGAAATGATGACAAGCTACAATGTGATGTCCTTGATAAGATCTTGGACCAGAAACAGACCTTAGGTTAAAATTAAGGTGATTCAAAAAAGTACAGATTTTAATTAATAATGATGTATTGGTATTGATTCATTAGCAGTGACAAATTTCGCGTGCTAATGTAAAAGGTTAATGATAAAGGAAAATGAGTGTGGAACATATGGGAACTCTCTAAACTATCTTCACATCTGTTTTAGAACAGTCTAACACGGTTCTAAAATGAAAAGTTTGTTTAAAAACTTAATCGATGTGATTTCCCATTTTAACAGACTTTTAAAATCCATGATTGTAATTATACCATCTGATCCAGAAAAATTTTGACATTGACAACATTCAAAATATATTCAAGTTAAAAATTCTCAGAAAAATTGGAATAGGATTACACTTTTTTTTCTGATCAAAAGCATCTAAAAAATACCTGTAATCAAAATCATGCCTTACAATAACAGATTAAACGTTCTACCACTAAAGTCAAATACAAAGTAAGCATGTTCACTTTCACAACTGATATTCGACATTTTGTTAGAAATTTTAGCAGTTCATTAAGGCAAGAAAAAAATAAAAATAATAAATGCAAGCAGATTGGGAAGTGAGAAATGAAATTGTCCCCTTTCACAGATGACCAGAGAACTACCGAGAAAATCTCAAATAAGCTACCAAAAAATATGTTCCTGAAATTAATGAAAGAAGATAGTAAGATCATAGCATACAACATAAAGTGTATAAATGTATGATATTTCTATACATTAACATTGAAAAGTTGGAAATAAAAGGTTTTAAAGATGCTATTAATAGTAGGTCAAAATGCTGAGATATGAATCTAGCAAAATATGTGCAGTAACAGTGAGCTGATAATAAGACGTTAAAACCCCAAATAAATAGAAAAATATATCAAGTGCATAGATTGGAAAACTAAACATATTGAAGAAGTCAGTTCCTCCCAAATAAGTAGATAAATGCAATGCATTTTATTCTATAAATAAAGTGCAATCACAATAAAAGTCACCTAAGGATTTCCTTTTTATTTACTGACAAGCTTATTTCAAATTTTTAGAGAAAGGCATAGAAACTAAAATTACTAAAACACTTTTGAGAAGAAAAACATAACCAAATGACACTCATAAGTTAATATCTAATAAACTATAATGCTACGACAATTGGGACCATGTAGTATTATCAAAGTTTAGACACGAGGATTGACGGAAGCGAATAGAGAATCCAGAAGTAGACCCACATGACATGCATGGTTAGGTGGTTTGTAAAAATAGGAGAAAAACATTAAAATGCAAAAGGGTAGGATTTTTAATAAGTGGTGCTGACTTCATTCATATACGATTATAGAAATTACATACTAAAAATGTATAGTGCCAGAAAATGAATCAAAGATTTATTTATCCTTAGGGAATAAGGACAGGATCCCATCTTTGAGGGATGATTGAGGGTTTTGGTATTTTTATTTTGGTAATGATTTCTTGAGACAGATATTAAAGTTTACTAATTTTTTTATTTTAAATATGTACCATTTGTTGTATGTCAATTACCCAGCATAAAAGCTGTAAAAATGTTAAAAATTCACAATGACCAAATGAATATTTCACATTGGTATTTATGTATGGTAACCATTCATTATCAACTATTTAAAGGCATGCTTCAGTATATGGAAGAGATTTTAAAAAGAATATATAACAATTATTCAACGACTATCTGTCAGGCAGTGTATTAGTAATTATATCCTTTAACCCTGACTACTATGTGTACCTTTGAGACTGTAACTTTATTTAAGTAGTAGAAGCAAAACTTCAGAGAAATTTGGCAACTGCTACAGGTCATAAAACAATTTCAGAGTAAGGTTTGTAAAAATACTGAACTGAAATTTTCTAATACTATGCGTATCTTCTTAAGAATATAGTTGATGTATCTGGATACAACATCATCAGATTAGCAATTTGAAAATAGCACTTTAGGCTTGATGTGGAGAACACTTTGAAGGGAGTGGCAGGATCAACTGGTTGCAGGGAGGCCAGATAGAAAGCTAACTCAGTGCTCCATGGAGAAGATGGTAGGAGTATGGACTAGGACAGTGAAAAGGAAGAGAAATGGGTGTATACAAGATATGTTTATAAGAAATTCATATATATCCTAGTGACCCCAGAAGAACATGAGAAAGTGGTTTTCATGATCAAGAGGAAATGAAAAAAAAATTAGCAAAAAAATGAATTACCTTTGTTTATAACTTATTGGGGTTTAATTGAATATATTAGTTACAAGCTTTAAGTATTGCTTTACTCTTTTTCTCTGAGATTACTTTACATTTATTAAGATTCAACATTGTTCACACAACCTAGCTAAGAAAATATAAAACCATGTTATTGCATATATAATCCCAAGAAATACCAAATCCAGGAACATTAGTATCTATGTAGATTTCAGTTATCAATTTAGTATCAATACCACCTGCTTTCAGTAACTACAGTTTCCTTAAACCACTTTTCTGGTCGGACTCCTGGATAGAATCTGCTAATGCGAGACACTAGTAGGGTATTGTAAAGTAGGGGAAAGAACAGGAGACCTTCACTTTCCAGAGGCATATTCAAAGCAGCTCCAGGGAAGTGCTCCTAGGAAACAATTGCTTTAGTGCGGTGGCTGCTGAGATGTCTGGCAGGGAGTTCCCAGTAGATTCCTGTTATTCAGAACAAATACTGTGAGAGACCTCTTGTTAAAGGGTCTGTTTGATTTGTTGTAGCAAATTGTTCCTGACAGTGGCTTCGGGCCTCCCTGGTCATTCCTTAACCCAATTCTTATAACAGGTGAGTAAGATTCATATTCCCCGATATATACATATTCCCTGTTATATAACCTTGTATACTTGGAATAAAAATACTATCTTCTGCTCCTCCTGACTACACCCTAATGCAATGTCTAATTTTAGAAGTTGTCAGATTATGTAAAGACCACTTCAGAGGCCTTCTTGGGCTTCTATTCTGCTTTCTTTCCCTCCCGTATACTTGAATAAAACTTCTTGCAAGTGTTCATTAGAGTTTTGAAAAATATGTAGAGTTATTTTCATTAGATTCACTATTTTTAAGCACTGAGTATTTTAACTTTGGTTTTATATTCCTCAGGACTGCAGGACTTCTGCCTAGTACCAGCACATGTTCAGTATCTAGTAAATGATTAAATGTTCACAGGCCTTGGCGGATTTATTTTCACTCAGATATTAATTACCATGCTAGACGTGTTGAAAATAATAAAAAGACCGCTATGTCAATAAGTTTGTGGGCTAGGAAGGTGTAGGGATGTGTTTAATGTAAAATTTTATATTACATTGTTCTGTATTTATAGTAAAAGAAAACCAATATTGCAAATTAATGGTGTGGAGCCACAGTCTTATTATTTTTAACAGGTCTAAAGTTTGAGTAACCCATAATAGTTTTTGATAACTTAAGAAAGCAGGAAACTTATCTCATTCACTTAAAAGAGAAATGTAAAATGAATTCCATGAAGAAAAATGACCCAGGGGATATTCTGAATTTTGCAGTCTAAAAGGCTTGCCCATTTTCCTTTTATTAGCTTTGTAGACAGAAATGCAAAATTAACAAACCATGAAATTCAGCACCACACCAAACAGTAACAGATGCCTGACTTTGCAGTTGCTGGAGTGAAAACCAGCAAATATATTTCAAGAATTAGAAGAGAGATCGTTTTGCTTCCTTTGAAAATTCATACATTTGCATGCTTTATACATCCCCCTTTAGGAAAGATTCATTTTAAATGTCCAATCTAGATTGCTGCTGCAATATAGGAAACATTTCAAAAATCATTGGAACAATGCCATCAGATGTCAGACAGACAATTATACATTGTAGACAACAGTGGTAATCACAGAATCTTCATAGAATAAAAGTTAAATATCACATCTTTATGTGTGTTATCTAAGATTTACTCACAAAGGATACTGCTCTTTCAGGTAAGATATTAAAATTATTAGCAAAATTTCATCTGTAATTAAAATAATATGATAATTAACTTTTTTTCTTCATTTATTCACAGAATTACTAATATAATTTTTTAGAGAATTATATTGCTATGTGTGTTTAAAATTTCTTAAGAATGCTCAACCTTTGTGTAAGAAACTTTGAAATTATTGAGAATAAATTTAGTTTGTTTATAAATTAATCACTACAATAAAAAGATAAAGTAATGTTTTTTGATCTAGATATTAAATTCTTAGAATCTTATCCTAAAAGCATAAAAAATACAAGATTTACATATTAATATATTCAAAAGAAAACTGGAAATACACTAAATGTCCAATGATAACAGAATGATTAAATTTAATTTAGCCATATAATATACCACACAGCTATCAGTATCTGTATTTTAGAAAGGAATACTCAATGCCACTGGGGAGATGCTTACATTATAACATGAAAAACAACAATAATTTTTAAGAAGGTCATAAAATATCACCTCCCACTCAAATGAATAATGCAAGAGCACAAACAGGCACTTAATCTGTGATTAGTATATGCAAAGCAAAGTGTTCACAGTGTTTATTTCTAAGAGACAGGAACATATATAATAGGACTTTTCTTTATCTCCACCTGTGCACATTTTTCCTTGATAATTTCTGTTATTAATATTAGAAAAATAGAATTGTTATAGTTTTAATAACTTGATTGTTTTAAATTTAAATGTAATTATTATTGTTTTAAGGATAAACATAGTTTTCCTTGTCAATAGTTTATACAATAATCAAGACATGTAATATTTTGTGAATTTAATATTATACAAATTGCATAAATGATGTCATGGAACCAGTAGATTGTAAAGCCTTGACTTAGAAATTAAGATAATACAAATTTTTTATAAAATGAGCAAGCAAAATAGTTTAGAATGCAGAAATATTTACAATCAAATTCTGTACAATCATGTAAATATGAAACTTTTTTTTTTGAGGCAGAGTCTTACTTTGTCACCCTCAGTAGAGTGCTGTGATGTCACAGCTCACAGCAACCTCCAGCTCTTGGGCTTAGGTGATTCTCTTGCCTCACCCTCCAGATTAGCTGGGACTACAGGCACCTGCCACAATATCTGGCTATTTTTTTGTTGCAATTTGGCCTGGGCTGGTTTGAAATTGCCACCCTTGGGTATATGGGGCTGGCACCCTACTCACTGAACCACAGGTGCCACCTGTAAATATCAGCTTTTGATAATATTCTAGAGGTAAGAATTCAGTGGTATTAAAAATTAAATACATTCTGTGCTGTCATAGGGATTGCACATCAGTAGAAATTAAATATTTTTAAAATTCATGTGATTAAAAATGTCCAATTATCAAGGATGTTACCAAACACTTTAAGGTTAGGACAACTCAAAACAAGTATAACTACTGATATATGGCAGGTGCAGGTGGACATGTGAGTACTTAAGGGAAGAGTCCTATCTTGATGTGCTTGCATTGCTAGAAATAATGATTTAAGAAGCTTAAAACCAATTTTCAATTGTTTATTATAAGTAGGTTAGTAATTGAATCAAGAAAATGATTGCAAATGTTAGGTAAAAAGGAACAGAGACAGGAGAGAAGTGGATCAGAGAGAAGTGGATACACATTCAGACTATAAGAACAATACCAAGAAACCCAAAATCTGTCACAAAGTGCAATACCCTGAAGCCTAAGCCTGACTTTTTTCCACGGAGAAACTGTCTTGCCAGAGCTTCACCCCTTCCCAGTGCGACTAGGCACAGAGGTCATTGGGCGCAGAGAGACAGGGTTGCTGCCCTCTCAGGGACAGCGAGTGCATTTGGGGAGTTAGGACATAGCAAGGGGATGCTGAACTCAGTGGAGACAGGGCTGATGCCTAAACCTAGTTAAGAGAGAAAACATCTTTCAGGAAGATAAGGAGGAAAATATCTCCTTTCTTCTATCATCTCTGTATTGGCAACAGCATCAGCTTGGCTGCCCATAAGTCTTCCTGGGGGTTTAATTGCCACTCTTGAGATTTGTGTGTGTTCTGAGTGGGGCCTGTTTGGATGTCCTGCTCCTGGACTATGTTCCCTGCCCCTTGTTCTGTTTGTGTTAAGATCATAAATAATTTAAAGTACTAAAAGTAAGAGGTAAATCAGTCTAATTAATTTAGTTAGTTAAAGGAATAGTTGGTTAGAAAATGCAAGCCCAGCAAGAACATGACATAAGGGTTTAGTCTTCCCCCATTAGACTGATGATTAAAACAGTGATTAGTGTGATAAAAACAGAGCTAGCCCAGAGCTGGGGGTGCCATTGGTCTTCATGCCTGGAGGTGGAAAGTCCCCTGACCCAGCTCTTTAAAAAACTTTCTCTATGTATCTTGACTTCATTTTCCCTTATCCTTTCGTTCCACCAGTCACTGGGAAAGAGCTCACGAGGTAGTTTTGGAGTGGTTCCCACCAGACAGGTAGAGTCATTTTATGAAGACTCTAAGAGAAAGAAATGTTTGAGCTGAGATGTGAAGATGACTAGAATAGCTATAAGGCAGAATAAATGAGCATTCTAGCATTCTAAACAGATAACAGCTTCAGCTAAGATAAAAAATTAAATAGTGAGCATTTAAGGACTGGTCAGATCCTAGCATTAGAATGAAGATGGCATTGACAAAGTAACACACAGTGCTGTGGAAAGGCAGGTAGGCTCTGTTTAGGCACCGTCTTATAAGCTATCTGAAACACGTTGTCTTGAGAATTACTCTCTTGTTTTCTAGAGACATGAGAATTACCGCTTAGTCTTTGGTAGAGAAGTGACATTCTCTGCATCGTGGAGACTGGGTCAAAGACAGAAAGGTAGCAATTGGATTTTGGAAGATTACCAAAATGAATTGACAATGATAGGAACCTGGGCATGAGTGTGGCAACAAAGATGGAGTGTGGTAGGCAGATTCGTGAGATTTGGAGCTGATAGAGTAGGAGAAATCATGCATAAGTCAGAAGTTCCAAGTCTGAGCAACTGGGTAAATGATGGTGCCTTTTATTTAAACTGAAAATTAGATGTGGAGAAGATTTAGAAGATAATAACTCCAGCTTGATGTATTCAATTTGAGTTATCTTTGGGATAAGTAAGCAGAAATTTTGAGTAGGTGATTGGATATTTATAGATCGAGCTCAGGAAAAAAGCCTAGGCTGGGAATTTGCAAGTATTACTAGAATTGATCAGACAAATTTCTCTTTATGCCTCTTCACGTCCCTTACAAATAAAAACTTCTACTTATTTTCCCTAGGAGAAAATATTAGATTAATAAATTACGAATATTAAGTAAAATATATAGATAGCTCTTTATTCCAATAATCTGTGTTGCTTTTAAATCTACATAATAATATTGTTAAAATTTCTGGTTCAATGATTCTCTTATGCATACTTCTGTGTTTAAGTAGAAATAGAGCAGTATGTTCCATTTACTTTTGTAAATGAGATAGCCAGGATGTTGTAAGATGTCGCAATAAGTCCATCCTAAATATTAATAGAAATATAGTAGACACCACAATCTTTGTCTCAAGATGTATGATAAAAATGGTTCAAAACCCCGTTCACTTTAAATCAGGTTCCCAGTCTTATCATCTGAGTTTGCCTATCAATTATAGGTAAATAGGTTTTGCCCACTCATTTATTAAAATTAGCTTTAATAGTTTAGGGGTTAACAATGTTTAGAAGTATCCTCTTTTATAGAAGGCTGAAAGCAGCGCTGATAATATCTTAATGTTGCTTAGGATTTTATTGAAGAAAAATCAAATGGCATATTTAAAACAACAAACAAATGGAAACTCCTATCTTTTGGAATCTTAAAACATCATTCTCATTAGTATAAAACAATCAAT
Organism: Otolemur garnettii; assembly: GCF_000181295.1. Taxonomy (NCBI): domain Eukaryota; kingdom Metazoa; phylum Chordata; class Mammalia; order Primates; family Galagidae; genus Otolemur; species Otolemur garnettii. Next base: position 1,003,579 of record NW_003852641.1, on the reverse strand, counting down.
GTGGGTTCTATATCTTCGTTAAGACTTTTACTTTTATTTAAATAAAATTTAAGAACTCTATATTACCTGAGGCCCTCAATATTTTGAGTATTTACCTACGAATATAAGATTGTTAAATATCAATTTTTTCAAGCACATCTTTCACCTGTCAAAAATATACAGGCAGGACTGTACTCTTCCTTAGCCTTAAATACAATTATGGAGAAGTCTGAAATCAACCTGTATCATTTACCCATGTTATCAACATGTTTTTACTTGACCTCTTGTACTCTGTCTCAATATTTCAAATTCTATAACTTCAACAGATATTGCAAATTTCCTATGCCTGTGACATTGTATTTCCTTTTTCCTAACAGATTTCTCTCTCTAGGGAGAGAGAGAAAGCACAAAAGTAAAAAGATTTCCTCTATTTTGATTGTCATTTTCTTTCTCCATTTTACAGAAAAAAATATTATTTTTCTCAATAAAATACCATACTCTAAGTAAGGTTAAATTCAAAAAAATTGAATAAATATAAGATCATTTGAGGCTCTGGAATGTAATATAAAAGTGATATATAGTGCATAAAGTTAAGAATAGTGAAACTGAAACAAAAATATCATATAACTTAAAAATAAATAAAGAGATACTAAATCAAGACAGGGAAGAATAGATCCAAGCCTGAAAAAGAATCTGTGATATTAAGGAAATATCTTAGATAATCAGATAGACTATGGATAGGAAAAACCAGGTAGATGAGAGGAATTAGATTATAGTAGGACTGAAGATGGAAAAGGAGATACAACATGAAATCCATCAACTAAAACCAAAATGAGTTATGTAACCAAAGCAAAGAAGAAACAAAAGATTTATAAAGGCATAGATAGATAGATGGGGAGAGAGACAGAGAGACAGCCTTTCTTGTATTTTATATTACTTTTTAAATTTGTAGTATTTATTTTTGATTGTTAGTTGTCCTATTTTTTTTTTAAATAAGAGAGTATTTGCATGTTTTAACCTGTTTTCATTATATTATACCCCAGATATAACATTGGTTCAATCTATTTTCTTCCCTTTACAACCATAACATATTATTTATACAGTTTGAAATACCAGTTTGAAGACTATGAGCTGTTGTTTCTCTGTATCCTGTCTTTTCTCTTCCATATAGCCAAGGGAGACCAGATCAGGCCTCCTTGGATGGAGGCCAACCATGCGTATTCTAGTCTCCTTCTGTCAATGATCATAGTCCCTTAGGGAAAGCCTTTGTATTTTAAAGTACTCAAGAATACTTTAAATTTTGGATGCAAAAATAAGCTTTTGTTCTTGCCTGGAGCCATCAGTTAATTCCTTAAATTTGTCTATTACCTTTTAGTCACTTTCCACTCTCTTTGCAGCTAGAATCAGGGGAAAAAGAAAAAACAGGTTCAGTTTTATTTTGACCCTCTCTTATTTATCTGTTTAATGATAACATCTGTAATGCAAAACCATCAGCTTGCTTCAGTGAAGTCATTCATTCCGTTGGTGGGAAGCATGATTTATATGAGAGAATAAAACTCCATAGAGGACTTAGAGCAAAAGAGGAAAGAGAATGGGTAAAATGGAAGGGTCAAGGTTTAAGGACTACACAATGGGTAGTCTATGCAAGACTTGCACAGACTCCAAAATATTTATATTTAGAAAGGTTTTAGCAGGTGTCATCTCAAGATAATATATATATATATATATATTTTTTTTTAAAGGATATATCTTGTTGAAGCATGGACAGAAGATTAAAGGGGTCACTTTTAGACAAGATAATCAGGTCTAGGGTGATGATCACTTGTACCTGATTAGTAGTAATGAAAATTGATGAGAGCACATTGGTTTGAAATTCGTTTAGTGGCCAAGATAATAGGACATAGAGAAGGTTGATTGGAAGCTTCTCTATGTCAAAAATTTGATACAACAATTTGAGGAATATTTGTATCTTTAATAATTAAGGCTTTTTGATAATTAAATTTTTTGATACAAAATTTTTTGATATTTAAAATTTTTGATAATTAAATTTTTGATACAAAAATTTGAGAAATATTTGTATCTTTAATAATTAAGGCTGTAAGTATGCACTCCCATAAAAATCTAATATTGATTAAGGAAACAAGGGGGCTTAAATGTGAGCCCTGATTGCAAGAATGCAAAGAGGTGAAAAGAAAAATAGACAGAGGGAAGACTGAAAAATTTTGGTTAAGAAGCTAAATATGTCAGCTATTATTTTCTTTTGAATAGATTGTTTCCCATAGGTAAAATCTTTGCTATACAGTAGTTTTACAGAGGTCATTAGCCTAATGTTAAGAGCATGACATCTAGTATCATCGGATAATTGGCCTGGTGTCAAACCTTAGCCCTGCTGACTCTCACAATGTGACCTTCTATAGGTTATGAACCTCTCTTTGTCAATTTCTCTTGAGTATCAAATTATTTTTATGCAATGAAGTTATGAGAGTTAAAATATGTGCTTGACATATAGTAATGCTGACAAGTGACAGCAACCATAGCTACAGTGTCTGCAGTAACTGTGAACTCTAGCACTATGTTATAAATCTCATATTCTCTGTCAAGAAAAAGCTAAAATACATAGCTATGAAGGCAAGGATTATATTTGTGAAATGATTCTAAAATTATAATTATGAAAAACTACATATTCAAAAGATCATGTCAATTCAATAAAGTAAAAGCATTCAGAGGTCTATGTAAATTAGAAAAGTACATGAAAATCATCAGTTGAAGTTTTTTTCAAATGGAGTGCTAAGTTTGAAATACCAAGGAAATGAAGTAGTACCAGATGTCTGTTACTGAATAACAAAACAGCCCCAGGCTAAAGATAGACAATTATTTAATTTGTTTATGATTTTTGTAAGTTAATCTGGGTTGTGCTCAGCAAGTTGGTTCTTCTGCTGATATTACCCAGATTTACCCACGTGGCTGCAGACATCTGGAGGCTTGGCTAAACGCAACATTGTCAGTGATGCTCTTGGTCTCACATCTAATGCTTAGGGCTATCTGTCAGATAATTGACAAGTGGGGCTCAGATGGGTGGATTTGTCTTTAGCCTATTTAATAACTTAATTTCTAATCCTCCAGGAGGCTAGATTGGGCATTTTCCCAGGTAGACTTGGAGTAGTGAAGAAAGTAAAACTAGCATCTTCCAAATGTTTAGACTAAGTACTACCACAACTTCACTTCCTCTGTATTTTGTCACAAACTTTAATTTGAGACTATGGAGAAATGGATTCCACTTCTTAATAGAAAGAATAGGGAAGTCTCATTAAAGAAATGTACACATATAGGGAGGGAAGAAGATCTGTCCAAAGGGATATTTTGGATGACAGAAACAGGAGGAGAAAAGAAATGGCAATAGCATGAGCTTGAAATAGTATACTTGAGGTAAAGATGTAACAAGAGAACGCTTTAAGATATATAAAGAATTAATTCATGGAGTTTTTAAGAACAATTCTCTCCAAAGGAAACATACTGTGAGCCACAAATGTGAGTTATATAAAACTTTAAATTTAAAATAATTCCAACTAGTAAACAGAAGCAGATTAAATAAATGTTATATTGTATATGGCCTATATTAATATTCCAATATTATTATTTAAATGGGTAATTAATGTTTTTGAACTAAAGATATCTTATAGTCTTTTGTTAGTACTGAGGATTTTAAATCAAGTGTAATATTATACTTGTAGCACATCTCAATTCAGACTAGACACCTTTCACCTGCCCAAGAGCCAAATGTACTTAGTTAATGTTTTGGGAATTTCAGTTCAATAATGCAAGGTTTAGAATTTGTCAATTTTATTATTTAAAAAATATGTAATTTCCCCCTTAGAATAGTGGGAAAATACTAGCCTAGAATGATGATATCTGGCTTCTAACACTGACGAGGCCACTAATGTGTACATGTATTTATGTTATAAAAGTTACTTATTATCTTTATTTCTTCTTTATAAAGTAGGACTATTGGCCAATATTTCCTTTCATGTTCTTTGAATCTCTTATATTACATGATCCTAACATTCTTAGTGTCTATAAAAAGTAATTTGGCATCACAGTGCAGAACAGAGCATGAAAGTGAAGTATAGTGCAACCCAGTACAGAATTGAAGGGCAGAGCTACGAAAGCAAGGCCATGGGCTGGGAAGTAACACTGAAGAATAAGTGCTGAAAGCAGAGAGGAAGAGAAAAACCAATAAGTTATTCTCAGAAAGAAAGAGACTGAGGCTAAGCCTAAACATGTTAAAAAGCCTAATGATTGATTGAGAAAAAAAGTCAGAAATGGAAAATAGCTATTGGAAAGAATAAATCTCAAGTTCAGAGAAACTGAGTTATTTTTACACAGTGGTTGTTATCGAAACTTTGCTCAAGGACCTGGAGAAACTTTTCCCTTTAGAAGAAAGCAAGGGGAAAAAAAGCAGAACAAATCAAAC
>NW_003852641.1:981063-999109 GCF_000181295.1 Otolemur garnettii | reverse complement strand
ACAAAAACAAAAAATCCAGAACAGCAGCTATACTTGGTGTCAACAAAAAAATATTAAACTGTCATCAAGGAGAAAAGAAAAGAATAGCCTAATATACTATGAAGAAGTTAAGAAAAGTCTTAATGGAAAAAATAATATTCAACATATAAAAAGCTACGGGACATCAAAGAAACTAAGAAGAAAAAAATTAGGTTCTGTAGTGAGAAAGTAATTGTTACTTACAAGAGAAATTTTGGCAAGAGGTTTATGAATCAAACTACTAATTTTATTGGGATGAAATAGAAGCAATGAATGTAAATGATTTCTTAACAAGTTATATGATGAAGAAAGGAAAGATTAAAAAATACTTATTGACCCTTAGTCATAAAGTGTGTGTGAAATGATGCCAAGAATGTCTACAGGATAAACAAAAATTGTAAAAACACATGCAAAATGATAAATTGAATGGAAAAAAATAAAGGAAATATAGAAGATGGTAGATGGAAAGGTAATAAGTTTAAAAGGTACTTAAGAATAGATGATGATTTTTCAACTACATGCAAAATTCTCAGTAACGGTACTACATTTTCAGGTTGTATATTTCGAAATGTTTTTAAATTTTTTTGTATTTTTCTTTTTAAATAACAAAGATTCATCTACATTTTATTTAATTTCTCTTGTGTCCTGTCACACACATTTGAACATTTGGCTGAACAGATTCAAAGAATGAGTTGATGAAAAAATCAAACACTTGCCGTCATTGACAATAAACTCACTAACCCCAAATGCTTGTGTGAAACAATTAGCAACCAAGTGGGAACTGATACGTCTTGGTAGTGAGGGAGAATCACCAAAATAAAGATGACCTCTTCATTATGTGAACAGATAGTAGTTGTGGATGCATTTACTCAAATATTAAACTTACTCAAATATTGTACCCTAAATCTCATCATAGAGATCTCCAAGACAAGTAGACATATAAAATATTTTAAAGCAATTCCACTTTTCCTGAAATTTGGATAGCCCACTAAGATAGTGGACGAGTAAGGTATTCCAGACGAGTAACAGTATTCCATTTCTCATGCCCTTCATCTAACATGGAAGGTAAAAGAATGTAAGGAAAAAATGAGTAAGGAAAGGGCAGAAAACATGAATCTGGTCTTAGACTTAAGGCACATCAGAGAAGCCTGAATGTAGTTTGAAAAGTGTCTGAATCAGGGCAGTGGAAAGGGCAGTGGGAAAGAAACATCACACAGATTTGGGAAACTGTTCCACTTCTAGAGCTGACCTTAGGCCATTTGGTTCGATCACCCTTACCTAAGGTTGTTCAAAGGCTTTTTAGTGGACATATGGATGTTTCTAATAATATATCTACCTATTTGTGCAAATCCACTTTCTTATAAACTCAGTTGCTGAAATGCTAAATAAGAGCTTAGAAATTTAATTAGTATCCAATTGTTGGTATGCGAATTGATATTTCACTGAATTACAAGTATTTTTCATTAAATATGACACATTCTTGGTAAGCTATTCCACAATTTTTTTTTTTACTACATAACCCAAAAATCTCAAATATTTTACTGAAAATCAAAAAATTAAAACTATTATTAGCTTTATACTGTCAGATGAATACTTCAAGTGAACAAAAACAGATGATAGTTATATACTAATGTAACTCCCTGAAAAAAAATCTAAGAATCTCAAATTAGCAGTCTGTAAAATTCAAATAAGCAATAATTGAAGTTAAGCTAGAAGTAAGACACAGATTCAGAATAACAAAATATACAATGGTAAATCAAAGATATTTAAAATAGTCCCATCATGCATTGAAGGGTAAATTGTTAAAGGTAGAGGGAATAATAAGAAAAAATGTATTTTCCATGTGGTTAGATTAAAATGCTAATCAATTACCTGATATTTATGTTTAAATATTATTGTAGTACTTAAATTAGAGGACTTTAGAACTTTGAAATTAGGCCAATAATTAGAATGTTGGAAGTATATGTGTAGTTTACATTAGTAGTCCAAAAACAACTAAATAATCTAGGGAAATACTGTAATAATATAGGGAACACCATCAACCCCAATAGCATTGAAATATCACTTGTGATCAAATCAAGTCTGCACAGACTTGGTCCCTAGTACTCTGACACTTCTACTAGTCCTGCTGTCTGTCTTCATAGTGAGTCCCACCTAACACATGTTCCTCGTCTAGCACGGACTTGTTTTCTTTAATTTCAGTGTTTTATTTTTTTTAATTTCAGTTTAATAGGAAGGTACAAATGTTCAGGTTACATTGTTTTCAATTCTGGGGCAAAGTTCAAGATGCAGTTGAGCCTTTCACCCAGAGGGCAGGCTGAACACCCTCACATTGGGCACATTAGGTGACATCCACACATCGGGCACACTAGGTGACATCCAGCCAGTCGTCCTCTCCTCCCCATCCCCCCTCCCTTCTCCCCATCCCCCTTGCTAGACTATATTTGTGTTTTTTTTCTTTTGTGTAGCCCAGACTTTTTACCACTGCTGACCTGTCCTCTGAAGCCAACAGAAATGGTGACAAGAGAGGCACACAGCTGTGCCTCCTCTGCTGGCACGCACAGCCTAACTGTGTTTCTGCTGCTCCTTCCTGTCCTTAGAATCCGAGGAAAGCCATTCACTCTAATAATTACAGGTATTTTAACCAAATCTGAATTATGTTTCCTTCATGATTACAGATCAATCAGCGAGAAAGCCTTACTTTTAGAAAGTTCTCTTGGTTTTCAATTTAAAGCTTTGTCTACCAAAATATGAGGAAGATATTTCCTAAAATATTACATATCACTAGAATATTTTCACCAAGATATCTGGGGATTGCCTGTCCCCCACATTTTTCATTTATTCTTAAATGATAGTCTGTCATGAGTCATGTGGGTTTGGGCTCCTGTCTATTTAGAGTAGTTTCTTCTAAGCCACCCTCCTAAGAGACAAATCAATTGCGTCATCTCAGTGTGCAAAGCATTACCCCTCCCCTCATGTGCCCATGGGCACCAATCACCATTCCTTCCAGATGTCTTAGGGGCTGCTACCTATCTGACTTCTGGTGGCATGCCTGACTTACAGCTGTGAGTCCCAAAACAAGCTTGATGAGAAATGCTACACTATTCATCATTCTACACGCCCTTTCTACTACATACCATCTCCAATGAGACTCTGACATGTTTCTCTTACTTTGTGAAAGTTTAGTCTGTGCAATAATCCATCCATTCTAGAGGAAAACTTAGAAAAGATTCATGAGTTCTATTATTTGTGAATCTACATTTACATGGTTGTTGTTTTGGATCATATGCATTTCAAAGGAAAACTTTCACTGGGATATTCTCAGACAAATTATTCTCTAGATTTAGAGGTACATCTAAATAAATTACCATGATGTAGTTATAGCTTAATGTTTCTTCCCCAAATGACCAATTTGTCACAGATAGTTTTTTTAAACAGGAGATTCTACTCTGAAATGTTCTTTTCAGAATTGTATTTTAAGTACCGATTTCGTGTGACATTAACAGATTCATCGTAATGTTTTTGGTGACAAGCTTAAGCTTCTTCGATGGAAGAAATAATGATCTTCTAATTCATGCTGCATTGTAAAAAGAGTGAGAAATTTTATATTTAAGAAAAATATATTTATCATCTTCAATAGCTAAGCAACTCAGTTTGAAGTATGTTTACAACACAACCTGACTACGGTAATAGTGGATAAAGGCTATAGATTAATCTCACTTATGTGTAGGGTAAACATGTAATTTATCAACCAAACTGTGACACATGTAAGAGTAAAATGATGTGCTGCTGAGAACTGTGACCAAATAATAGGCACAAAATTCAGGCTGTCCTGAGAAAAACAGTGCTCACCACACTTACATAATTTTTAAAGTGCTTAGGTTTTAATTTAATGGATAATAACATCATTTCAAGGCACGGAATGTAAGACTAATTTTATAACACTCTCCTTGGCTCAACTAAACCATTGTCTATTAGATGCAAGATTTATTTAATAACATTATTAATAATTAGAGCAAGGAGAAAAAGTAAAGTACTGGGTTTTATTAAAGTATACATCTTGGGTGGTGCCTGTGGCTCAGTGGGTAGGGCACTGGCCCCAAATACTGAGGGTGGTGGGTTCGAGCCCAGTCGTGGACCAAACTACAACAACAACAACAACAACAAAAACCAGCTGGGCATTGCAGTGGGTGCCAGTAGCCCCAGCTACTCAGGAGGCTGAGACAAGATAGTCACTTAAGCCCAAGAGCTGGAGGTTGCTGTGAGCTGTAATGCCACAGCACTCTACCAAGGGTGATAAAGTGAGACTCTGTCTCAAAATAAATAAATAAATAAATAAATAAATAAAGTATACATCCTACGATATCCTAATAGTTGAAATTTAAATATGCTAAAAATACACATTTTAACATTAAGGAAAGTTTATGTCATAAATTATTGCTATAATATCCTCCAAATAATTAAATAAATAATTTAAGACAATATAAAAATTGTAGTAAACATTGAAAAGACATTTCAAAATATAACATACAAACATTTTTGACTCAAACCATACAAAAGCAATTTAACCAAAATATTGTAACCAAAATATTTATACCCTTGAAATATTCTAAAATTAAAAAAAACTATTTGAGCAAAAAGAAAAAAATTGAAGATGAAAATTTTTATGTTAAAATATATTTGTTTTAATTTAAAAAGTGGGCAGAAGACAGGAATAGGATGTTTTCAAATGAAGATATACTAATGGCCAACAAGCTCGTGAAAAAATACTCAATGTCTCTGATCATTAGGGAAAGGCAAATCAAAACTGCAGTGAGCTATCACCTAACTCCAAGGAAATTGGCATGTATTAAAAAGTCCCAAGAGGACAGACGCTTACATGGGTGCAAAGAGAAAGGAATTCTTATGCAATGTTGGTGGGACTGCAAGTTGGTGCGGCCTCTATGGAAACAAGTTTTTTTGTTACCTCAAAAAAACTAAAGTAGATCTACCATTTGATTCAACAATCCCACTATAGGGCATATATCCAAAAAAAAAAGAGGTTATTTTATGACAAGGGCACCTGCACTAGAGTATTTATAGCAGCACAATTCACAATTACAAAGATGTGGAAACAATCCAAGTGCCCAACAATGTACAAATGGATTGATAATACATGAGGTATACATACTGTGAAGTCATAACAAATGGTAATCTAGTATCTTTGTGGACAACCTGGAAGGAACTGGGAATCATTCTTCTAAGTGAAACGTTGCAAGAATGGAAAACAAACTCATGTATTTAGTTCCAATTGGAATTTATCAAGCAACACGTAAGTGCACATATGGAAGTAAATCTCCATGAAAAATCTGGGTGGAAGGGAGACAGGGAGATGGGTAAATTCACACCTGCTGGATACAGTGCTCACTATGCAGGTGAAGGGCACACTTAACAACATAGACTCAGTCCACATGAAAAGAAGGAATGTAAACAAAACATGTACACCCCATAATATTCTGAAATTTAAAAAAATCCAGTCTGCTTCTTTTACTATCAAATAGAGAGAATTAAAAACTCAGAGGTGCAAAAACTCGGTCAGTAATTGTAGTACCTCTGACTACCATAAACCTTTCTTCAAGTTCTGCTTTATTTTTTTAACCACTAAATTTAATGAGAAGTCTATAAATGGTGAAGGTTTGTATAAAAATAATTGAAAATCTAGTCTCACATCTTGTAACATTGTGCTGTCTCCTATCTGCCAATTCAAAAGTTAATCCTTGCCTTATGTCTGAGAAGCAAATATTTGTAATATTTCGCTAACTCAGAACCATATGGATCAGTTCAATGGATCTTCAACACATCTACTTTTCTTAGACTATCACATGATATTAATGAAATTGATTTCATAGGCTGGTGCAAAATTAGTTGCAGTTTTAAAACATGTATTTTAAATCATTATAATTAGGTTCAATTACATCTTTATTAATCAAAATAGGAACCATTCCAATCAATACATTATTGCCGATGAAAAATAAGCTTATCTATTCTGTTTGCATAAAAATCTGTGCTTTGGGATTCAATAACCCTTGGAAAGCAGTTTTTGCATCTTACTGTTTGTAGAAACGTTTTCCTGGCATAAAGTTGTCAAGATGCTTGAAGAAGTAGCAGTTGGTTGAGAAGAGGTCAGGTGAAGATGGCAGATGAAGCAAAGCTTCGTAGCCTTGAAATGTGGGTTGCGTGATATGCCCTTGGGGCTTTGTCGTGGAGAAGAATTGGGCCCTTTCTGTTGCCCAGTGCCAGATGAAGGCCTTGCCATTTTCAGTGCCTCTCATTGCTTGGCTGAGCAGACTTCTCAGATGTAATGGTTTCACCAGGAATCAGAAAGGTGCAGTTGATCAAACTGGTAACAAACCACCAAACAGTGACCATGACCTTTTTTTGGTGCAAGTTTGGCTGTGGGAAGTTCCTTGGAGGTTCCCTTCTATTCAGCCACTGAGCTGACTGTTGCCAGTTGTCATATGAAATTCATGTTTCATCACATGTCACAATCTGATCAAGAAATGGTTAATTATTGTTGACAGAATAAGAGAAGATGACACTTGAAAATGACAATTGTTCTGAATTTGTCAGCTCATGAGACACTCACTTATTAAGCTTTTTTCCCATTCAAACTTGCTTTGAATGCTGAACAACCGATGTCTGAATGGTTCACATTGAGTTCTTAGGCAACTTTTCCTGTAGTTTTCAGATCAGCTTCAATGATTGTTCTCAATTGGTCCTTGTCAGCTTCCAAGGGCCAGACACTATACTCCTCATCTTCAAGGCTCTCATTTCCTTTGCCAAAGTTCTTAAGCCCCCAATTCACTATGTGTTTCTCAGCAGTTCCTGGGTCACAGGGGTTGCTGATGTGGCAGACTGTTTCTGTTATTATACTATGACCCATTTTGAACTCAGATAAGAAAATTGCTTGAACTTGCTTTTTGACTAACATTTCCATAGTCCAGAGTAAACATAAAATAAATAGCAAGTAGTAAGTTATTAGTAAGAAAGCATAAAGTGAGAAATGTGCATTAAAATGATGTATAATATAACCACATTTGCTTAAGAATATGTTCCAATATCAAATGGTAAATTCCAACAATGCAAAAGCCACAATTACTTTTGCACCCATTTGATATATACGGTATTCTTCATTAAGTTTAGATGACATTGGTTCAGACAGGTCCTGCTAATATCAGATGCAAATTCAACTCAATTTCTCTATATATTATTTGATCCAAATACAACATTAGGATATGGCATTTCCACTGCCATATCCTAACAAAAGAGTTCTGTTAGGTTTAGATAAACTTAATTAAGGCTTTGTCAAATATCAATAATTGTGTAATTTCTAACTGAATTTCTGATACTCTTATGTAATTTTGGACATTTAATTTTAAACACTCTAAAAATTTTGTCTGTCTAATCAATCAAATATAAAACATCCAGCATAAAATCCTGCTTTTAGGGCAGCACCTGTGGCTCAAAGTATTAGGGCGCCGGCCCCATTTGCTGGAGATGGTGGGTTCAAACCAAGTCCTGGCCAAAACTGAAAAAAAAAAAAAAGAAATCCTGCTTTCAATTATAGACATGTAAATAATTTGTATAATGCATAAATTTTATATATACAATAATAAATGTAGACTACAACAAAAATGCATTATTATAAGAAGTAATAACACTTTTGAATACTTGCTGTCTGTGCAATAGTGTAGAATGACCTTTGTATGATTTTGGTCACTTAATCATTGGAGCATATTAGAGACACAGATATAACATTGTCTACATTTAGAGCTCAGGAAACTAAAATTAAGAGACACTAATTTGCTAAAGTTAACAGCAATAAATCTAGGATTTTAGAAGAAGGATAGTCTGACCTGGGAATGTAGGATGTCAAGTTCTTTACCGCTGTATAATAATTTGCTATACTACTCTTTCTTTCCTTCCCTCTTTCCCTCTTTCTTTCTTCCTTTACTCTCACTTTTCCTTCTCTCAGACCTTTCTTCTTTTCCCTTTGTCCCTCTCTGTTTTGTTAATTATCAAATAAAAAATATTTTACTATTTTTTTAGCTGTTTCTGCCTCCCTTTAGTGTACAGCTCCATGTAGCTCTTGCATTGTACCTATGCTCAAATATACATAAGGAGTATACATGCATGTGTATACATTATATCTTAATGTTTACATGACCTCCTGGTGTTGTTAAAAATTATACCATACTAGAAATGCTAGTATAGGGTGTATAGAATAACTGTATAAAAATTAAAAAAAATGCTGGAGTAAATTACATAGTATATATACTTGCTCATTGAATAGGTAATATGCATCAATGTCTGGTTATACGTTAATGCTGTCAGTACTTACATTAAAATATCATGTACACAATTCATTCAATGTATATAAAACTTCCCTGTATATTATTAAGATAATATATTAATCACTTTACATAAGTATTACATCAAAGGCATGTGATTAGTACTACATATCTGTTTGGTGTTTTTATAGCTATAAGCAATTAGGCTAGTAATTGGAAAAATCGATCCAAACATATTTTTGTAAAACATCATTAACATTTCCATAGAATCTGTTTTCAGAAATATTTGATTAATTGAAAGGTACAAGGAACAATTTATTTTCTCAGGTACAAAATTAATGCTTTCTACAACTGTCAATTTATTACTTTCATTCTGATTAAGAGAATTTTTTATATGAATAGCAAAGATGATCTCAAAAATACAAAAATTTATGTGTGTTTCTCTTTAGGCTACCCATTCTCCTCTGAGTTGGAAAAAGGTTAGCATTTAAAATGTTAAGACATAAAATGAAGCATTGTAGCATCTTGAGATGGCATCAATTATAATATTTTCAATTGTCCCTGATTAAGAAGGACAATTAAGTTTTAAAGAAAAATGTTTGACCTTTTTTCAAAGGTCAGAAATGCTCTATCCAATATAATAATGTTTCTATATAAGACACTTGTATAAGGTCAAGTGCAAAGCATCAATTTTATCAATAGAGGCAATTTTGATCTGTACCTTGTACTCTATCATTTGATTCTAGTACTTACAAAATAAATGCTTATATAACTTTATCACATAGGAAAGTAGCAAATGTTTTAAGGTTATTTAGAAGAATATGAACAGAAGAGGAAAGAGGAGTGCTAAAATAGCATACTTTTAACAAGTATTTCAAATATATATTTTAAATGCCTAATCAGTTAGAATCTGATAATTTGGCAAGCATTAACAAGTATAGTACTTGAATTATAACTTGAAAAAATAAACTCTCTATAATTGCTTTTCAGGCAATAAGTGAGGGTGCTACAAAAATAATGTTTGTTAATAGCTACTAAATAACTAGGATTATGTGCAATTCATTTAGTATTAGCAACAAAAATGAACTCATACTAAAAACAGTTGTTTGGATGCCTGTACACTTAATGCTAAAGTATATTGATTTTAAGCAAGGTATTATAAAGTTAACTTTGAAAAATTGTAGATGATATTATTTAAAATAGATAACGGTAAGACTGACAATTTTAGACAGCTTTCAAGATAAAAACATTATTGTATTTTTCATAACAAACATGAACATCTCCAAGTACATCTTGAAAGAATGGTTGGAGTGTGTTGTCATGGAAACATTGCTCCTTTGCTAGTAATCCATGAGGCTGTGGCAACATATCTCAAACTCCACTCATAACCAGGTCAATATTATGCAATAATGCTATTGATGAGATGTATTCCCCTTTGTACCGGAGATATTGAAATTCATGTACAAATTTTTATTTTCCATATAAAAGGGAAAAATCCAATCTCTATAAATTGACAGCAAAAGTTTTCTATTATTAGTGATCATTTATCAACAAAGAAACAAATATATAACAATAATTAGTGTCTTTATTGCATACTTTCAATTGGCTTTCTTTAGGTCATTAAATGTGAAACATTCAATTTTGAATCAAAAGTTTAACTTATCATATCTGAAAGAAGCAGTACAATTAATTGATGTGCCTAAACTATCAACAGAGTTTTGCCATCTTGGTGATAGCTTGTTTATACCAGCAGCAAAGAAGGCTAGAGCTAGTGGTGACGAAATTGTGAAAGAAATTTTCCATAGCTTGTTGAGAATTGAATATTTTTCTTTGCAAGAAGTGGTCTAAAGCCTAGAAGGAGTGGTAGTCAGTTGATACCAGGTTTGGTGAATGACAGAGTTTCTAAGCCCAGCTTCTGTAAGTTGAGCACCACTGTTTGTGTGACATGTGGTCAAGTATTGTAGTTCAAGAAGATTGGCCTGTCTCTGTCGATCAATCTTGGCTGCTTGTTTACAAGCATCCTCATCGTTTCCTCTGACAGGTTGCAGTAGATGTCTGCAGAAATCATTTAGGTTTCAGGAAGCTGTAGTGGATAATCCCAGTGCTGGAACTCCAGACACCATTGCTTTTTCTGATGAATATTTGGTTTTGGACTGTGATTTGGCATTTCACCTTTATCCAACCATTGTGCCAAATGCTTGTAATTTGTAAAAATGAATCCATTTTTCATGACACGTAATGGTGTGGAAATGGTTTGCCTTTATGCTATGACAGTAAATGAAGGGAAGTTTGCAGTTGGTTTCTCTTCTGAAGCTCGTTTAACTCATGCAGAACACATCTACCAAGCTTCTTTACCTGGCTGATTTATTTCAAATGGTCCGATATTGTTGGGGTAGTAACATCAAACGTTGCTACTAATTCACATGCAGGCGGAGATGGATTTGCTTCCACTACGCTTTCAGTTCATCATTACCCGCCTTGAGCTCAGATCACTCACGCAGCTCATTTTCAAGATCAAAATCACCAGAAGTGAACTTCTCGAACTATTGATGTGCTATGTGTTCAATGGCCACATCCTTCCCAAACATTGCATTGATATTTTGAGCTGTGTGTGCTGCATTGGTTCCAAGGCATAACTCATATTTGAAAACAACTCAAATCCTTTAGTTATCCAAGTTTGATAAAAATTGTTTTAAAAATTACACCTGTAATCCCAGCACTGTGGGAGGGTTAGGAGGGAGAATCGCTTGAGCTCAGGAGTTCGAGACTTGCCTAAGCCAGAGTGAAACCCCAACTCCCCCCAAAATGGAAAAACCCAGTCAGGTGCTGTGATGAGAACCTATAATCCCAGCGGCCTTGGAGGCTGATGCAGCAGGATGCCCACAGCCTGAGTCTGGGATTGCAGTGAGCTATGACGCCATTGCACTCTGCTCAGGGGCATAGGGTGGGACTCTGTCTCAACACACACATACACAGAAGCAAAGAAATAAAAATAAAAATTAATCAACAAAATTAAAATTAAAAAAAATTTTTTTTGAAATATTTTTACAAGCCAAAACATGTGTTTGAAGGAATGAGGCTGTGCATTCATTCATTGTTCATAAAAATAAAACAAGAAGTGGCAAATTGAAATGCCAAATGATTAACTGTAACACTTAGTACTTAAGGAAATCAGACATTTCATCCTTAAAATATAATGAGTATATATGTATATGTATAATATATTTGCTTTTACTTATTAATTTGTTACGGACTTTTATAATAAGATAGGTACACCTACTAAAAAATTTGAAATAAACTTTTGGGATAGTCATGATCATTGTAGAATTTGAACCTGACTGATGAATGTGTATACATTGAACTAATAAAATTTGCTGGGCATGGTGGCTCACACCTGTAATCCTAGCTTCTGGGAATTTGAGGGAAGAGGGTCCCTTGAGACCAGACTGAAGAAAAGCAAGACCCCATCTCTACTAAAAAAAAAGTAGAAAAATTAGCCAAGTGTGGTAATGTGTGCCTGTAGTCTCATCTACTTTGGAGACTGAAGCAGGAGGATTGCTGGGGCCTAGGAGTTTGAAATTGATGTGAGCTAGGCTCAGGCCATGGAACTTTAGCTTGGGAGACAGAGAGTAAGACTTTGTGTTTAAAAAAAAAAAAAAAAAAGCTAATGAAATTAAATCCTGTAATATACTGTACTGACTGACTTCACAGATTTTTTTTCAAGCCATTTAACACACAAACATCTGTAAATAAGGTAGAAACATTTCAAAGAAATGAATAAATACAAGAAAAGAGAAGACTTCATATCTTAATGTTTGCAAGCCAAAGACTTAGGATCAACTCCTTTGAGGTATAATAAGAAAAATAAGTCACATAGATTTCTATGATTTCCGTATGATTTTTATATACAGAAAAATGTCTTTCAAAAGATAGTGAAAAAAAAGCAAGGTATTCTCAGGAAACATAAGCAAAGTAAGTCATTACTACCAGTCACTGAAAAAATGTTAAAAGAATATTTTAAAGAAAAAGAATAAAATACTAATTGAAAAATAGTTCTTTTATTTTAATAAATTTAGGGTGTGCAAATGATTTTTTGTTACATAAATGAATTTTATAGTGGAAAAGTCTAGGCTTTTGTGTACATCACTTGATATAGTGTACATGTACCCAATAGGTAATTTTTCAGCCTACACATCCTCTCCACTCTCCTTCTGAATGTGTAATGTCCTTATGTCACTGTATGGCAATGCATATCCATTGCTTAGTTTTCACTTAGACATGAGAATACGCGGTGTTTAGTTTTTGGTTACAGGTTACTTCAATTAGGATAATGGCCTCCATTCCATCCAGATTTCTACAAAAGACACTCTTTCATTCTTTTTTATGGCTGAGTATTCGTCCATGGTATATTAATAAACCACATTTTCTCTATACACTCAACAGTTTGGGGGAACTTAGGTTGATCCCATATCTTTACAATTGGCAATTGAATGTTCCTTGTGTCCTTGGTGAATTATATGATATTAATGTGCTTGTAAATTGTAAACAATTAATTTGTTCAGGATTTTTGCATTTAGGTTCATAAAAGATATTGACTGTAGTTTTCTTATTTATGTTGTGTTCTCTCCTGATTTTGGTATCAGGGTGATACTGGCCTCATAGAATGAGTTATGGAGAATCCCATCCTTCTTGTACTTAGGGAACAATTTCAGTAGAATAGTTCCTTGAGAAATTCCCATACTGTTCTCCATAGAGGTTATACTAATTTACATTCTCATCAACAGTGTATAAGTGTTCTTTTGTTACCACATCCTCACCAACATCTGCAATTTTTTGTCAATTTTTGTTAGTAATGGCCATTCTTATGATGTAAAATCATATCTTAGTGTAGTTCAAATTTGAATTTATCTGACGAGTACTGATGTTGAACATTGCTCCATATGCTTTTGGTCTTTTGTTTGTTTTTTCCTAAAAAGTACCTGTTCATGTAATTTTCTCTCTCTTTAACGAGGTTCCTTGTTTTGTTTTTGCTGAGTTGTTTATACTCCTTCTCGATTCTAAATTAGTCCTTTATTACATGCATAGTTTGTAATTTTTTTCCCATTCTATAGGATGTCTATTAACTCTTCTTATTATTTCTTTTGCTGTTCAGAAGATTTTTAATTAAGTAACATTTCACTATTCTTATTTTTATTCCACTTGCTTTGGGATCTTAGTCAGAAATTCTTTGCTTAGGTCAAAGTCCAGAAGATTTATTCCTAGGTTTTCTTCTAATATTTTTGTTATTTCATGTCTTGTGTTCAAGTCTTTCATCCACCTTCAGTTTTTTTTCCCCAATATGGCAAAGATAGGGTTATAGTTTTCATTTTCTGCATATTGCAATGCAATTTTCCTGGGTCCATTTATTGAAAAAGGTGTCCTTTCCCCAGTGTGTATTCTTATCAACTTTGTCAAAGATCAGTTGGCTGTAAGTATGTGGCTTTATTTCCAAGTTCTCTATTCTGTTCCATTAGACTCTTGTCTATTTTTGAATCAGTACCATGCTGTTTTAGTTACTATAGTCCTGTAGTATAATTTAAAGGCAGTTTTTAAATTTGAAGTCATTAGAATAACAATAATTAGTTAACCTCACACTCCTGTACTAACTTTTATCAGCATTAATTATTGTTAATCATGAACATTATGCTTTATTCATGAAAAATTCCTTGTACAACATTTTTACTTATTTATATACTTTGTTCACACTGAGTACAACAAAGTGTTTGATTTGTCTTTGGGTAACTTTTCTAACCTCTTTTTTGCTTTTGTTTCTTCATCTATATGATGAGGATAATAATAGGGGCTGTCTCAAGTAATCGTGGGGAAGCTTAATAATTTAATATATGCAGAAAATTAAATAAATATTATTCTTAAAGAAGGAGGAGAAAGAAGGAAGCATGAAGTAGTGGTGAAACTGAATTAATTTTAATCTACTTCATTGTGATCTCTTCAGTGCTATCACTTGTTCATATTAATTATTTGTTGTATAGTCAATAGCAGTAAGCCTGAATAAGAAATGAAGTTATTAATGAAGCTCTGCTGAGTAACTCCTATGTGCCAGGTGGTTTACACATGTCATCAACATTTTAGTAAAAACAATAAATAATACTAATTGGAACACTATTGGTTAGGCACCATGTTAAGAATGAAGATGACTTAATCTCATAAAGAATTAAGATGATTTAATCTTAATCTCATAAAGCAAATACTTTATTGTTTCTCAACATACAAATGCAAAACTGAGGCCCAGAGTGTTTTGACTAAGAATGCAAATGTATGCAATTCATTATGGAAAAAATGGGAATTCAAATCCAGAATTATCTGTCTCTATGGCTATGGCTTTTATAATGTGCCTATTGCCTCCATCAGATTCTCAGCATAAAACTAGAAGGTTGACATTATCCTTCCATTTCAAAAGGTAAACAGAGTGAAGAGGTTAATTTTAACCAAAGTACATTTTTTTACCTCAAAATGTGTGTAAAGCATTTATAGCTGGTGTGTCTAGCACATGGTAAGTGCAACATTACTATGCTAACTTTCAAAATATTATAATCATTTAAGGAATTTAACTAAAACATAGAGAAACCAAGGTTGCAATCCTGGTCTCTGTTCTAAATGCATTCACTCTTGTTGCTGCAGAAAGAATATTTATTTAGTATTCCAATTTTACGCATATAGATTAAAACAGAATCAGCCCTCCTTTTTATGGCCATAAGAAAAGATTACTTCAATTTTGTTTTCTGTCAGTTTATTTTAATATAAAATGTAAAAATTAAAAGGGTTCATGTGTTTAAAACATGTTCCTTTTGGTCTCTATTAACATTTTTGTCACTAAACAATCCTATTATTCCAAGTTGGAGTTTTTGGCTTTCTTCCCAAGGTTCACATTGCTGATCACTGACCACAGTATACTTTCTTTTATAATCATACTCCAGTTACTTTTTGAATTATCCTAAGTTGTGGTCCAAGGAGATTTCAGGAATCAAACATTAAACTTGAAGCATTATTAGCTTATAGCTAATAAACTCACATATTCTTTTTTATTGTCTTATAAGTGGTTAAAATGGCACTAGAATTTTATGGAAGTAGTTTGTAGACTTATAAATGTTCTATTAATTTTAGGTTGGAACTTCAAAATTATTCTAAGACAAGTTCATAGTCTGATAGAAGACAGACTGTGGCATTACACAGACTTAGCACAAATATTTACTCTCTTACATAGGTAATGGTGTAATCTTTAAAATGTTATTTAATTAGCACTCTTGGTGTAATATTCTCCTAGTCCATAAAATTGGCTCATAAAAAATGCCTTATATTTGTGTTGAGAATTATTGGCATTATATGAACTGTAATTCTGTTAGTAGCTATTTTTTATATTTTTTTTCATTTTTTTGTTTATTTCAGAATACTGCAGAGGATGCAAACAGATGGAAAAACATATCATGCTTATATACAGCTATTTTAAATTCGAGTTTTACTTCTCAAAGCCATACCCAATGATATAATAATCTATGGCTTTACAAATTTTGTTTATATTCATAAATCTGTGAGAGGGAATAATTTTGATGAAAATAAAATGATGTGTTAATATTTGTAATATTTATTGATAATATTTATTTATCATTTAGACTTTTAATGTCAGTGTAATTTTTTTGTCAGTCATCATCATCATCACCACAGTATCTTACCTACAGGCCTAATGGAAAACCCATAACGATTCATAAATCTGCATGAAAGGCTAACTATGTAGAAGCTATTACTATTTTATTAGCAACACAGCTGCAGCTCTCTTTACAATCATTTAATCTTAAGAGAAGGTTTTGATAGATTTTTCTCCATTAAACAATAGAGAATATATCTATTTTCATTTTCTCTAATATGGCTTTTAACTTCAGCTCTGTCATTGAATTCAGAAAGGAACATTCAATCATATTTAATGTAAATAACGTATTAAATATTGTAGAGAGATGACTTTGATGATACTTTCATTAATTGAAGGTTGCCATAACAACTGAAGGTCTAAATTCACCACCTCATACTTACAAAGGAAACTAGCTGTCCTTTATCACCTTTATTATAATTCTTAACACTCGCACATGTGTGGCATGCTGAATTTATCTCAAGATGATGGTGAGGTGAAAAGGACATGATCAAAATGCAAATATAGAGGATTTATGTCCATTTTTGTTAGCAGAAAGAGTCTCAAGTTAACTAATTTTTCTGTCCCTGGATGTCTTAGAAAGTATTTACTGTTTTAAGACACATAATTATACTCAGACAATGCTCCTAAAATTGGATCTTTATGAGATTTTTTTGAATATGTCATTTATGAATTTATTATGCTGGCATCTAATATTTTTATGTAACACTTGCAGGTTTGTTGAATAAATATTATATTAGAAAGTAAATAAGGGATTTAATTAACAAAAAAAAATTAGTAATTAATTCTCTCTGAGGATCAACATAAAGTTGCTCTGCCAGGTAGCAGCCGCAGTAGTGAGTGGTAAGTAGCTTAGTCACCATCTGCTGAGACAACACGTATGCCAAACGGATGAATCTGTATAGTCGGAATCCCATATGAATCAGCTGATTCAAAATCGAAATTCAGCTTTTTCTGGGGCTCTTTTTTCTAGCCACAGAACTGGTAATTATATTTAATTACATAAATAACTAGACAACCATTTTATGAAATGAGAAATTTTCTCTGTGGTTCTATTTTAGCATGGTCAAAGGCCCTTCTTTCAGTCAAATAATTTGCTAGCTGTTATCAGCAAACCATAATTCTCCCATTATAGTAATATTCATTCAATTTAAAATTTATTATTATTATTAAATTTCTAGGTAGAAATGTGAAGCTTCAATTAGTCATTTATATATCTTTGTTCAAACATAGTTACAGGACCTGTACTCCTCTGAACCACCAGGTCTGCCTACCTCACCTGAATTTGACTGAGTGCATTTCTCTCTGACACCATAGTTCCAGGCCTACTGGTATTTTCTCATATGTAAAAATTAACTTTTAAGGCATTTTCTTGCCTTAATTTTATGTAACATGCTTCTTAAATTATCCTTGGCTAAGTGCAATAAAGCTTTACCTAGGCAGGTCTGGCCAAGATAAGGCCACACTCACCATAGTGCCTGGTCTAGGGAGATGGTTCTTATAGGAGGAACAAGTCATCAACATATTTATCTTCTCTAGCCCCATGCTGCAGAAGCTTTATTTTAGGAAAATACAACTGAAATAGATGGGGTTCCCTTCCTCCACCCAGCCTCTACTTGGTACGGCAGAAACTCTACTGTAGACATGGCAGGCCAAGGACATTGAGCCTTGATTGTTTTCACCCCATCTGACTCTAAGCATAGCAGTTCCAGGACAAGAGAAGATTAAAGATTACCATCTCCACTCAGTGCCACACTAATAGAACAGAGGTATCGCCACAATATAGGCAGGTCCCTGTACACACTCTAATTCTGGTAATCCGTAGTATAGAGAATCTTCCCAGGGAGAGAGGCAAGCTGTAAGAACAGAAGAGTTCTGTAGTTCTCTCGCAGAAAATAATTTGTTTTAAAAAAGTTTTAGAAAAAGCCAATAGGCAAATGGCTACTAACTATATGAAAAAATGCTCTTCATCTCTAATTATTAGAGAAATGCAAATTAA
>NW_003852641.1:975428-980468 GCF_000181295.1 Otolemur garnettii | reverse complement strand
TATGTTGTTTATCATATTGCATCCTTATTCATCAGTGAAATATGTCTGTAATTTCCCCTTTATAATAATATGTTTTTTCTAATTTTACTACCAGGGGTATCCAGACTAAGTAGAATGATTTTGAAGTATTTCTATTTCTACTGTCTGAAGACTTGGTGTAATCTGATTTTTTTTTTTTTAGAAATTATTTTTTACTTTTATTTATATATATTGGCTGTCTTTTTTTAGACTTTAGTAAAAACATTAAAAAAAAAAAAAGCTTTAGGAAGTTCAAGCCTCAAGTCTTTGTAAAAACTACAGGGATATTGGTGGTGAAGAATTAAGCATTCACTCCAAGATAGCAATAAGCGAAATGATAAAGAGGCTAAAAAGTTTAGTAGAAGGAAGAGAAAAGTGACACACATAAAGGCCCTCCTAGAATTGCTCTATGTCACAAAGATTGATCTCAAAACTATTTCTGTAAATGGGTAGATCAGACTGTGGAGCTTTCGGGATGCCCCAGGGTTATGTGAAACAACAGACCACACAGGTACCGTCTGTCACCAGTAAAATCAGATCATCCAGAAGTCTTAGCAAGGGATCTGGGAAAGAGGAGCTCAGACAGTACGTACAAAATCGTCTCTGGGAGTGGAGGTGAAGAGTCAGACAGACAGACTATGGACATGACCAAGGTTGTGCTGTCTGAGAATTGATTTTAGAGGCTACAGAAAACAAGGTAAAGGGATTTTGGTAAAATAGTCCAGCCAAGTCATTAAAACAGAAACTAAGAAAACATTCATGATAACAAACCCCAAGGAAGGTCAATATGCAGGGTTGCTACAATGCAATATTTATTTATTTATTTAGTTAGTTAGTTAGTTTTGTGTGTGTGTTGTTTTATTCAGTCATTTGTACATAGATCATAAATACATTTATGCCATTATGGGATTCAATGTGTTGATAATGTGTCCAAATTAGAGTACTTACATCTTACTAAACTACAATGCAATATTTAAATTGCTCTTTTTGCAACCCAAATTGTGAAAGACACAAAAGGATGATATACTTGCCTTAATATCTGTTGTTACAATTCTAACTGCTATCTCTTCATTGCCTTTTGTTCTTTTCTCTTTTGTGCTTTCTATTGTACTTGAACGTTTTATGTGATTTCATCATCTGTCCACTTAGCATATCCATAATTCCTCTTTTGTTAAAATATGTAGGTAGTTTCCAAGAAATTTGCAACTTGTCTTTTTAATTTATCTAAGCCTATCTTCATGTAAGACTATGTAGGTATAATTGATAGGATTCCTTCTACAATGTTATGGTCAGATCTCACTCCTTGGGTGGGCATGTGTCTCTGAGCTGTGCTGTTCATGTGTGTCTCTAGTATTTCTGTCTTCCCCCTCCATTCCATAAGCGACATAGAAAGTCTAAAGCGGGTATGGTGTGGGAAGAAATCCTTTCCTCTCGGTTGAAAAACCACATATAAAGTATTTTTTCCTGGACAGTCAGTATTTTCACTTAAAATAATTACTCTGCTCCACCACCTTACATGAGCCACAAAAACATCTTTGTAAGACCTTCATCAAGTACCAACCTGGTGGAGTTCTTGGTAGTATCAACACATAAGTGGTAGGGGCCTCAAAGATTGTGGCCCCGAAGACTTTCTCACTCCCTTACTTGCCCACACTGTCTCTAGTAATTCATCAAAGTTGCCATTTACCTTTTCCTATCAGGAACAGGCAGTGCTTTAGCCCCTTGCCATCCAGTTAAGTAGATCTTGGCTATGCCGCTCTGAATTTGTCTGTCTCTAAAATTTGGAGTGGTAGTTTGCCCTGTGACCTCAGTTACTTGATGGGCTCAAGAAAAGTCATTGATTTTTCAATTTGTTCAGTGTTTTTCTTGTGCTAAAATCAGACTGATAACTTTCAAACTCTTTACATGACAATCTGAAAGTAGAATAGACTCTGGAATTTTTCAAAAGGTGATGAAAACATACCAAAGTTAAATTACCGTAATTGTTTCACAACTTCCATGCATATCAAACCACCACAGACAAAACAATAAATAGTGAATTGTTCACTTTAAATGTCTGAATGTACAGCATGTGAATTATATATTATTAAAAGTGTTTTAAGAATAGTCTATTGAGAACATGTTTGAGATATAACCAATAACATTTTAATTTATTAATGGTTCTAAAGCCAAGCATAAGAGTAATAATCTAGTTCACGTCTGCTATTCATCAAATTTGGCTGGGAAAATTATTAATCCACATTTTCTGAACTAAATATTATAGAATTTGGTCCTTGAGATCACTTTGCATGTCTTTCTTTCCCATGATTCCTAGGTTTGATTTTTGTTATTTACATTTTCTAAACATTATCCTTTCATAGATTTTAAAGCTGCACTGTAATCTTTACTCAACATCTAGCTCGAAGCTACTGTATATTCACTTGGGAGCAAAATATATTTTACTTGTCTACTAAACAATATCAAAATATAACTCTTTTTGTATTTTATCCACTGTTTTGGGTGATCTTTACTTAATTTTAGGTGATACACAAGAAATCTAATGAAACTTAAGTTACTTAATAGATTTCAAAGCATTGTAAATACTCTAGACTTAGGTTATAGGAAGACCTCTTATAATGTATGATCTTGAGAGTGATACAGAATTCCCCCATTCGAGGCTGGACAAGAGACCCCAGTTTTCCCAGGCCTGGGCAATTTCAAAGGAACACTCTGACCTTCTGTCCCACCCTGGAGGGACTGCATTCATTCATTTGTCAATAACACTTATTAACGTCTAGACAAAGGACCCATGTGGAGAATCACCACTTGGGTCTTTCACTCTGCTGAAAGCTCTGGTGCTTTTAAGTTCTATCTAGAAGCTCTGGTTGTTTTTACTCCTTCTGCATTCTTTTCTAATAAAATCCTATCTTACCACTGATCTGTGGTCCGTGGGTTCATTCTTCGAAACCCTGAGACTAAGGACCTCCTGAAGAAAGAAATTCTGGTAACAAGGGTACTTACAAAAATTGAGAATATCAAGAATATCAAGTACCCCAGAAATTTTATTTTATTCACAGTTAATTGAGAGATGACCAGAAGACAAACAATTTGTTAATCCTGTGGTCCAATATATCTTGCACTTTCTAATAACCAGGTTTTCATTTTCTTCTTACTTTTTGCTTTGATAATGTCATTCAACCAAAAAACCACACACTCTTGGATTTTTAGAACAAATGCTTTTCAGTTTCTTTGTACAACTCTAAAAGTCTTCTTTATTTCTTGCTCTTTTATCTAGTCATTGTTCTTGTGTTAGGAAAGAAAATTCCAGACTTTTCTCACAATTCATGAATCCAGAGTGTCTATTGGATATAGTTAAATTGTATACCATTGTATTTTCAATGAAAATAGCATCAATTATTTGAAATATTTTTCAAAGTGAATGCAAAAATTTCAACAACATTTGTTTAATTTTATAAAGTGGGTAGCACAAAAATTCTGAGGATATTTATCCTGGTTGGAAACCAGAGTTTATGGGGAAAAAAACTATGTACTAATATATTCCATTTTGTAATATAACTCAGTTTTAGTATATAATGTATTATATTAATCTGCTTGAGCTGCCACAAAGAAACATGATAGACTAGGGGTGGGGGGGTGACTTAAACCACAGAAATGAGTTTCTTACAGCTCCAGGAGCTGGGAAGTACTAGGTCAAAGTGCCGGCAAGGTCACTTTCATTCTGAGGTCCGTTCTCTTGGCTCCTAGGTGTCTGCTCCATCATGGTGCACTCACATTCCCTTTTTGTGTGTGAGTGGAGAGTGATGTCTCCTTTTTCCTCTTCCCTTAAAGTCACCAATGGTATTTTATTATGTTCCCATTCTCATGAACTCAATTTTAATCTTAATTACCTTCTAAAGGCCCTAGCTCCAAATACAGTCACTTTGGGGGTTAAAGTGTCAATGTCCAAATTTTGAGAGGGCACAATTCTGTCCATAGTATTTTAATTAGGCTTTTACTTTATATGAACTGGAATAGTCAGCCATCAGTAGTAGGAGTTTATTTGAATACTTTGTACCAAAGTGGGATGGTTAGTGGGTGCAAAAATAGAGTTGCATAGTAAAATAGAATGAACAATATTTGATAGCACAACAAAATGACTCTAATCGACAAGTCAGGGTATACTTTAAAATAACTAAGAGAGTGGAAATGGAATGTTCCTACCCTAAAGAAATGATAAATGCTTGAGATTAGGGATAAACCAATTACCCTGATTTGATTAATTAACAAGGTATGCCTGCGTCAAAACATTGCATGTACCCTATAAATATATACAACCATTTTTTACTCTTAATAATTAAAAATAAAAAGTTTAAAAATACCTAATATAATTAAAAAGATTTGTTGGTGAAATTTTCTAGCCTGATGCGGCTTAATATCGGGCCTTGTTTTCCTTTTAGGATGATTGCCAAGTGGTCTATAACTTCTGCTATTACCAATTTTATAGTTACTTTCGTAGCAAAGTCATTATCTCCCTGCAGTTTCTAAAGGCTTTTCCAGGGATATCTTATTGAGTCCGAAAACATTCCAGTGTGATGTTTGCTTGCAATTTTGTTATAGAATTTTCAAATATGACTAAATAGATTGACAGCTTTTAATATACAATTTTAAGTTAGCTTGGCAAAAGAGTGCAGCATCTCACAAATGGCAGAGGAAATATATAACCCCAATACTAGATATTAGACTAAGGATATGATTTAAATTATCTAGATTAAATATTTAAGTTGATGATATCACAGTTTATGTGTTTAAAATGTCAAATGTTTTAATGATCGTAATGGACGCCATTTTGATTGTTACTCTTTTCCTCTAAATTGCTACAACAGACAGTCTCTGTTTTATCAAACAGTTTTATTAGAAGAGATTTATTACCAATTCTAACAAATAAAAATAAAACTGAGCAGTGAAAAGGCAATGTAGGAAAAAAAATAAAGGAGAGCAAGTGGCTTCAAAACTAAGTGGAGAAAATTAATCTGTAAATACTAC
>NW_003852641.1:963617-974969 GCF_000181295.1 Otolemur garnettii | reverse complement strand
AAATGATAATTTTTAAGTGTATTAAATCTAAAGTTACAAATATTTTATTTCTTGAAATGATTAGTGTTACCTGTCAAAAATAAGTAACAATTTACATATATTTGCATTTATATTCACAATTAATTGTATCAGATGCACTTAAATTAATAAAAATAATCAATTTGACTTTACTTGTGACTTTTATTAAAGGCCATGTCTTTATGCCAACGTTTCAGAAGAATACTTTAAAATTAGAAGCTAAGATATCTTCATGTGACTTGATGTTGCAAAATATTTTTTCATACTTTCCTATTTGTAATGTTCTCAACTTTCTGTTTTTATGCTAATATTTCTTAGTTTGGCTCATGAACACTTCTAGCATAATTACAATAATTTGTTCTGTATTGGAATATTCAAAGAAACATAGACAGCCTGTTCTGACTAAGCCAAATTGAAAGAGGACATTTTTAGTTACTCTACATCACATGTCTGCTGAAGTCCCATTGCCTTTCAAAGTGCATAATTTCTCTAGTCTGACTTTGCATGAAGGAGGGCATGAATTGGGGCCTACTTCCTAAATACTGACTCCTATGGCACAGTTTCTACATAATTATAAGAAGATAGAACGTTTATATTGACACTTATATTCTTATAAATAGAGCTCAATGGAAACTGCTGAGAAGGCTGTTCCAGAATAACAGCAAGATAAAAAGAAGATAAAAACTCTCACACATGGGAAGAAGATAGAAAGGATTAACCTTCCTGACTTTGCACATGTGAAGGAGCCTGAAATCTTCCAACAAAAGGAACATAGTTTTAAAAGGGGTGGTTTTCCCACTTCAGTATCCCAGCTAGCTATCTTGTAGATTCTGACACATAGATTCAAATTTTATATGGAAAGGCAAAAAAATCCCAGAATGGGCAGCACAATAGTGAAGAACAAAGTTAGAGGACTGACACGATCTCATTTCAGTATGTAGAAAGCCACAGCATAGCAGTACAGCATGGGATGGTGGAAGAATAGACCTATAGATCAATAGAACCCAATAAAGAGGCTAGAGAGAGAGGACACAAATACAGTTCCATGATTTGGGGCAGAGGTGCAAAGGTGATGCCAGGAAGAAAGAAAAATATTTCAGTAAATGATGATACAGTCAAAGTCCTTATTGAGATATAAAATTTACCCAGATACAGAACTTATAACTTATCGCTCACAAAAAAATATTAACTCAAAATGGATTGTGGACTTTAATGTGGAGGTTACTCACAAAATTAAAAATAGAACTACCTTATAATCTTGCCATCCTCCTTCTGGGTATATATGCAGAGGAAATAAAATCGGTATCTCTGAGAGAAATCTGCACTCCCACATTGACCCCGGCGTCATTCACAATAGGTAAGATATGGAAATGATCCAAATATCTGTCAACAGATGAAAAGAAAAGAATACGTATACTTCGTGTGGAGACGTATTAACATTAAAAATGAAGACATTTGTGACAATATAGATGAAACTGCAGGATGTGTTAAATGAAATAAGCTAGACAAGAAAGACAAATATGCATGATTTATAAGTGGATTTTTTCAAAGTTAAACACAAAGAAAGAATAGAATAGTGGTGACTCATGATGTAGAAGAATATTAAATGGCACAAAAACATAATTCTGATGGATAATTATAAAGAGAGAACTGTATATTATTTTCTATCATGTGACCTGACAGTAAGCATATGGTACTATGTGCTATTCCTGAAAAAAAAAAATAGCAAAATCGTACTTGAATCTATCAAGCTCCATGACTAGCTCTATCTTAGGTGGTAATTTTAGGATGAAGTATCTTAAATGCACCCTAAAGATATGATCACAAATCCCAAGTATGCAACATTCTGTGGGATGCATAAGGCAAGTTTTTCCAGCAAACAATGACATCTTTCCTAAGGAAATGCCAGGCATTACCTTGTTTGTATTCCCGTATTTTAAAAAGCTGACTCTAAAATACCATTTTAAAATAATGGGTATTATAAAAATTAGAGCATTACTGTAAAATTTTAACTATAATCTTATGTTGAAAATGTCATTACTGGGTGGCGCCTATGGCTCAAAAGGGTAGGGCACCAGTCCCACATGCCAGAGGTGGTGGGTTCAAACCCAGCCCCAGCCAAAATCGGCAAATAAATAAATAAAAGTTTTAAAAAAAAAACTTAAAATGTCATTACTATATTTTTTATAAAAGGTGATCTGTTAGAACTATATGTTTAGTCATTTTTGTGTGAATAGATATGATGCTTGGTTCTTGCTTTAAATTATTCAAGTCCCTTACCCTTTCACCAATCCATTCAGACCCACAAAAAATATAAAAAGAAAAACTGACAGGGGGTAAATAAATAGAAGAAGTAAAACAGCAAATGTTGCTAACCCTTGAAGCTAGAAATAGGCACCAGTGCAGAACAGAGTTCATATTACTAATATCTCTTTGTTTTTGGATATGACGTGCCCTTAATAATTTTTTTAAAGAAATGAAAATGATAAGCAAATCTCCTTAAGAAATTTGGCATTGGTGTTGTTTATAGATTAATATCAAAATAAATGCTTGTTTGTTAAGCTCTCACCTAACAGGCACAATGTAGGGATAATGTATGGCACACCATCTGGGGGAAGGGCTTAGCTACATCTTGGACCTTCCCTAACAAATGTGAACAATATAGCTAATTGTATGTGTTCTAGGTTAATCTGAAATCTTGAAGATATGTATATGCAAGATAGAATTTATTAGAATTCTGCTTTTTAAAAGAAACCACTAAGAAAATAATAAGAAAGTAAAACCACAAAAAAAATTTGGAAACCATGCATCTGAAAAAAGACTTGTGCCAAAAATATGAATATACAAATGACTTTCTCTCTTTTCCCCCCACCCTTTATTTTTTGAAGACACTGTTGCCCTGGGCTAAAGTTTTCTGGCGTTGTCATAGCTCACTGAAATTCAAATTCCTGGGCTCAAGCAATCCTCCTGCCTCAGCATCCCATGTAGCTGGACGTACAAGGGTACCACTAGACTGACTCGTTTTTCTATTTTTAGTAGAGACAAGTTCTTGTTCTTGCTCAGGCTTGATTCCAAGAATCAAGCTATCCTCCTTCCTTGGCCTCCCAAGTACTAGAATTACAAGCATGAGCCACAGTGCCTTATCCAAAGAACTCTTACAATTCAACTGTAAAGAAACAACCAACCTAATTTAAATTGGACAACATATTTGAACAGTCACCTTAACAAGAAGATATACAGAATGCAAAGAGGTTCATGAAAAGTTGCTCAAAGTGATTTACTTGCCATTAGGGAAACAGATTAAAACAATGACTTAGTTCTTCACACCTATTAGATTGCCAAAACTCAAGACATTGGCAATACTGATTGCTACAAGGGTCCAGAACAACAGGAACTCTAGTGCATTGCTAATGGGAGTGCCAAACAATACAGCCAGAAGATATTTTAGAAATTTCTAATAAAACTAAATATAGTCTTATCATATCATTATCATTTTATCATTCCTATTTTTATTTCATCTGCTTGCCTGTGCTTAATTTTTTGTGATAATTTTTTTTCTTTCTTTCTTTTTTTAATTAAATCATAGCTGTGTACATTAATGCAGTCATGGGGTACAATGTGCTGGTTTTATATACAATTTGAAAAACTTTCATCAAACTGGTTAACATGGCCTTCAGGGTATTTTCTTAGTTGTTGTGTTAAGACATTTATATTCTACATTTGGAAAGTTTCACATGTACCCTTGTAAAATGCACCATAGGTGTGGTCCCACCAATTACCCTCCCTCTACCAATCCTCCTCCCTCTCCAGCCCTCCCTCTCCCCTTTCCCCATATTCTTGGGCTATAACAGAGTTATAGCTTTCATATGAAAGCTATAAATTAGTTTCATAGTAGGGCTGAGTACATTAGATAATTTTTCTTCCATTCTTGAGATACTTTGCTAAGAAGAATATGTTCCATCTCCATCCATGTTAACATGAAAGAGATAAGTTTATATTTCCTATATTCTTTTAAATGTATGAATAACAATTCTAAATTTTTCTTCTGAAATGCTGCCGTAATTAATTCTGTCATATATCTTTTGTTATCCTGCTATTCTTTTCCTGTCCTATTTTTCTCATCTATTGATTATTATTGGACAGATAGATAGGTTTTGTTTTCTTACTTTATAGTGACCCACTAAATGAGGTCAAATGAGTATTTGTAAATTCACAGCTGAATAATTTCCTATTGGTTCAATTTAATGCTCATTGTTTTCAATATCAAAACCTTTTCAAATATGCAATATAATTTTTAGCATTCTTCTTCAAAGCATGTATTTCCTAATATTCGTCTCCACAGATTTGTATTTTCTACCAGTCATTCATTTATCTGGTTTTTGATATGCTACATATTGATTCTGGGAATTCATAAATTACAGGATGATAGTAAGAAGTGGTAGATAAGCAAGGTTAGCAGGAAACCATTGTAATAATAATAGGGTATTTTTACCTTTTCCCCATTTTTATTTACTCTTTTAATTAGCTAAAGAGTGTTAATAAGACTCTTGGAATCTGTAAATTTCAGATTTTGGCAGTTACTACTGAAATTTTAATATTTATGTTTGACTATTTGTTTTCTATGAAAACCCAATTACTTAATATTTTAGATCGTCCTCTGATTAAGAAATCTTAGTTTATTTGAATTGCCCATTGAACATATTTACCAGCACAATACGTAACATTCCATATGGATACAATATTGCACATTTGCCCCTTCAGCTGGAAAAAATACAGCAGTTAACATTTTGTTAAGATAGAGAAGGAAGAAAGACAGACAGAAATTTACGGTGTGGTAAAACATTTTCTGTGTATCAAACGACACTGTTGTGTTATAAGCAAAAAAGATTTCCATGTGGACTGCATATTTTAAGATCTTTTCTGCTCAAAGGAGGTTGGAAGTCAAACTGCTAAAACAATTAATAGCCTGTGGTTTCCAGGAAGTGCAGCTATTCATGGAAAAATAATACAGTTTTTATCTGTTTGATGTCTGATATCTCATTTGTTGGGAACCTCACTCTCAAATCTTTTTAAGTCTTCTTTCCTTTGTATGTAGTATATCTCTTGTTTTTTGGTCGCAATTTTATTCTTTCAATTTAAATAGGACTACCCTAAGCTGTTGGGATTCCATGAGAAAGGCTTAATTAAACTTTTTCCCTGAAATATTTTATTCAATCAAAAAGATTTAATAGTCATCACAATTTTAGCCTGCTATTAGCCCTAATCTAATTTTATGTGGTGAAAATTTTACCAAGCATTTGTCTCTTAAATATATTCTCAAACATTTTGGTGGGCAATGAAAACGTTTCATTTTCTCTTTGAAACCTACCATTGCTTTCTTCAACTTTTATTTTCTGATACTTTTTCAAATGTAGCAAATAAGAACAATATTACTAACATTCATGCTTCTGAACTATTTTCCTATGGATATAAACGCAGAAGGCAAAATCTACTACTTCCAGTTTTCCAAATAATGGATTTACCAGTGTTTTGCCATTGTATTATGTGGATTTTCATTATTCCAATTTCCAAATGTTCTCTCATCACTCATTTTCCTGAAGCCATAATATTTCTTTTTCTTTTTCTTTTCTTTTCTTTTTTTTTTGAGATAGAGCCTCAAGCTGTCACCCTGGGTAGAATGCCATGGCATCACAGCTCACAGCAACATCCAACTCCTGGGCTTAAGTGATTCTCCTGCCTCAGCCTCCCAAGTAGCTGAGACTGCAGTTGCCCACCACAAAACCCAGCTATTTTTTTTTAAGATTTATATATTTTTTATTAAATCATAAACACATCATGTATATGTTAATGCATTTATGGGGGAAAGTGTGCTGATATCATATAGAATTAGGAATGCTTACTTCATACTGGTTAATATATACCTCATCTTATTTACTTAATTATTGTGTAAGACACTTCTGCACTGCTGGTAAGAGTGCAAGCTAATACATCCCTTTTAGAAACAAGTATGGAGAATACTCAGGGATCTAAAAGTAGACCTGCCATTTGATCCTGTAATTCCTTTACTGGGTATATATCCGAAAGACCAAAAATCACTTTATTACAAAGATATTTGCACCAGATTGTTCATTGCAGCTCAATTCATCATAGCCAAGTCATGGAAGAAGCCCAAGTGCCTGTTGACCCATGACTAGATTAATAAATTGTATACCACAGAATATTATGCAGCCTTTAAAAAGATGAAGACTTTACCTCTTTTATGTTTACATGGATGGAGGTGGAAAATATCCTACTTAGTAACGTATCTCAAGAATGGAAAAAAAATATCCAATTTACTCAGTACTATTAAGAAACCAATTTACAATCACTCACACTTTCACATAAAGAATAGATCACAACTATGGCCCAGGATGAAGGAGGGTGGAGGGATGGTAGGGAAGGGAGGAGGTCAGATTGAGGGAGGGTGAATGGTGGGATCACACCTATGGTGCATAATGCAAGGTACATGCAGGCTATTTTTTGGTTATAGTTGTCATTGTTGTTTGGCAGGCCCAGACTGGATTTGAACCCTCTAGCTCTGGTGTATGTGGCTGGTGCCTTAGCCAGTTGAGCTACAGGTGCTGTGCCATAAAGCCATAATATTTCAAATGATGCCCCTTGTCCTTTAGAAATGTTGAACTATTCAAAAGATTTGAATTTTCTTTGTTAAGAAAGAAGACTACTATATCTTCAAAAGATTTCTTTATTAATTGCTAAATTTAGACTTGGTGTATTAAACAAAGATGACTATTATTAACATTTTAGTAACTTAAAATAATCCCTCTCATACAGCATAAGATGCCATATCCTAATCTTGATTTTTATAGAATAGGAAAAGAAAGGTTTATCTTGATCATTGACCCTTTACACCTACAAGGGTAGGATAGGTAATACATGTATAAACAATTCTAATGAATATTGAAAGAAGATGCCCAAATTGAAAGAAGACTGATGAAGGAAGTGTTTGAAGAATTTTAATCTTTCTAAATCTGTACCTTAGATAAGCATATTTAGGGATAAAAGTAAAGCCTTATGTTTTTGATATCAAAATGTTGGCAATCACTTATAGAGCCAGAATAGATGTTAAAAACTTCAGCATCTGAGAAGTTACATGGAGCAGAAGCCACAAGATGTCAATAGAGAATTGGGTCAAAAATTTAGGCAAATAGGAATTCTATAAGTTCCTAATTAATGTTAATGAATTGTCATTAAGTATTTTATTATAAGCCAGTGGACCAGTTACTATGATCGATGTAAGAAGGAATAGCAATAATAATTCAAAGCTAATTATAAAATAATTAAAACTTCAAAGCTAATTACAAAATATTTAAAAATTCTCAATTTATAAAATATTTTAAAATTCTCATATTTATAAAAAAAAGTATCAAAATCCAGAATGCATCTCAACTACAAGTTGGTATTAAGTGACAAAAAGCTAAAAAATACTACGTTCTATGTAAAAATATCTTTTTATAAAAAGTGTTTTAAGGCCAAGCAGAAAGGTTCATGCCTTTAATCCAAGCACACTGGGAGGTTAAGGCGGGTGGATCACTTGACCTCAGGAATTTGAGATAAGCCCGAGCAAGAGCAACATCCCGTCTTCAATAAAAAAAGAAAAATTAGCCTGGTGTTGTGGAAGTGCCTGTAGACACAGCTACTTGGCAGGCTGAGGCAGAAGGATTTCTTGAGTGTAGGAGCTTAAGGTTGCTGTGAGCTATGATGTCTGGGGCAAAAGAATGACACTGGCTAGAAAAGAAAAAGAAATATTTTCAGTATACATATAACTGGAACATAAGTCAATTTGTCCATAAATTTCACTGACAATTGTGAGTAAAAGTTAAATACATAAAGATTGAAAATTGAAAAACATAAATGAGCTGGTGAAAAGTGGAGCCTAAGTATATAACAGGCAGTACTAAGTATTTTATTCATAATAATATAATATAATATAATATAATAATATAATCCCAAAGTGATGTATTGCATTGCTACCATTTTATAATATTTTTATAAATATATCAAACTATAATATAATTAAGTTCTAAAACCTCTGGGAAAATTATGAGTTGAGTTATGAAATAAAATCACAAATTCACACACACACATGTTTCCACACACACAAAGTATTACTTGAAGCATCTATTGTCAGCTTATAGAATATTTCCAGCTGCTAGGAAATGGTAGTCTGATATTATCTAAATTTTTTAATCAATGCTACCTTTACTACATGTTTCAGTGGCGCATTAAGCAACTCTCATATAATAGACCTCTCCAGTTTTATTGTAAAGCTGGGAACTGTTACACTTTTGCAAAACATACAAAATAGAACATTTATTGCTATTATGCCAAATAAATGGAGTGAAACAAAAAAGAGGAGTTTAAATGAACTGCATTTTATGGCTAAAGCACATAGAAGATTAAATAAAAACCAACTTGGAATTCATTCAGCCATTTTACTCATTCATTTGTGTGTATAGGAGAGCACAACCCATTCCCAACAGAAGACGCCCTAGTGCGCCACTATTTTGGAAGAGTTATGAAAAAGCGAAATCAAAAGTAAAGAAAATTGACATGGTATATAATATGTAAATTATGCAATTTAAAATACAAAGAGGAAAAAGAAAAAATCTATTATATTCCAAGTACATGGTCAATACAATAAATCCACAAGGTTTAAATTGCATAGGAGGCCAGCACGGTGGCTCTTGCCTGTAATCCTATCACTCTGGGAGGCTGATGCAGGTGGACTGCTTGAGCTCAGGAGTTGGAGACCAGCCTAAGTAACAGCAAGCAAGACCCTGTCTCTAA
The DNA here is from genome assembly GCF_000181295.1 of Otolemur garnettii. Taxonomy (NCBI): domain Eukaryota; kingdom Metazoa; phylum Chordata; class Mammalia; order Primates; family Galagidae; genus Otolemur; species Otolemur garnettii. The sequence continues at coordinate 966,104 of NW_003852641.1, read as the reverse complement.
AAATACTTCAGCATTGTGGTGGGCACCTGTTGTCCCAGCTACTAAGGAAGCTGAGGCAGTGGATCATTTCAGCCTTAGAGTTTGAGGTTGCTATGAGCTATGACACCCTGGCAATCAACTGAGGTCAACAAAGTGAGACTCTGTCTCAAAAATAAATAAATAAATAAAAATCAATCAATTAATAAATTCTAATGTAAGTATAAATATTTAAAAGTAAAGGATACTATGTGATATTTCTCAAATTATTTATGTAATGCCAACTGTTTTACAGAACACTAATTTTATTTAGACTTAAGTACAAGAACTATATTTTATTAGGAAAATGGGATAAAGACAATTTAAATTAAATTGAAGAAAAAGTTTTACAGTAATCTTTAAAAGTGATTTAAATTTTATTTTTTCTAATGATCTTATAAAAAATTAGGTTGATGCTATTATTATACAGAATTGAGGGAACATACACATTTTCAAAGTAAAATTCACTCTAAAATTCCACAATGTAGAGACATAGACTGCTTAATTTTTTCTCTGCTTAAACATATTTAATATCGCTATCTTATCTTTTATAAAATTTATATCACATTATAAACACATTTATATTCCATTTTTTCAAAAATATATCAATAACACTGATTTTTTGGAAAGGTTTATATGAAATACTTCATACTATCCTATCTTATAATTATTTAATTTAAAAAGCATTAATTATTTTTAACATTTTCCCTAGAAAAAAAATGAGGGATACAGAAAACATTGAGTATTATTTAGATTGGTTTTTAAATTTGCTCTTCAGAGATCCAAAGTGATCTGAGGAGTCTCTCAGGTTGTGGGAAGGCCTGAGAAGTTGGGTGCTAGGACTGCCACAAAAGCTTTACCAGATCATAGTAGATTACATCTATTTTATGTTGGGTTTAATGTGGCATTTTATTTGAATTAAATATTCAAGGGCAAAATTGAAAAGAAGATCAATGGTCTACATATGTATGTTCATAATAAAAATCAACATAATATTGATATTTTTTCTAGTTGTTAAATATTTCTATGTCATATCCATCATAATATATATTGTGTAAATTGCTCATCCATAGTTATTTTTTTATATATTAAATAATAAGTTTCATTCAGCCATAAAAGATGGTTGAGCTGCTATTACTTTATATGGTGGCAGATAGATCAACTTTTATTTTTTTAAGCTACTGTGAATAGAACCCCACTCTAATTATTTTTTTTATAAATCAGGATTTTATAGTTCAAAATGATAAATATAATTACATATAACAATGAGGAAAATGTTCGGCTGTCTTTAACAAAGACAAGATAAAATATAAACTAAAATTAAATTCTTAGCCACAACAGTTAAAAAAATAAAAAAGATAAATTTGTACTCAGAGGTAGGATAAAGAGGTCAGCTTATTCATTACCATAGCTACACTGCTGTTCTCATTCAAAAACATTGATTCTAGAAACAAATAGAAAAAGCAACTCACCAAAAAACTGAAAACAAGGAACTTTCTTTGCTTCTCAATTTTTCTCATATAACCTAGGGCAGAAAATCAAACAGAGAGGATGCAATTAAGATGAGAGAGTTCTCCAATCTTCTATGCCACACTTTTGAAGCCATAATGTTACATCATCCTGCACAACAGGAAGAAGCTTTGTAACTAGACAAAGACTAAGAGCAATTGGAAAGCTATGAATTTGACACATGTAAATAACTAAACATGCTCCCCATTAGGAAACAGAGTAGACATAACTGATAGCTTTTATTAGGAAAGGACAAAAATGTAACAAAATGAACAGCAAGAACAACCAACAAAAACCTCATCCAAGTTGAAGTTTAATGAAGTATGGTCCCCAAAGTCCTAGATGATTGTATTTCTATTTATTTCTGCAATGTCATCTTGGGATCTTCTCCATTTGCTCAATCTTTTCCTTTGATGTTTTAATTTTTTTCAATAAATTTTGTTTTTATATTTTTTTCCTAATTTACAGAAGAGTTGCAAGAATGGTACAAGAAGTTCTAATATATTCTTTGCATGATTTGTATGTAATTCTCATTTTCACCATTTTGTTTTTATTTTCTCCATTAATTTGTCTATTTTTCTTTGTTTCTCTAAATATGTGCAGAACCCCATGTTGTGGGGTTTTTTTTTTTTTGACCCATCTGAAAGAATTGTATATATATTATGCAATGCTGACAACATCTCACTTAAGCCATTCATTTTAGGGTGGGATAACAACCTACATAAAGAAAAATTAAATTTTCTTGAGTTTTTTCTTATTATATTCTCCCTTTTATACTACACACTGAGGCCAATGCTTCTCAATTCCTGTTAGAAAATTCTTTTAGAAAACATATGTGGGCAGCACCCATAACTCAGTGGGTAAGGTGCCAAATCAGAGGTTGGCAGGTTCAAATCTGACCTGCCACCTAAGCAACAATGAAAACTGCAACAACAACAGCAACAACAAAAATAGCTGGGCATT
>NW_003852641.1:942498-962336 GCF_000181295.1 Otolemur garnettii | reverse complement strand
CTCAAGAAATCCTTCTGCCTCAGCCTGCCAAGTAGCTGTGTCTACAGGCACTTCCACAACACCAGGCTAATTTTTCTTTTTTTATTGAAGACGGGATGTTGCTCTTGCTCGGGCTTGTCTCAGATTCCTGAGGTCAAGTGATCCACCCACCTTATCCTCCAAGTATACTTGGATTACAGGTATGAACCTTTGTGCATAACCTTAAAACACTGACTGGATTAAAGATTTAAACTTAAGACATGAAACTATTAAAGTACTACAAAAAAGTGTAGGGAAAACACTTGAAGAAATTGATTGGCCTGGGCGAACATTTTATGAGGAGGATCCCCTTGGCAATTGAAGCAACATCGAAAATACACTGCTGGGACCTGATCAAGCTTTTTAGAGCTTCTGCACAGCCAAGAACACAGTAAGTAAAGTAAGCAAATAGCCCTCAGAATGGGAGAAGATATTTGCAGGTTATGAGTCTGACAAAGGCTTAATAACCAGAATCCTCAGAGAATTCAAACGTATTACAAGAAAAGAACAAGCGAACCCATCTCAGGGTTGGCAAGAGACTTGAAGAGAAACTTCTCTGAAGAAGACTGGTGCATGGCCTACAGATATATGAAAAAATGCTCATCATCCTTAATCATCAGAAAAATGCAAATCAAAATTACTTTGAGATATCATCTAACTCCAGTAAGATTAGCCCACATCACAAAATCCCCAAACCAGAGATGTTGGCATGGATGTGGAGAAAATGGAACATTTCTACATTGCTGGTGGGAATGCAAACTAATACATTGCTTTTGGAAAGATATTTGGAGTATACTTAGAGATCTAAATATAGACCTGCCATTTGATCCTACAATTCCTCTACTAGGTATATATCCAGAAGACCAAAAATCACACTACAACAAAGATGTTTGTACCAGAATGTTTATTGTAGCCCAATTCATAATTGCGAGGCTACAAAAGAAACCAAGTGCCCATCAACCCGTGAATGGATCAATAAATTGTGGTATATGTACACCATGGAATATTATGCAGCCTTAAAGAAAGATGGAGACTTTTTTATCTCCTTCATATTTACATGGATGGAGCTGGAACATACTCTTTTTAGCAAAGTTCTCAAGAATGGAAGAAAAAGTATCCAATGTACTCAGCCCTACTATGAAACTAATGTATATCTTTCATATGAAAGCTATAATCCAATTATAGCCCAAGAATATGGGGAAAAGGGAAAGGGAGGGCTGGGGAGAGGAGAGAGTGGGTGGAGGGAGGGTGGTTGGTGAGACCACGCCTATGGTTCATCTTATAAGGGTACATGTGAATCTTTCTAAATATAAAATATAAATATCTTAACACAATAACTAAGAAAATGACATGAAGGCTATGTTAACTAGTTTGATGAAAATATTTCAGATTGTATATAGAACCAACCTACTGCACCCCATGACTGCATTAATGTACACAGCTATAATTTAATAAAAAAATATATTTTTTACATAGAAAGGTAGCATTTTTTACCTTTTTGTCACTTAATACCAACCTGTAGTTGAAATGCTCTCTGGATTTTGATAATTTTTTTATAAATACGAGAATTTTAAATATTTTATAATTTGCTTTGAATTTTAATATATTTTATAATTAGCTTTGAATTATTATTGATATTCCTTCTTACATCGATTATAATAACTAGTCCACTGGCTTATGAGAAAATACTAATGACCTTTCATCCACATTAATTTGGAACTCATAGAATTCCTATTTGCCTAAATTTTTGACCCAATTCTCTATTGACATCTTGTGGCTTCTGCTCCATGTAACTTCTCAGATGCTGAAGTTTTTAACATCTATTCTGGCTCTATAAGTGATTGCCAACATTTTGATATCAAAAACATAAGGCTTTACTTTTATCCCTAAATATGCTTATCTAAGGTACAGATTTAGAAAGATTAAAATTCTTCAAACACTTCCTTCATCAGTCTTCCTTCAGTTTGGGCATCTTCTTTCAATATTCATTAGAATTGTTTATACATGTATTACCTATCCTACCCTTGTAGGTGTAAAGGGTCAATGATCAAGATAAACTTTTCTTTTCCTATTCTATAAAAATCAAGATTAGGATATGGCATCTTATGCTGTATGAGAGGGATTATTTTAAGTTACTAAAATGTTAATAATAGTCGTCTTTGTTTAATACACCAAGTCTAAATTTAGCAATTATTAAAGAAATCTTTTAAAGATATGTTAGTCTGTTTTCTTAACAAAGAAAATTCAAATCTTTTGAATAGTTCAACATTTCTAAAGGACAAGGGGCATCATTTGAAATATTATGGCTTTATGGCTCAGCACCTGTAGCTCAACTGGCTAAGGCACCAGCCACATACACCAAAGCTATAGGATTCACATCCAGCCTGGGCCTGTCAAGCAACAGTGACAGCTATAACCAAAAAATAGCCTGTGGGGAGCTGCCAGTGAGCACTGTTAGGGCCACCTGGCTCGCGGTGCTCATCCGCTGCCCATGGCAGGGATGTCTTTTGTCCCCCTACCTCCCAGGCCTCACTGGTGCCCACGGACAGGTGTCAGCTTGGCTCTCAAGCATCTGAGAGATGTTGAGTCCAGATGACACAAGAAGTCTTATAGTTGATCATGTAGGAAGAGAAGTTCTAAAACAATAAGAAGAAAGTGTTTCAATTTGGGACACTTAATGAAATGGGGAATGGACTGTCAGAGCAGACTTCTGTCCAGCTGGCCTTCATTTCAGTCTTTCCACATTGTTATTCTGGGTTTGGACTGTACTAGAAAGACAACTGTTTTATACAGGCTGCAGTTCAATGAATTTATAAATACTGTACCTACCAAAGGATTTAACACTGAGAAAATTAAGGTAACCTTAGGAAATTCTAAAACAGTCACTTTTCACTTCTGGGATGTAGGTGGTCAGGAGAAATTAAGGCCACTGTGGAAGTCACATACCAGATGCACAGATGGCATTGTGTTTGTTGTGGACTCTGTTGATGTCAAAAGGATGGAAGAAGCCAAAACTAAACTTCATAAAATAACGAGGATAGCAGAAAATCAGGGAGTCCCTGTACTTATAATTGCTAACTAACACGACTTGAGAACTCGTTGTCTCTCTCAGAAATGGAGAAATTGTTAGCAGTGGGTGAATTGAGTTCATCAGCTCCTTGGCATTTGCAGCCAACCTGTGCAATCAAAGGAGATGGAGTAAAGAGAAACTATATGATATGATAATTAAAAGAAGGAAAATGTTGCGACAACAGAAAAAGAAAAGATGAATATCAGCCTTTTATATCTGTGGAGTAGGTTTTCTCTGGTTTGATTTTGACAAAACGAAGAGTGTCTACAGTCTGGTTTACCTGTCTGCCCTCCTGGATGCTACTAAAGCGTTGTTTTGTTGAACAATCAGATGCTCAATTCTGTTGCCTTGTGGAAGATGAGTAAATGCAGTGCTTCTTAAAGTTGTCTTTTCTCCCTGACCTACAAATCTTTTGGTACTACCATTTTGGGAAGCCAAGCAAGAATCATAAATTGACCAGAACACGGTTGTGGGAATTTGACCTGAAGTTAGTGAAATAAAACTTTGAAAAGCATCTGCCTACTGTTTTGTACTTATATCTTTGGGGGGGAAACCTTTGCAAGGAAATTGCATGTGAAGATTTGTATGTTATGGTAAAATTCTAGTGAGTGGACATGTTCAGGTAGATTAATATAAATGCAGTTACGTTGATCACATTGGTCCAAACAGTCCTTAATGTAAGGGATGAGGAGGGGTGTTGCTTTTTTAAATTTTGGCCAAATTATTTTTGACGTTTTCCAGAATCAAATAATTTAATGATATATCTTGATTCGCATTGTTTAAGTTGGCCTAACTTTAATGAAAATGAGATATCAAGTGCATGGATATCAAGTGCATCAAATGCATATCAAGTGCGTGGATTAGCTTTCCTGACAAAGCATGTTTGGGTGTGTAGTCTTTTTAGAAATAGCTATACATTTTTCTATACATGTTTAAAACAACTTCTTTGGAGGATTTAGGGCAATTATAGAAATAGTTTGTTGTCAGAAGCACTTTCACTTGAAGAACCTAAAATAATTTACTTACATAGCAAATAGAGGCATGTAAACTAATAAATGCATATGGATTTATGAAGAAAGTAATTGATGCATTCAGTCAAGACGATGGAATTATATGATCTCTAAAATATTCTAGTTAAGAGATATTTGTTAATATTTGCTGGCTGAAAACAGATAAATCTTTTTTCATATATTTTTATAAAGTGTTGGGAGGAGCAAAAGCTTTATAAAGAACACTTAATGTGCTGTGGAATGGAAATGTAAAAGATATCCCATATGTGTTCCGAGCTTTAATTTTTGGGTTACAAATTTAAGAGTGTTATATGACTGTCCAGTCCTGATTATATGAAGGAAGAAATGGTACAGTACCACAGATAACAATTAAAATTATAGAAAATGAAGGTGAAAGTAGCAAAGCTGTTTTATGAAAATTCACTGGTGCTGTTTACATGGGAATTGTAAAAACTCAATGAGGAGGAAAGACCTTTATCTTATTCTTATCTATGTGATCATATGTTATTAAATCGGCATACTTTGTATGTGTAAAGCCAACAGTTCTGAAAATTACCGGAAGAGATTCACTTTGCTAGTAGAGTTTGTTTTGGTTATTATTATATTTTACTGGCACAACTGAGTTTTTGGAATCTTGACTCTTGTTACAAACAAAATGAAGTAGCTTCCTGTGGAGCTTTCTTATGTTAAATGTACCTGCACTAGCAATGGTCACTTAGAATATTTATATTTATAGAAATGTGGATAATAACTACTCATAAACTACATGAGGCACTAGGAAAAAAAAAATAGCCTGCATGTACCCTTGCATTATGCACCATAGGTCTGAAAAAGACCTTCACCATTGATCTAAAAAAGTAAACATGTTTATGAGAAGCAATTCTAGAGGTCATGTATAATGTAAAATAAAATGTGGGGAAAAAAGAATTCTAAATGCTAAATAAAATAAAGATAATTATTAACTTGTAATAAGAACTAGAAATCTAGTTTTTTTTTTTTTTTTTTTTTTATTGAGCATAGCTGTGTACATTAATGCAACCATGGGGTACAATGTGCTGGTTTTACACACAATCTCCAATGCTTTCATCAAACTGGTCGACATAGCCTTCATGGCATTTTCTTGGTTATTGTGTTAAGACATTTATATTCTACACCTGGTAAATTTCACATGTACCCATGTAAGATGCACCATAGGTGTAGTCCCACCAATTACTCTCCATCCACCCATTCTCCCTCCTCCCCTCCCTTCCCTTTCCCCTTTCCCTATTCTTGGGCTATAATTGGGCTATAGCTTTCAGAAAAAAGCTATAAATTGGTTTCATAGTAGGGTGGAGTACATTGGATACTTTTCCTTCCATTCTTGAGATACTTTGCCAAGAAGAATATGTTCCAGCTCCATCCATGTAAACATGAAGGAGGTAAAGTCCCCATCTTTCTTTAAGGCTGCATAATATTCCATGGTGCACATATACCACAATTTATTGATCCATTCATGGGTCAATGGGCACTTGGGCTTCTTCCATGATTTAGCAATTATGAATTGGGCTGCAATAAACATTCTGGTACAAATATCTTTGTTATAATTTGATTTTTGGTCTTCTAGATATATAGGTAGTAGAGGAATTACAGGAGCGAATGGCAGGTCTATTTTTAGATCTCTAAGTGTTCTCCAAACATCTTTCCAAAAGGAACGTATTAGCTTGCATTCCCGCCAGCAGAGTAGAAGTGTTCCCTTTTCTCCACATCCACATCAACATCTCTGGTTTGGGGATTTTGTGATATGGGCTAATCATACTGGAGTTAGATGATATCTCAAAGTAGTTTTGATTTGCATTTCTCTGATGATTAAAGATTCACAGTCTGTCAATTGAACCCACATGCTAGTCCCCTGGAGCTATTATGCTAAAAAAAAAAAATATTCTGAGTCCTAGCTATTTAATTCAGCACACTTTGAAAGATTTATAATGTATATGCACATCATTAAATGTTATTTTAAAAATATTAAATTTGTCAGTCTTCAAAAATTATCAAATTTGTACACTGTCATTCTATTTTAATAATTAGAATAATTATAAATGTCTTTTATTCTGATAAGGAAGAAATGGGAGTGATAAAGTCAACAAGAAAGAAAGTAAACTACATATTAAAAAATTTAAAACAATTAGGGGGAAGGCTTACTGTGTATTTAGTATGTGCTTGATTCAAACATAGAAGTTTTGTTTCATTTATTTTACTCCCTGTATTTCTTTCTTCACAAGTTTTACTCAGATTTCAGAGGGACATTCAATAGAGTAAAATGGTCACTATTTTTCTTTCTTTTTTACATGATAATTTTTGTCAATGCTTAACTATATAGATACCATGATGTCCTTTCAAAATTTTGCTTCAGTAGCTATCTCTTTAAAAAAGAAAAAGAAAGAAAGAAAGAAAATTTCAACATACTTATGAAAGATTTTTCATGGCCCATACTTCCCTGGAAATTTTCTATTTATTAACTCTTTTTTTTTAAGTGAATAGTATTGACTCAATAATGACTTTACTTCTTAAAGAAATCATTTTGAACAAAATAATTCATACAAGATGTCTGAACTAAATTTATAAACAAAAGAACAAGTTATTAATTGTTCTTTTGACTAGTAATTGAATGAGATTCATGTGACTTTCCCAACCTCATCTTCCTCCATGAGGACTAATGGTCCTCCTCTGAGCGGGTCATGTACTCTCTTACACACATAATAAATGCACTTTCTTTGCCTGAAGAACTTCAAGTTTCTCTTAAATAGCTCACTCCACTATTGTCTACTCTCCAAAACATCATTCAATACCATTAGACAGAATTAGTGCATTTCCACACTATGTTCTCAGAACACAAAGCGCCAACACCCTGTGGCAAAACCTAAAAGAAATTAATCTTTTTTAAACAACTCTCTTTAAGGAGTATCACTTAATGTTACCCACGGGAACCTAATATATTTTTCAAATGTGGCCATAGAAATATTTTCAAAAATAAGCCATAATCTGCCTGCCTTGTTTTCTCTCTTTGATTCTGGGAAGAACTTTGTGTCTTCAGGAAAATGTAGAAATGGAGTTTTCTTACTTCCTAGTCTGGGTCACAGAAGGTGATATGGCTTTCTTCCTTCTCTCTCTCTCATTCTCTCTCTTTTTCTTCTAGGACATTTGCTGCTGAACCCCCCTGCATACTGTATGAAATCCCAAATTGTCCCTCCCCCAAACAGCACCCAAACAGAGGAATGGGGTGGCTAGCCAGGAGCCAGCAGCGACCACTGGTATGTCAGTGGATGAGTTATCGTGTTATTCCAGCTCCAGATTTCATCTCTTCCATCTGTGCCTCATTAATAATAAGGGATTATCAGAAACTCCTGATTTGTTGTAGCAAAGGAAAATTCCTTTCTTTTGTTTATATTCATATTTTTTCTATGTTTTTTTAATCCATTCCCTGATTTTTTTGCCATAGTCTGAGATATCCCTCCCTTGTATAAAACTCATATTCTTAGTATTTATTAATAAACAAACTCAAAATTCACTACAAAGGTAGTTTCAATGAATCAAATTCCAAGCAGTTTGATTGCCCTAAAATATTCTATGAACTAGCTGGCCACATCCCGTCACTGAGCTTTAAAGTGGATTTTCTTTGTATCCGTGTGACCCTGCAGCTTTCTAATCTTAGTTCTGTGTCCGGGGTCAGGATACTCTGTCCTACCAATGCTGTGATGATGGCAGGGATTAATTTTCATTCTGTACAGCTATAAAGGGAACTTCCTGTGTTATAAGCTGATGACTGACTGTCCCAATTGGACAGTACCTGAATGGCATGACATTATCTGCGTGGCATCATAAATAGCCCTCCTGTCTGAGGGAGCTCAAAGGTGTTCTCTTTCACCCTTGGTTATCTCTGCAACAGAGAGTCCTAAACCAAAAAAAAAAAAAAAATCCATATGGCTAAGATCTGAGTTTCACAAAAGCAGAAAATTTGCTCCATCTTAATTGTCACGTTGCTAAAGATAATTCTCATATATCCATGAAGCTCTACAAATATTTTTGAGTGAGTATTTTATTTGGAAATTTTAACATTAATGTTGGACAATAATATTATTCTTTCAATTCTTCCCCTCAATTATTCAATCTGCAGTTGTTCCTTAACCTTCTTAACCACTATTTCTAACTCGCTATATCAAACCCTGTCATATCCTTATTTTTCTTGTTTTCCTAAGTAAGCTATTCTTCATGTAGATCACGTTGGCTAAACCTGTGCCTATACCCTCAACTACAGTATGTGTAACTATAGCCAGAGTAACCAATGTGCTATTTTTTAACTCCTTCCTTAGGGCAGCTGTACTTGATTAGAGAGAGATTTCACAATGGATTTTTAGCACCAGAAATTTCCAGTTTCCAACCCCATTGTCCTTTAGAGCTACCAGATAAGTGTTCTATTCCCAGTAACTTTGGTTACTTAAACTAATGTAATGTAATTACCTTTAAATACCTTACCACCATTACTTTCCAAAGCTATTTCCAAGAGTTTTCATTTACTCAATTCCTTTAACTTCCTGTTTTTCCCCTCATTCCGAATCCCCTAATTTGCTGAGAGGATGAACTCTATAAATACGATAATTCCTCCATGCCCATGTAGAAACATACTGCTTTGTATGCTGCTTCCATCCATTCTTTTTCATGTCTAATAGATGAAATGTGATTCCCTCCCTATTCTTGTGTTCTGAATACAAGAATTTGTTCTCCTGACAAATTATTCCAAGTCTTTCATTCATCATCATTTCAGTTATGACTGCCTCTTCACATCCACATTTAAACTCAAACTCTCTGACATTTCCCTGAGTGATATATATATACATGCACTCATACATACACACACGCCCCCACACACACATATGTATATACCAAGCTTTAATTACTATTCTAAATGATGATAAAAATAAATTCCAAATATATATATATATATGTATATATATATATATATATATATGTTCCAGATCCATCTCATGAATCCAGACCCATAGATCCAATTACTTGGTAGCGATCTATGCTTGAGTTTACCATAAGTGCCTTAATTCTTACAGATTGCAAAGTGACCCCATAATTTACATACCTTTAAATTATTTCATGACCCAATGTCTTAAATAGTTAAGTATTTAAGAAACTGTCCTCTGGTTTTGCTACTGTGAAGTCATACATAGCTGTGGAAAATTTTGGTAAAATTATACCAAGTGTATCTTGCACATGTGCAGTCAGGAATCAGAATCAGAGTCCAGTCCCCTTGTCTTCTAAGGAGTCATCATCTTTGGCCCCACATTTAATCTGTAGATCTACAGGAGCTAAAGGCTTAGTTCCTACTTCTGAATTTTCAAAGAGCACCACGCTTCCAGTTCCCTTACTATGTTAGTGGGATATCTAGCATATCTTCAATGGCATTTTACAAAACACAGGCACCTTCCTAGAAGTGTCTTTTCTAAGATTTAATAAAGATTCTAGAGGAAAAATGTCCAGGTGAAGAAGAATACAAGAAGAAAAAATACACGTTATATAGGGCCCAACATTTTTCACCTGTGACCCAACTGCCCCTTCATCTTCCTAATTCTCTTTACTTTCTCGTTACTGAGTCATACTTCAATTTCCATATTTCTCAACATGTAAATACTTTCTGGAACTCTCTCTCATATTTATCAAGTACTCTGATGTTTCCAGAATTTCTTCCTCAGTAGGTCCCTGGTCTTGGGGATTCGAAGAATGAACCCATGGGCCACAGATCAGTGGTAAGAAATGTTTTCATTAGACAGAAAGGAATACAGAAGGAGTAAAAAGCACCAGAGCTTCTGGCAAAGGGAAAGCCCCAAGTTGGAAGTCTCTGACAGGGGTCCTTTGTCTAGGGGAATATATTATATTTTGGCCAGGACTTGGTAGGTAGAAAAACACCTTTTCAAAGTTAATGAGTGCATTAACAAATTAATGAATGTCTTGCTGGATCCCAGAGGGTGAGACCTGGAAAGGACAGCCTTCTCCCTGCCACCATTTCTTTTCTCTAAGCAAAAAATTTTGTTTCCTGAACTGTTTTTCTCCACCCATGACCTTCCAATGCTTCTTCTTCATTGCTTTATCTTATAACATACTTCAGAATTGATAGGCTACTTTGCTATTCCCAGAATCTATTTCCTTACGAAAAACTTTCGTTTTGAGATCTACTTTTTTTTAAAAAAAAAACATCCTCTCCATCTTCCTTTGGCCTTCATCTACTAATTGTTCAGGTATTTTGTTCACTAATGAAATCCTGGTAACCTAGACTTCAGGCTTCTTTAATCCCTCCCATCTACATAGGTTTGCACATCTGTTGATTTTTACACACACACACACACACATACATATAATTATCCTGATTCATATCTTCATGTTCTTGTGCAAACTTTCTCTAGTTCTCACCTAAATTAGAGCAATAGCCTTTAGACTGGTCACATTTGTTGTTTTCCTCTGGTGAAGTCTTCCCATAACAGCCAGATTACTTCTCATAATGTACATCAGTGAATATTTGTCTTCTTAAAAATTTCATGGTTACCCAATTTCTTTTAGAATCAGGGTTAGAAAAATTTAATATTCCAAGACCCTTGAAATATCTTGTCACTGTCTATTTCTCTAACCTCATGTTTGCCCTATGCTTGTCGTTAGTCCATATGTTCTAAAACTTTATCGTTCTTTCAATTTTAACCAAACTACTGCAATAATTACTTTGCAAATGTTGTTCAAGTGCCCTGAAAAATTAGGCTGCATAAAAATTGACCTTCATCATAACTCCTGCTCTTCCTTAGTTCATAAGAGCTCATTTTCTCAGAAGAGCTTATGCATAGAAGAATGGATGAATGACTCAGTAGAGACGTGTATAATAGGAAAGTTTCCACATGAAATTAAAAACACAGTGAATTCTGGGGGAAATGTGAGGATGACTCAACAATAGTAGTTCATAGAATAGCCTTCCCTGGGGGAAAAATTCAGATGTTTGATCAATGAAAGTATTATCATTTGTTTGCCATGAGGTACTAAATTTAAAGGAATAGAGTGTTAAAACAACAAATTGAATGGGTATATAAGTTTTAGATGTGAGAGTAAGGTATTTTAAGAGATTTACAGAAAGCTGAATGGAATGCAAGTCATTCTTATAGATAGACTATCAGCAGGAAATTACAAGTCTGTGCTTTATACAAAGACCATGGATTTGCTTACTTGTATGAGTTCATAATTTGTTGCCCAAACCATATGGAGAGAGATATGTTTTGAATTTCAGACTTTTTTTTCGTCCAGATTTTAGAAAGGTAACCTGGTACATAAGATACAGGGATCCTTCGACTCAGGGCAGGACACAGACACCATTTTCTGGGAAGAGTGATGCAGGACCCCTGTGGGGTCACATTTAGTTCAGGCCACATTCTCTGAACTAAAACAGGCTCATAAAACCCAGTCTGCCCTGTGTTCTGCCTTACTTGCCACACCTGGAGCAGAGAGCAAATCCCAAGCAGGACCACATTCCTGCACAATGGAAGTTTTAATTCTATTCACAGGCCCCTGGCTGATTGTCATAGATTGTATTTCTTTCAAATCCCCTCTTCCTGCAGGATAAGAAAAGTGGCATATAAACCCCTTGCCAGTAAGTCCACATGGGCTGCCCACTTTGGGCTTCCCAAAGGCTCTATTTTCCTTCTCCTCTTCTCTATCTATCAATAAAATCTATCCTGTCTTGCTCATAGTAGTCCGTGGATTCATTCTTCAAATCTTTGAGACCAAGGACACAGCTGAGAGATTCCAGATACACATACACTGAATATTGTGATGCAACATCTCTGATGGTCCAAGGCAATATGTTGTAATCACAGACATTTCGATGACTTTAGTAAAACATAGTATTCACAACAATTGAGGTAAATAAAGACTTAAATTGATTCATCCAGGTCAAGTTTTCTATACAAATGCAAATATGGGCTAATTTTTTTTAAGTCATGTTGTATTTTTAGACATTTGGATATATTGAAATCACAGAATGCAGTGAACACAGGTGGAAATGAAGAAAGGGCTTCACCACATACTGGAAATGTAGGTGTATAATCCCCAGCCTGCGTACTATGTGTTAAGTCAAATGAAAAATAATTACTTTGATGGAATTTACTTTAAATTCAAATGAAAGTGAGACACAGTGAAATAGAAGGAAAGAATGAGTGGCTGGAGTACATTTTTAAAAACTCAGAGCATTTAATTATGTAGTAATGTCTTATTGTAGATAAAATAGTCAGACACTAAATGTTTCACATGCTTTATTCCTAAAATGAAAACTATTCTTGGCATCTGTGACTAGTAGGAAAATTGTCTAATCTCAAAACATATATAATTTGAAGATAATGGACTAAAAATAGCAATCTTCATAATAATTATAAAACACTAAATTAAAAATAATTACATTATATTATTATTTGGAATATGTTAGTACTTGGTAAAAATTAAGTTTTAATGAATTCATAATAAATATCAAGAACTTCTATTTCCCAGAGGGAACTGATTAGTTTTATTAAAATATATTATTAAAATGTTCAGAAATAAATATTGCAATAGATTTTTAAATCTGTGTAACATTCGAAAGTTATAATAACCCACCATTTTAAAAGATTAATTAACATGACTAGCTTAAATAATGCTATCAATTTAGTTTTATAGAGAACTTGATTTAAAACGTCAAATTGATTCCTTTGTCATAGAGTAGGAAAGGATTTTAGTGTTTTTCCTTTTTGTTTTTTAAATGAAATTAATTTTTTATCTCTCCAATTGGTAGTTTAATTGAATGCTAATTTAATTGAAAGATTTTATATGCTCTCTTAAATTTGCTGTCATAAACGCCACACATTCTTTTTAACTTTGAACATTAGAGGTTTATGCCTTTTTGATATATGATTTACCTCTGAAATAATCCTGTACTCTGTTTCCATCTCTCCTTTTAATCCTCTACTGCCCAAGCAGAGGACCTTGTCTCCTGCCCCTTAGATTGCTATATTTTTCCAATTACTGTATTTTTTAATTATTACAAGTTTCTCTCCATGGATATAAATACTAAAATGTTGCTTTTATTGCTCAATTTATTGGAAATATTTGTCCAAAGGTAAAACTTAAAAATCAAAAAATAAAACTCATTTTGCTTTAAAATAGGATGAATCATTTGAGATATTAAATTCCTATGAAATTAATCTGGTTGCAAATTCATTCAGAAGCTTCTTTTGAAAACAGCAAGTTCAATGTTAATGTTGAGAAAGAAAGATTCATCATCACCAGAGAAATTACGGATCCTGAAATATTTTTTTAAATAAATTTATTTCAGGTTAATGTGAGGGTACAAACAACCAGGTCAAAATATTTGATTTTATTAGAGTTCCTTTTGTGGTTATGTCCCATACACAAAAAGTGTGCCAACCCTCTGCACCCCATGCCCTTGGAGTGGGAACACACCTCCCCTCTCCCCCAACTTGAATTGAAATGACTAAGAACATATTAATATAAATATTTTTGCAACCTAGAACAGTGGTCAGCAACCTGCAGCTCATGGCTATATCTGCTCACTGCTTACTTTGTAGAGCTCTCATGGATTAATTTTTAATGATAGTAAAATAATCAGTGGAAGAAATAATATTTGACATGTGGACATTCCATGAAATTCAAATGTCAGTACCCAGGAATAAAGCTTTGTGTTAACATTGGACTTTCTATTTTCAAAGAACCATCTGAATGAATCTGCAATCAGATTGATTTTACAGCCACTCACAGTTATGTATTTTCTGTTGTAGCTTTTGTGCAGAGTTCAGTAGATGCTGTGCAGAATTTCTATGCTGTTCTCAACATGATCACATTGCCTTTTTTTTTTTTAGAGACAGATTCTCACTTTATCACCCTCGGTAGAGTGTCACAGTTCACAGCAACCTCCAACTCCTGGGCTTAGGGGATTCTCTTGCCTCAGCCTCCTGAGTAGCTGGGAACACAGGCGCCTGCCACAATGCCTGGCTATTTTTTGTTGCAGTTTGGCCAAGGCCAGGTTTGAGCCCACCACCCTTGGTATATGGGGCTGGCGCCCTACTCACTAAGCCACAGGCACTGCCCTGTCCACCCCTTTTTTTTTGCACACTACAAATTTCAGTGAAACAACTGCTACTCTGCAGTGTTTTAAGTTGAACTCCAATTAAGTTAAATGTAATTCCTCAAAAAGAAATGCATAATTCTCATTAGT
Source organism: Otolemur garnettii (assembly GCF_000181295.1). NCBI lineage: Eukaryota > Metazoa > Chordata > Mammalia > Primates > Galagidae > Otolemur > Otolemur garnettii. Next base: position 947,959 of record NW_003852641.1, on the reverse strand, counting down.
TTGTCTGTATCACCAAGGATAATAGACCTGCATTACAAAAATTTATACCTTATTTTATTATTTGTTAAATTTATCTCCTACATAGAAGTATCCACCTTATATTATGGATGTTGATGCTTTAGCTTATAAAACTGAAAACATTTACCATCTGACCTTTAGAGAAAAAAATTTTCTGACTCCTGGTCAAGAGGTAGGAGACAAATCATTTGAACAATGTATACTTGACCAATAAAATACACAAATTAATAAAAATTCTAAGTAGTTTTATGTATATTAAGTAAATTGAAATTACAATTTAAAAAATTTCCACAGAGAAATCTGCAGTCACTGTGACTTCACTGTTAAAAAATTCCATTAAACATTTGAGGAAAAATACTAGCAATCCTATATAAATACTCAGAAAATACAGAAAGATGGATCATTTTCCTACTCATATTAGGAGACCAATATCACTCTACTCTGACAAAAAAGTCACAAGTTCGGGAAAATATATAACAATGACTTTTGTGAGTTTTGACCCAAAACTAAATACATTAGCAAATCAACCTAGCCATATATAAGGGAATAATTATGACCAATTGGGATTTATTCAAGGAAATGAAGTTTTGATTTGCTTCAACAAAATTTAATTTAATTTACCATATTAAAAATAAAGGGGAGATATTCCTGTCAATATTCCAATATTCTCGGATGAAAAATTTGATACATTAAATTCCTATAAAATTAATTCCAAAATTCCACTATGTGGAATTTTTATCGGTATTGAAGAAAAATGACTAACTTAACACTCATTTATGGTAAAAATTCAGCAAACAAGGAACATAGGAGAACTTTCTGAATCTCTTATAGGACAATAATACAGGTACCAGGTGAGGTGGCTCATGCCTGTAATCCTAGCACTCTGGGAAGATAGGCAGAAGGATTACTTGGGCCCAGGAGTTTGAGACAGCTGAGTAACAGAGAGCCCCCCCTCTACTAAAAATAGAAAAACTAGTGCAGCATTGTGGCAAGTGCCTATAGTCCCAGCTCCTCAAGAGGCTAAAGCAGGAGGATAGCTTGAGCCCAAGAATTTGAGGTTGCTATGAAGTATGATATTGTCATGGCCCTCAAATCAGGGTGACAGAGTGAGGCTCTGTCTCAAAATAAATAAATAAATAAATAAATACAACCTAGAGCAGAAATGCTTAATGGTGAAAGACTGTGTATGATGTCCTCTTAAATAAAATCTAGTGGAGTAAACGTATGTTCTAATCTGTTCCATAGATGTATATGATTCCTTTTATATCAAAATGACATTGCTTTGATTGTTGTACCTTTATGTAGTATGTGTTCAAATCAGGTATTATGAATTTTAAGAAAATTTATTTTTTCATAATGTCTTTTTTATTTCCCTAAGTAATTTCTAGAATGAGATAGTACTTTAGAATGAGGTAGTCACTTTAAAATAAAAACATAAAACAAAAGTCTTTTGGAATTTTTATTGGTATTGTATTGAATCTGTAGATACATTTGGGGAGAACTGCTTTCTTATCATGATTGAGTATTTCAAACCATGAATGTGGTATCTCTCTCCATGTATTTATTTATGCTCTTTAACATATGGCATCAAAATATTATACAATTTTCAGTATATTGATCTAACATTTTTTTTTCAAGATGCACCAGAGTCCATTGAGGCATTTTGTTTTTAAGTATGCATTATATCCCTAGCAAAAAGGAATCTCAAGATTCACCCCCACCTCATTTTGTTTTCTTTTTGCTTCTTGGTGGTCCATGATGCCAGCTGAGGTTGTGAGTACAATGAAACCAAACTGGTGAACTGGCAGGACCAGAGCAAATTATTTATTCTGCCATTTTTCTTCATGTTTCAGTTGCACATCAAATCTGGGGCTGGCCACTCCACACTGGTTTAGCCTGTATCTGAGGTTCACAACAACTTTCCCAGCTCTGTGATCATTGATGATTTCAAATTCACCAATGTAATGACCATGCTTCATCATCATGGTTAGAAAGCAGGTGATGACTTGGGTCCTGGAGTTTACCTCCCTCTTCAGGATTTTGATGCCCTTACGAACATCAGCCAGGACATTCATGCTCCACCATTGCTCTTTCCAACATCTTAACAAATATACATCTTGTTAAGTTTATTTGGAGTATTAATAATGGTATTTTTTTCCATTTTGTTTCCCAATATTCACTACCAGTAGTACATAGAAAAAAAATGATTTTCTCGAAGCCTAGTTAAATTCACTTATTTCTAGTGGCTTGTTTCCCTCTAATTATTTACATTTTCTAAATGTACAATCATACTTTGTGAGTGAACTTGTTCTTTACTCTGTTCCAATATGTTATCTTTCATTTCCTTTGTTTCCTCATTTCTCAAATTAGGACTACCAGTATATCATGTGCCACATATACTTGTAGTCCTACCTACCTTTTGCCTATATTTCTGCCATCTTTAGTGCTCCGTATAATATCTGCAATATTCTCATATGTTTTTGAACTGCTACTCTCTAATTTGATCCTAAATATTTCCTTATTTTGTAATATTTTGCATGCTATGTTTATGGATATCTATATGATTAAGAGACCTGTAAGCTTTCACATTTTAGAGGCATACTTACCACAAACCATGTATATTCAGGCCTCATCTCCAATCACTTCTACTTCCCACAGTGACTTTGTTGGTGTTCCTAACAATGTCAGGCACCTTTTCAATTATGAAACTATCTTTTCTATTTTATCTGCAAGGAATACACTTATCCAGACAGCCACCTATGTCATTTTCTCACTTCGTTCAGGTGTTTGCTCATGTCTTGCTATCAATGCAATTTAAAAAGACTATCCTATATAAAATATTAAGCCCTGTTCACAGCCTTCCCCACCACACTCATTTTTCTCAATATCATCTGTTAAGATTTGGAAACTCCTTATATTTCCACATTAGAGTTTAAGCATTTAAAGCTTAGGAACAATTTATGTTTGGCTCACTATGGCATCCCATAAATTTTAATAGTATCTGGAAAATTATGGATATTCAAAATTATTTTGGTAGAATAGATGAATGATGAATGTATGTGTCACTCTGATGAAAACTCAAAATATTTTATGTGCATTCATTCAATATTTTAACAAGTGTTGATCATAGACAATACCATGGGAGAATATTTGAGGATTTATAGAAATCTGTTTAAAATATAGTATTTTGATGAACATTAAACATGCACAGAAAGTATTCACACAAAATATGGCATTGGACATGTACTTTAAAAATGGAATAAGTAACATGTGTTTTATGACTTTATAAGAGGCAAAGAAAAGAAAAGAAATTGCTATTTCTTGGATAGTTTGTGAAGCTGAAAACTGTTGCCTAATGTGGACCAGAGATTTTGACATATGCAAAAGCATTCCTTACATTCTTTAATATTAGAGAAGAATCTCTTATCACACATTTTCTAGGCCAGAAGAAATCAAAATTTTCACTTACTTTTCTCAAAGGAAAACTGAATATAACACATCCACCTTCATTTATACACCATACTTATTTATATGCTATGGGATGCCTAGATTCTCTAAGCTACTGAAGGATTCAGTAGAGCGCTCTTGAAGTGATTACACCGTCACCAGCTGTAGTAATGATAGAGAGACAGACACAGATAGACAGATTTAAGAAACAAGATTACTGCATGGAGATGGACCCACCCAGAAAGAAACAACACAATGCATTCAGAGCCAGAGATGCACTTTGCAGTCTCCCAAAGTTTACACAAGATTATCCAACTGCTCATGATACACAATGTATGGTGAATTCCCTTCAAACCCCAACAGATAGATTTTGGGCTCTGTGGCTAGCCTTTTTATCACTCTTTTAGAAGAACTGACAGTATAATCTATACATTACTTTTAAAGCCATAATAATAATAAGCATTTTTATCAGTAGAAACACATATTATTCTCTAGGAAAGAATGTGTGAGGAAAACTAGGAGACATATACAGGTATCTCTAAAAAAAGGAAAAAAAAGATTTCTTGCCTTTTTCTATATGGGATCTAAAAAAAAACCACCTCCCAAATGAAACACGTAAACCAATTAACAAAAAAAACTTCACAAAATAATGTTCTGATAGGAAGATCTGTTTAAATATATTTGCCTAGGTAAATATTAAAATGGTAAGATAGATTATAAGTTCCACAAATATAAAGTTTAAGGCTTCATTTTACTTTTATTGATGTCTCAGAAAGAATGAATTATATACTAAAGGAAAGATGAGGTAACAAAAAACAAATTGCACAGTGAAATTTCTTCTCACTATCATTATATTGGTATGGTATAGAAAATGGAAATAGAAATATATATATATGGTGGGACACTGTAGTGTCAGAAATATCATACCAATATAATAATGGTGAGAAGAAATTAATATATATATTTAATAAATATGTATATATTAGAATGTACATATTTATATATACACACACCCATACATACATGTCTATATCAGCAATATTGGTTAAAGTTACATAATAGACAGTGAATTATTTATCTGTTAAAGACTAGTGTTGTTATCAAGCTGCAGGATTTACTTACCATTTTCAAGTAATCATAGCTATTTCTGAATCTCAGGTCCACAACCAGCTGTTCAGTATTGCCTACACTAATATCATTAAGCACTTTGGGTAATAATAGTTCCGAGATAATTACAGACAAAGAGTACTTCTGTATTATAGGGTTTTCTGTGATGTAGAACTCTCCTATTTCAGTCTCCTTTGTCTCATCTTCAATATCTCTTTTCATTGAGAAGGTATAGTCAATTTTAGGTTGGAACTGAGTAAAAATCAACTGAAATTAGAAAGAAAAGTTAAAGTCAGAGTACCAAGTGTCTGGGTTTTGAGCTATGGATACTTTTAAGTGATGTTCAGAAAATATGTATTTTTTCTCAGAAACAACTGAATGAAATGTAGTTTCATTATTTTTTATAGTATTAAAAAATCAGTTTGATATAAATAATAATTTTTATATTTATAAATCAATCAAAGGCCTTTGATGTTATTTGGATCTTATAATTTTTTGTATGATTAATTGTATTTATGAATGGTTTAGTGGAAATGTGGAAGACTGGAAAAAAAGAGAGAAATCTGAATGAACAATTGGTAAGCACAGAAGAAAGATACAGGTAAAAATTAACATTCTTGGATTGATATATTAAGATCATTTATTCTTTTGCTTGGCTTGTTTAATACTTTTATATTAAAAAGTCAGAGTGGTATATATTAAAGCTTCATAGTGCAGGCTCGGTGCCTGTGGCTCAAATGGCTAAGGCACCAGCCACATACACCCAAGGTGGCGGGTTAGAGTCCAGCCCAGGTCCCGCCAAACAACAATGATGGCTGCAACCAAAAAATAGCCAGGCATTGTGGTGGGCACCTGTGGTCCCAGCTACTTGGGAGGTGGAGGCAGGAGA
>NW_003852641.1:938277-941670 GCF_000181295.1 Otolemur garnettii | reverse complement strand
GAGCCATCCATTAGGGAATCTTAAAAAATATTCTCCATGAGATAATCTCACTGATACAAAGATTTTAGCTCAGTGAGATAGATCCATGCATGTTTTCTGAACTACAAAACCGTAAAATAAGTTTTTTGTTTCTAAATTTGTGATAATTTCTTATAGCAGCAATGGGAAATGAATATATACACCAATAACATATAGACGCTAAAGAAAATGTTTGATGTGAACCAATTTTATATTCTATTTTTATCTTGTATAAAAATGTATGAACTTTTAAAAAGTTAAGTCTAGTCCTTATACTGTTTTGAAATGCATTTTTATATCTACTCAGGGTTTAAGACTCATTTCATCTTTCATACTTCTCCTGAAAAACTCAAGATAAACCTAGTATTTTGTATTTTCTAGGTTTGCATGAAATTGTGTAACATTTTTGAGGTGTAATACATAACATACCCATAATAAAATGTATAAATCTTAAGTGAAGTATTCAATAGATATTTTAGTATTTAATCATTTAGAATGTTTTCTGTTTTTAGAAACTCAATTGGACATAGAATATTACCAGGAAACTCAGAAGCTTTTTTAGTCTTCCTTTCATATAACACTTGAAAGGTAAATATTATTGTGAATTCTAGTCTCCTGATTTGTTTTGAAAGGTTTTGTATTTGATCTATGTAAATGAAATCTGTGCAATGTGTGCTTTTTATCTCTGGAATCTTTTGCTCAACTCATCTCTGCTTTAATCACTGATGTCATTTTTTAAGTTCACTCTTTTTGATTGGTTATGTCATAATAAAGATGGAATTAAAGTTGCTAATTAGACTTTAATACAGAAAGATGATCCTGAAAGGCCCAGTGAAATAGTAAGGGTCTTAAAGTGTGGAAGATGATGTTCATGTGCTCAAACGCTTAACCAAACATTTACACATACCTGTGGATTATTGAAGACCTGATATCTTTGAAATATAACAATCTATTTTTTTTTTCTTTTTCTTGATACAGAGTTTCACTTTGTCATCCTGAGTAGAGTGCCATGGAGTCATCATAGCTCACAGCAATCTCAAACTCTTGGGCTCAAGTGTTCTTCCTGCCTCAGCCTCCCAAGTAGCCGGGAGGACAGGTGGCCTCTACTAAGCTGGGCTAGTTTTTCTACTTTTAGTAGATGATCTTGATCTTGCTCAAGCTGGTGAGTGCAGGCTATCCACATGACTGGCCTTCCAGAGTACTGGGATTAGAAGTGTGAGCCACCATGCCAGCTGATATTCATAATATATCTTTTCCAATCTGTAAAATGTTATAACCTCAAACAATTTGGTCTTTGAATGTATTTCAAATATGTCTTACATGTGTCCTATGCCAGTGTTAATTAAAAAGGAAAACCACAAAGAGAAAATTTCATAATCAAGACTCTGTCACATTGGATTTATGGGGATATGAGGATTGAGTGTATCTTGTAAAATATTTTTGCTGTGAAGAGACCTCTAACTGAACAAAAAATTGTTGTTTATCTATATTATCAACACAACACAAGGGCCTAATAACACTAAATTTAACTTTGTGTGTGTGAATGTATGTTAGCAGACTTAGCCTTTTGTGATATCCTGCTATACTTATAAACGAAAATAATTATGCTATTGTAAATTACACTTCCCTCCTAGACTGTCTCAAATACCTACAATATAACTCTTAACATCTATACTTGAAATAATTGTTTGGCAAATAGTGTCAATGTCTAAAAAATAGATTCCTGTGAAATTACATGATAAAAAGTTAAACAATATATAACTTTTTCTTTCTGCTTCTTGTTTTTGTGTTTCTAACTAAAATATATGTTTAGAAACTAAATACAATATTATATATAACTACATTCATGTATGTGGATATACATCCATCAATCCATTTCTATAAAAAGGTTTGATGAGATATAAATATTATTACTTCATGAATGAATCTCTCCATTTCAACATCTGATTTGTTGTTGTTGCTGGTTTCCCCAGAGTTAATAGTTACTTTATATCGAATTTCTTAATTTTCTTTTAATTACTTATTTTTTAGCAGTTTCACAAATACATAGAAATATTTTATTATTTTGCAAATGCCTAAACAAATGAGATGATAAGCTGTCAATTTCAGAGCTCACAGTCTCCCGTTCCAATCTGAAGAGTTCCAAACCTGATTCTGGACCTTGGATTCACCATTCTCCTCCCCTGTTGGACACTTATTTCCTTTTAAATGCAATGTCATAATTTCTTTGGTTACACCTTTTGTGTTCTGAATCACAATACTTCAGTTGATTTATAGGAAAGTCTATGTGAATACAAAATTTTGAGTCTTTTAACATCTTAAAAATATTTTGTTCTGTTCTTTCTATTCATTGTTGGGCCTAATACATTAGTCTGTGAAATATATTCCGGCTATATACAACCATATATTACTTACATTAATGTAACTATTTTGATTTTTGCTTCCTATTTTCATTCCTTTATGGTGTTTTTCATGTTTTTCTTGCCTATTCTCTATCTTTGTCTTTTTTTTCTCTATTATCTTTGAGTCCTTCTGTTTTGTGAGTTTGTTTTTGTAAATTTTAGTTATCATGTTCTAAATCATTAAAGATGTTTTCCTCAAAAGCTTTATCATCAAATTATATTCTTATTTTATGAAATCAAAATATAACTGCTCTGAATGTGTTCATTATATTTTCCTTCCGAACTTATGATTTATTTGTTAATTTTAGTTTACTCTTCACTGCAACTGGAAGGAGCGGCTCCCATGTCTGTGATTTTTACCTTCCTTACTAATTAAGATCACAGTACTTGAAAGGTAATCAGGAGGTCTGTGTGGGAAGAGCATGTGAAGGATTGGCAGTCAGCACATTCTTGTGGGTTTTCAGTGTGATTCAGCTTTTTCATTTGAAGATTCCCACATCTCAGGTGTGAAAATCTTTTTTCTGAGGTAGTACAGTTTCTGCATTTTGGGGGATAGGAAAAAAGAGTTATATGTCTGTCTACTTTTTTTAAGAAAATAAAACAGAAATAGGGATGTTGAAGTTCCATAATTCACTTTATAAAATATTAAATGTAGCTTCAAACTTCATGTCTTATGCCTGACATGACTATAGTGGCCTGTGATGTCTGGAGTCCTCAGTTTCAATTTTTACTATGAGTGAATGAACCTCTGTTCTCAGATGGAGGACCTGGAGCTCTAAGTATCAGGCTGCTTAGAAAATAATAGTTTGTTTTATTCAAGTCCTGAATATCTCAGAGGGGTCTGTAAATGAATTAATTTCTATGATACATTAGTCTTCTTTTTCAGTCTTAAGTTATAATTTCTTCAGCTTTTGTAAGTCAATTCACATTTTTCCTTCCAGTTTCTATCTTCCAAAACATTTCAAATGTTTTA
>NW_003852641.1:936166-937279 GCF_000181295.1 Otolemur garnettii | reverse complement strand
TTTTTTTTTTTTTTCCCCAGTTTTAAGATGTTATGAATAGTCCGGCTAGAAATATTATTATACAAGTGATTTGATAGATACGTGAAGCATCTCTTAAGTAGAAAAATCTTACTGGCTTCTGTACGTTGTTTTAACATCGGCTGCTGCAGTTAGATTGCTGGAATTATGGAAGGACTCACCTCTCCATGGCATCTGCTTCAACCTGTTATTTGAGCTTCTCATAGCTATAGACATCCAGGGCCGGGAGGGAGTGTCCAAAGTGATCTTTCCAAAAATTCTAAAAGAAAGCTGCAAGGCTTCTGATAACCTATTCTCGGAAGTCTCAAAACATCCACTCTGTCTCTCTAGATTGTCTGAGCTAATAAAAAACAGCAAGCCAGATTCAGGTAGAACAAGCATAGGAGGTGAATAGTAACAGTCACGGTTCATTTGGAGGCCATTTTTAGGGACTTGCTATGAAACATCTATTTAACCTTTTATAAACCCACTGAACACTTTTCCAAAACAGTTTCAGCAATAGATGGATGTTCCTCCTTCATTTTCAGTATATAGTTTTAATTTTAGCCTTCCTGGTGAACATACATAGGTACATTTTAGAGGCTATGATAGGCATTTTTTTAAATTAGTATGTTGCTAAAGAGCTCTACATTCGTACCAGCCACTTGAAAATTCTCCTGTGTAAAGTGTTGATATAAATCTGTACCTTGCTTTTATGTTTTATTCCTTTTTCTTATTCATTTGTAAGAGTTCATTATGTATTTGAAACGTACCTGTCAGATACAACTATTGGTCTTATCTTCTCTTATTATTTCACTTATCTTTGCATACTTATAATGGTGTCCTTTTATGAAAAAATACTTCTTAATTATAATAAAGGGCATAATTTTTTATCTAGTGTAGTTATATCTTATTTAAGAAGTGTTTTATACTTTTAGGAAGATAATGAAGATATTTCAGCATGTTTAAATCCTGTAAGTATTGTATATTTTGTGCCTTTAATTAAAGTGTGTAATCCATTTCAAATTATTTTTTGTATTGTTTTGATAGGAATTAAGGTTCATACTATCTCATACAAATATTTAAATGTTCTGTGAACATGTATTGAACAAAATA
>NW_003852641.1:923424-925125 GCF_000181295.1 Otolemur garnettii | reverse complement strand
TTGTTTATTCAGGTTTTTTCTGGCTCCATATGAAATGAAGTCTACTTTCATCAGAGAAATGCAAATCAAAACCACCCTGAGATATTGCCTTACCACAGTGCAACTAGCCTACATCACAAACATCACAAAGTCCCCAAGTTGCAGACGCTGGTGTGGATGTGGAGAGGGATGGACACTTTTACTCTATTGATGGGATTGCAAACTAATACAGCATCTATGGAGAGAAATATGGAGAATCCTTAGAAAACTAAAAGTAGACCTTCTGTTTGATCTTATAATTCCAATACTAGGGATCTACACAGAGAAATACAGTTATTTTACTGTAAGAACATTCACATTAGAATGTTCATTTCAGCTCAATTCACAATTGCCAATACACAGAATCAACCAAAATACCCATTAACTCATGACTAGATTAATAAACTATGGTATATGTATACTATGGGATATTAGTCAGCCATAAAAATGATGGAGACTTCACTCCTTTTTGTTAACCTGGAAGGAACTGAAAAACATTCTTCTTAGTAAAGTATCACAAGAACGGAAGAGAAAGTATCCAATGTATGCAATAAATAAAACCAATAGACAAACAACTGTGTACTCACACAAGTGAAAAACACAACTAAATTCAAGGGGAGGAGGAGCGAGAAGGGGAAAGGGAGAAGGGATGAATTGAGAGATTGGGAAACTCTCCCCTAGCGGGAATGATGTAAGGCTATAAACAGCACACCCACCGGGTGAAGTGTTTACCTACAACTTGAACTTTACCGAACACATGAAAACAATATAAACTAATCATTTGTACCATCATATTAATCTGAAATTAAAAAAACCACACATTTGATCACTTCATTCTTTTCAGAAATGTTTACAAACTTTCAATTAACTAAGTAATAAAATGCATTTGCTGTACTTTATACACCTATAATCTGGATTAACCTTCCTAACATCTAAGTCTTCTCCGTAATATTCATTTTCCCCTACAAATTTCATATCAATGACATTTTCCAACTTCTTACCTTTGCTCAAAATCTATTGCAGCTTATGGATTAATCTTTTAATTATTCAACAAATATATATTTAAGGGAAATAATACATATTGAATGAACATGATAAATTAAAGAAAAAAGAAAAGATATAAACTAATCTCATTTTTAAAAAGACAGATAATGGATCAATTTTAATACAGTGTAATAATGAAAATGAAAATGTGTATAAGGGGCAGATGGAGGGGCAGAAATATCAACAGAACAGCACCAGACACTGGGAGGAGAAATGGAAATAATCCAGATAATGCAATCATCAGAATAATTATGGTCAATGTGATCGTTAAGTAAGGAACAATATCAAAAATGTCATCAGTGAACTGGAAACTATTAAAGAAGAGCCAATTGTATCTTTTAGAACTTGAAACTATAGTAACTGAAATTAATGTCACCAAAGACATTGACACTGCTTTGTGGAAAGGACACTTCCCTGATCCTATATCCTATTTTCCTTAACTTCCCAGAGCATTTGAAAGTGTTGTCCCACGTACTCTTTTTACTCCTACTGCTTCCTATCAATTTCCTCCTCAGACATCCTTTCAATGCTCTGTTTCTAAAACCTACACCCCCCTATTAAGTGAGTTCAGCTCTATATGTCCAAGATTTCCAAAACTGTGTTTCTTTCATTCTATGCAATTTCTAATCGGTTGCTTTT
>NW_003852641.1:916404-921115 GCF_000181295.1 Otolemur garnettii | reverse complement strand
TTAATTAAACTGCAGACCTCACTATGCTCTTGATCAACTTTCCTTATTCAAATTTTCTTTGTACTTTTCAGTTGGGAAGATGCAATGGAAAATCATGTAACATTCTTCAAAGTCTACAGAGTTGGTAATTTAGAAAATGAATTTTTATTTAATAAGGAGCACAGGTACTTTTCTCAAAGGTAAAAAAAAATCAGAGACCAGGGAAGAACACTCCATGAGAATGCAATGTAAGTTAAGACATTACTTGTGTCTTAGTTTTTATTATGTCAATATATTACATACTGCCTTACAGTGTAATAAATGTTTTATAGAATATCTCATTCTCATAAATATTTTCATGTAACAAATATGTTAAAGGTTCATTTGGAATATGTCTAATTTAAAAGCCACACAGAAAATACTTTGGTCCTGCTCTTTTCTGAACACATTTTATTCCTGCTATTTTTGACTCTTCCTAAGAAAGGCTTCAAGAAAATTTGAATTAATAGATTAAATAGGGACTAATATCAATACTGCATGTATTTTATCTTATTTGGTTTTGTTGGTTGGTTGTTGTGCTAACAAAAAGAGACACAGTTTCATTATTTTCATTTTTATGAATGGATGTTGGTCATCAATATTATGTATTTTCTTGCAGTTGGTTATACAAATATTTTCTGTAAGATAAGTAGGCTTTTTCAGTATATATGCTTACCATATGTTTTTATACCACAACTAAATTGATAAAAAGCAAATAATTTTAAAAATTAGATATATGTTAACTACAAACAAAAGAATTTTTTGTTTCCTAGAGAAATTATGTTTAAAAAATGGTCCACTATAGATATACACTCAAATTTCTAATGATCTTTACAATCAAAAATACTTTATTATATAATCCATATGATGAATGATTTATTTTTAAGGTTTCCCCCTTGCATATAATGTGTTGAGAGACTTCCCAATGTCAAGATGTTATAAAAAATAATTTATTTTTCTTCAATTAATGTGGTCCCATTTTCATATCTTTGAGTTGTCAAGAGAGCAGCTTTATGCATGAAAGTAGGTAGAATTCCAATTTCATTAATTTTAAATGGACTATTATTTTTATTTTATTATCATTAATTTAACAAGTACTTATGTATTTTAGTATGCCCATGATTATTATAAGTGCATTAAAATATTAACTGATTTTATCTTTATTACAAACTTATGAGGTTGGTGTAGAATTACTCTTATTTTATTGATGTGGCAATTAAGATACACAGAGATTAAGTAGTTTATTCGAGGTCATTCAAATTTGGAGAATTGGTTTTGAGATGTAAGTTCAGGCAGTCTGGATCCAGAGCCTGTGCTTTTAACAACTACTTGTCCTCATTTATTTAAATTTTGTCATCTCAATCCTATATAAAATTTAATTTTAAATTTGAGCATGATTCTGGCCATTGTAGTTCACCTGGTCCATCTGTAAACTTAATGTCTTATTCTTTCAATTACTGCAACTTCATTATCAGTCTTCATATCTAATGGTATATATATCCCTCTACTTTTTATCATCAATTTAATATAAACTCAGGATCTATTTTTTAATTTAATTTTTAATTACAATCATAACTCACACATACAATTAATTAATCAATTACTCTATTAGCTGATTTTTGAACTGGTCCAAAGTTGGTGATGAATACAAAAATAATAACACTGTTTTCTTTTATGTTTTACCATCTTTTCTGCCTTCAAATACACTTGCTTGGACCCCTCTTTCTTCTCCCTTGGTGATATTGCCACAAAGATGCATAGTTTTCTGGTCACTTGAATATTTTCCCATTGTGAAACCTGTCTTTGGGTATTACAAATTCGAATGCATTCAACTACAAAATCTAATCTATGAGTTGCAAGTTCTTCCCCAACACATTCCCACTTATTGGCCTTTTCAATCCATCCTTCACCCTTACTACTGGTGTTCTAAGGATGGTATTGGCTGGTCTCTGATTTCTGGATTACTCTCTACATGCCTTTTTGTGCTGTCCCTCTAGAACTCCATGCACTCCAGGGGATCGGGGAGGAAAAGGGTACAATCTTAGGTGACCGCAGAAGCTTAATCCATCTGCTGGTGCCCTCTCTGTTGCAGATGCCCATGTGATGCCTATTCCTGGGAACATTGTTGGAACTCACAGTTGCTGTCTCCTGCTTCCCTCCAAGCAGACTCACAAATAAGACCCCCCAAACATGCCTTTGAATGCGATACTATCTCCAGACAGCCCTCCAGTCTTTCCCTGTAAAACAAATCTAGAACTCTTTCAAACTCTACATGGATTTACGTTTTTTCAAGTTCATGTTTTGTGGCAAAAGTTTGTCCAAGAAAAAAACCCATGTACTCTTGTCCTCCAAGCTGTGGAACGATTTTATTTCCACTGTAGAATCTGTCTTTTTATAAATCTGTCAGTATTCTCTATATATTGATCTATACTATACATACACATACACATTATATATATATGTATATATATACACACATATATCCTGAAGCATATATATGTATATTCTGAAACATTATTTTATATATATTCTACATATATATATGAAAGAGATATTTTAAATTTTATATAAGCTCAGCTCTCCCTAATCACCTGAAGTATATCAGCACTCCTTAAACAACACATTATATTTCTCCAATGAAAGATGATAGCATTTTGAGAATTCTTTAAAAGTTGAAAATGAGGGTAGAAGCTTACAGATTGGTAATACATTATTCATAATTATCAATTCAAAAGGAATCATTTGAATATATAGTTGACCTTTGAACAACACTGACTTCAACTACATGGATCGACTTACGTGTGGATTCTCATCTGCCTCTGCCATCCTTGAGGCAGTGAGATCAACCCTTTCTCTTCCTCCTCCTCCTCCTCCTTGGCCTACTTAATGTGAAGATGAGAAGGACTAAGAACTTTATGATGATCCGCTTACACTTAAGAAACAGTAAATATATTTTTCTTCCTTATGATTTTCTTAGTGACATTTTCTTTTCTCCCACTTACTTTATTATAAGAACATGGTATATAATACATATACAAAAAATATGCTATGTCCACTTTGCGTATGGCTTCCACTCAGAAGTAGGCTATTAGCTCTGTTTATTGAGAGTTAAAAGTTATGCACAGATGTTTGACTGCATGTAAGGTTGGCACCGCTAACCCTGGGTTTGTTCAAGGGTCAACTTTATTTGGAAATCTATGTTTGAGATTATATTATGAAGCCTTTTGGGGCTACTTATCCTTTTTGTAAAGAAATCTATCCACAGACAGGTTCTTTACTGATCTGCTCTCAATGCAAATATTCTAAAAGTAGCTTTCATAAAATCACTGATTTTAAAGAATTAAAGGGAGTACATCTGATTCTAAACATGTCAACACGACTTTTTAAAACTTTCATAATATTAAATATATAAAAAGCCTTGTTTTAAAATCATGAACCAACTAAAAAGTACATAAGGGGAAAATGTATTCTCTGGATTTAACATCAGGACTTGGTATGCTAGGCAAAACTTCCGGTCACTGTTCTTTAATTAAGATATGACCATAACTATTTTAAAAACTTTTAGTTTCTTAGTGATCTTCAAAAGTCAAATATAAAATTTCAATAATTTGGAAATTCTACTTTCTTCCCTTACCCAGATATTTTAAAATTTGTGCAAATCATTTTTAATCTCTAAAATAGTGAATATATTCCACCAATTTTTAAGAATATATTCCACTCAATTTTCTTTGAGTATGGTCTATGATAAATTAATCTATTTTCCAATATATTCCTTTACTTCATGCTTTGTTTGACTTTAGCCAGCCCTTTCCCCTGCCTTTTATAGAGTCTTTAGTTCTTTCGGTGACCTGTAGAATTGCTAAAGGAGGCAGGGACGTGGAGACAGACACCCAAGAGCCATGCACTTGAAGTAAAAATGTCTTTGCCTCCTCACTGTGCAATTTATCAGCAGGTTAACAAAGACAGTATACTTAAATTCTGAAACCATCAATTTCCCTTGATTACATATGACACAATTTACAGATGAAGAAATTATAATTATGTCTTCTGCATGAAGTGCATGTATAATAAGCACCTCAGATATTACATATGAAAATTATAATTTTAATCATAAAATCCAAAATTGCTTAAAATTATTTTAATGAAGGTGCCAAATGTATATTTTTTCTGTAAAATGTTTTTGTTTGAATTTAATATTATTTTGGCAAAACACTTAACATAAGATATACCTTCTTAACAAATTTCTAAATGGACAATATAGTATTGTTGACTATTAGAACAATGTTGTACAGTAGATCTCTTATTAATCATATTTATACTTGAAACTTTATGCCTTTTTTCTAGTAATCTCTCATTTCTTATCTGTTGAAACTATCAGAAATGAATAAAATTGGACACTAATTTTAAAATGATAAAATAATTGTATAAAATAAATTGTATTAATTAAATTAAAGATAAACATATTAATCTCCATGGTCCTAGGACTTCCAATAAATCACCTTGAAATGAGCACTCCTACTAATTTGTAGTAAAAATAATGCAAGTTTCATTTGAAATGTGAAGTGATATCAATAAACTGGGAAAATGCATGTGCATACTTTTTAAATTCTTTTAAATTTTAACTCTTTTTATTATTATAATTTTTCAAGACATCCCCTGCAAGCACTGGCCACTGTCTAATATATCCTAGGTA
>NW_003852641.1:914033-914899 GCF_000181295.1 Otolemur garnettii | reverse complement strand
AAATAAACAATCATATTGTTGACTGGTAGAGAATTGAGTGTGACACACAAGTTGCCCATGACCAGAGTAACCCGTTCTGTGACAGGGCAGGCATTCCTATCAGTTATCATTACATTCTATAAACCTGCAGAGAAACATAAGCAGTCCTCCTTGCAGAAAGCAGGACACATATACAATGTTCAAAAGCCTTGAGAGTGGCTCCAATGTGTCCACAATGATTGTCAACGTCCATAATAAATCATTGTCTTAGAATATGAGTTCTCAGACTGTAGTCAAATTTACTGAGGACATGTCACAATACAGACTTTGGGTCCAAGATTTTTGTTTCAGGAGTTCAGTAGTTTCAGTTACATCTCTACCAGGTTTCGTGGTACCGATGATACCACTAGTCCAGGGCCCACGTGTTGTGTCCAACGCCCTAGAAGATCCTGTTATTTCCAGACCCAGTCATCCATCAAAGACCTTGTCAGGGATGGGAGAAGCCTGTCTCTCCATAATTGATTCTATTCCCTAAATCTGGAACTGATAGACATGTAAGTCTGTCTTTTTACATACTAGAAAGAACAGATTTTTAAAACTTTTTTTTAACTTTCTATCTACGATATTGTAGACTCAGAGATTCAAAAGTGAATAAGCTAGTACCTTTTTTGACCTAGAAGACACTGCTGCAGCCTAGAAGGGTTTAGAAAGATAAAACAGAGTACATCAATAGCAATGAAATGTTCCTAAAATAGAGAACTCAAAGGAAGGCCTGTTCATGCCACTTGGTATCCAAGTTAGAGAACGCATTCTAGGCTGGGCATGGTGGCTGACAAGGCCAAGGCAGGAGGATCCCTTGAACTCAGGAGTTCTGGAACAGCTTGAGG
>NW_003852641.1:909676-912706 GCF_000181295.1 Otolemur garnettii | reverse complement strand
ACACGTAAGCTATATAATTCTGTGTGCTATATGATCTCAACTACAACTCCAATCAATATCAAACATTTGTAAATGCCATCATGGGTCAGGTCCCATGCTGAGAACACAGTGCCCAGGCGTCCCTTCACACGCTGAGAACACGGTGCCCAGGCGTCCCTTCACACCCTGAGAACGCGGTGCCCAGGCGTCCCTTCACACCCTGAGAACGCGGTGCCCAGGCGTCCCTTCACACGCTGAGAACGCGGTGCCCAGGTGTCCCTTCACATGCTGAGAACACAGTGCCCAGGCGTCCCTTCATACACTGAGAACATAGTGCCAAACAGTACGGTTTCTTGTCTTTATCGAGATTATATTCCAGATCAGAGATATTGAAAAACAATGGAAAAACAACAAAAATCGTATCAAAGATTGAAAAATGTCCTTCAGAGAATTAAAATTAGTCAAAGTGATTGCAAGTGTAGCTGTTTAGACAAGGAGATCAGGAAAGGGATATCTTAGGGAGAAAATATATTAGTTATCTATTGTTGAGTAACAAAACCCTGAAAATTTAATGGTTTAAAACAAAAAAAAACATGTATTTTCTTGGTCTCAGATCCACAGGAATTGGAAATTGCCTAGTTGGGTACTTCTGGTTCAAGGTATTTTTAAAAACTTGTAGTCAAGCTTCCCCCTGAGACTACAGCCTCCTCTGAAGGCTCAGCCTACTGCTGGGATTTGTCACCTGACTGTTGGAAAGCCTCAGTTTCCAGATACGTGGGCCTCCCACAGAGCTGCCTCACAATATAGCAAGTGGCTTCTCCAAGTCCACACTGCCTGGGATAGAATTATGTGGTGGCATGAACACCAGGATGTGAATATTATCAAGGGTCGTCTTAGGGCCTGCTGGCCACAGTAGCATTTATGTGGAGAGTTAAGAAAGAAACAAGTCATGATCCAGTAAGGGACAAGAATGGAGCAATTCAATTAACCAGTGTTGTTAGAATGAGGCACCACAAAAAGATTTTCCTGGGACCCAGACACACTACCAGTGTCCCTGCCCTCAGGTCTAATGTGTCCTACTTATTATTTCCCTTCAGCTCCTCCCTGGCAATTCTCTACAACACAGCCAATTGGTAATATTGTTCACATCTTCTGTACCCTTACAGACATCCTCTCCACTTGTCCTCTCAATTATTACACGCCAATATTGAAAGCTCTGACTGTAATTGTCAATTTCTTATCTCTTGTATTTTGAAGTTCTCTGTCAGATGGGTGAACATTAGGATATTACATGTTCTTGATTAATTGACCCTATTGTCATTAGGAAATGACCCCTTTACATCAGACAAGGCACTTATCTTGAAGACCCCTTCCTTCCTCCTGACCTGGTCACTCCTCACCTTTTGTGTGCCTTTAACTTTGGGTCTTTATTGCTCTGGTTTCTCTTCAGATCATGTAAGTCTTTTGTCTCGGATCTTAACACTTTTGTGGTCCTTTGTTGGTTGAGAGGTTCCTTATCTGTGTTGTGTGGCTCTAGTATGTCAGAGTCACATTGTTCCATGACCCCATTGTTCCATGACTCCTAGCTTTGGCTTGAGGGGTCACTGTGGGCTGTCTCTCCCCATCACATTCCAGGGTCCTCTACAAGTTGCTTCTAATGGTATGGTGGTTTTAGCTTTGGGGGTAGAAATTATTCCTGGAGGCTCTGAGTTAGTACATACTTGGTGCCCTGATTTCAGGTTGGGTGATTGTGTTAGCAGCCAGTCTTGAATTTGTCTCCCCACTGCATCGGCCACTAATTCAAGGTTACTTGGAGCAGCCAGTTCTAGCTACAATGTGAACACTGAAAACTCATTTGAAACCGAAGGCAAAAGAAAGGATAAAGAGACTTTTTAAAATCAAACTGCCACAGAAGCTGCTTTACTCAAAACTTTAGTTGATAGTTTTCATTACGTTACCTTTTGGGGCAACTTAACTTAAGACATATGAACAAGTTCCAACTTTGTCAGAAACACCTTGGAGTCACCATATTTTTCAAACTTGTGATTTTATATTATTATCTCATATCTAGAATTCAGAGATAAATACTATTAAAATCTTTGTGTGTCTATATGTATTGATGTTTAAATGTATCATGTGGTATGTTTTGTCTACATAGTACCAAAATTAACTTATTAAAAACACACTAATCAATTAAGTAAATAAATCTAAACATTATTCAAGTTCACCTAAACTTAATAAATATTTGGTAAATATACTAAGTTATTAAAAGAAAAATATATTGGTACAATAAAAATAAAAATGTCTTCAAATTGTGAGCATATATTTTGGCTTGGTTCTAGTAGGCATTTTATGTTTTTAAGGTGTCAGGATTTAATAAAAAAGTTATAAAGCTACAAATCAGCCAAAAATACTAATCTGTGTTTATGGCCTTTTTGTTAAATAAGGCTAATATTATTATAGATTTAATGAAAACAGCTGAGCCTTTTTTTGTTAATAGTAAAAATACCTAAGTGTTTAAGTTTCTTACGTGAGTATCAATATTTATAGGCTATAAAAATAGTTAAGAGATGACATGGTAGGGGTAGGGGAAGGGGAGAGCAAAGAGAGAAAAAAATAAAATAAATTTTAAAAAGTTAAGAGAAAAATAAAATAATAACTAAGTTATAAGTAATTCCTAAAATATATTAATTAGGTAAATATAAATGAAATAAATGCTTGTGAGCAAAAATTAGAGATTTCTTCCTAGGTTTTCAGTAAAGATTTTGCCAATAGTAGGGGTTAAAAATTTCCAGTTGATATATGTGATTGTGTGTATAAGAAATGCAAAAAGTAAGATGTGATAGTTTTTAAAAATTTAAGTTACCCAAGAGACATAAAACATGTTCTTATTGAAAAATGGTTAATTTTGTCTAACTCAAAAGTTAGTTAAAGTTTATTAAAAGAAGACAAGAAGTAACCAGTAAGTAAGAGAGAGCTACAAATAAAAGTCCTGGGTAGGAGGCCCAGCCACTAGGTTTGTAACATGCCACCACACGTTTCTGTTGGCAG
>NW_003852641.1:895261-909293 GCF_000181295.1 Otolemur garnettii | reverse complement strand
CACTTGAGCCACAGGCGCCAAGCCATTATTAAATTTCTTCTTAAACATAGTAACAGTGGAAGTGATATCAGGAACATGTTAGTCCAAGTTTATGGGCATAATGCCATGGAGAAAACAGCAGTGAACATACGGATTAAATCTTTTTCTGAGGGAAGAGAAAGTGTCACTGATGGGGAGAGGTGAGGTGGCCAGTGATGGGCATAATTTGGTAAAAATACTGCAGAAAAGTCATCACATTGTGAGTCAAAATTGTCAACTGACTGTAAGAAGCATAGCAGAAAGTACACAAGAAAAAGAACCAGGAAAATCTTAACTTGAAATCTAGACCTGAGAAATGTGTGTCTCACACAGCACTGTGTGTGAGGGAGTTTTTAGCCTGTGTACAAATAGCCATATTGGAATACCTTCCCTCCAAGCCTGATCTGGTCCCCAGTGACTTTTTTCTTTACTTGCAGATAAAGGAAATATTGAAAGGAATTTTGATAACATTCAGGACATCAAGGGTAATATGATGACAGCTATGATGGCCATTCCAGAAAAAGAATTCCAAAATTGCTTTGAAGGGTGGACTAGGCACTAGAATCAGTGCACAGCTTCCTAAAGAGAGTACTTTGAAGGTGACCCTAGTGATAGTCAGCAATGAGGCATGTAGCACTTTTTCAAGGATAAGTTTGAGAACTTAATTGACAGACCCTGTCTAAAGATACATTTTTTAAAAAAATATGGAACACTTCACGAATTTGCGTGTCATCCTTGTGCAGGGGCCATGCTAATCTCTGTATCGTTCTCTATATCGTTCCAATTTTAGTATCTGTGCTGCTGAAGCGAGCACCTAAAGATACATTTTTAACAAAGAGAATTAAGAAAAGAATAATGTAATACAAAGAAAGAAGCTAATATTGTATATTTTTGTCCAAAAATAAAATGACTGGTTATTTAAGGAAATAAAACATTATGACAGAACAACAAATCTAAGCATATACTATACTGTCTGTATAAATTAGGATAAGGTTCATACAATAGATTTATGACACAATTTAATGTGTGATCAAGTTTAATTTAAAATGTTTGGTTAAGACAACAAGATTTTCTGAAGTTATTAATTTCTTTCTAATAAAATTACAAAATATTTTTATTCTAATTCTATAATCTGCTTCTACAGAATCTTTTCTAATTTATATCCCCCAATTTAAATTTTGCCCTGGGTGCTACTTTTAGCTTTTTCTCCCTTTGAAAAGGCCAAGATGACAACTCTTCTTCAATCTTTTCCATTGGCTCTTGGAACTCCCCCCCACCCCCCAGTTCCAAGTCAATTGTTATGGCCTAATACTGAAATGTTTAAAAGGTTTAGAAAAGCAATGTTCTCCTGCAGTATAACTTAATTCTACCCTGGAATTTTTTTTTTCTTTTTTCATTTTAAAATAGTAGAGGAGTATAAACATTTTTGTTACATGGCTGGCGTCTGGGCTATAAATGTGTCCATCACCCAAATAATGTTCATTGCACCCATTAGGGAGGTTTCTGCCCTTTCCCTTTCTCCCTCCTCCACCTGGATTTCCAATGACCTTTACTTCCCTCTGTGCATTTAAGTGCCCATGGGTTAGTTCCAACTTATTAAAGTACATATGTGGCACTTTTTTTCCATTCTCAAGATACTCAACTTTTCTTAATACATCTACATTATTGAATATGGTCAGAGAACTCCTCATGCTGTTGCTCTGAGCTGTTTACTTCTCCCCCCACCCCCCCCACCCCACCCCAGGTACTAGCTTTTCTCATCCATGTTCATCATACTCACCTCCTTGGGGGCTTTCTCTGTGCCTGGTTAGTTCAAGTCCCTTTTCATGAGGTTTGACTTCCAAGTTGTCTAAATAGTTTCCCAAAAGAAAAAAAAAAAAAAAAAACCAATGACAGAAGTTTTTTCTTTACCTTTTGGTAACTGGTATAGAAAATGGAGACGTTTGTGTTTTATCAAGATGATTCCAACATTATCCACATTAGATGTTTGATTGCTTAGAAGAAACTCAACTTAGAAAAGGTGAAGTTTTTGCCTCTCTATGGCTCTCTGTATTCCTTTAAAGTCTTCCAGTTATTACTCTAGGTTAAGTGAATTGCTATTATTTTATAAGGAGCTGTAACTCTGTTTTGCAAGTAGTTTAAAGTCTTTGACAAAACTGCTGAAATGAAATCAAAACTAGACCAAATCCTGTTAACTAACCCTTGTGTTGTTAACTTGCAGGGTTCCTGACTCGTGGGTCTCTATTACCAAACTCACTCATGCTAGCAGACCTGACAAAAGAACAATCAAAATAAACTACATTCCATAAAACAGAGGCATTTCCCTTTATTTGGAGACATTAAGTCTCATTTTATAAATTCACCTCTGTCTAAATATAAATTTATTACTAGATAATTTAAATGTTTACCTGTAAGCTTCCTCTTCAGGTCATTACCAAAAGCAGACACGATTTATAAGACTTTGGGATAAAACATGGTGATTTTTTTTAAAAAGACCACTAAAACATTCTGATACAAAAGTCATTAAACTCTTATGCTCAAATGGTTATTATGGTTAGCATAATTCCTACAAGTCTACAACTAAAACTAAGATTCTCCATGGTGATAGATAAGTTAATTTTATAATTTTGCCTTTAGTGTTTGGTTTCTGCTCCTCTTTTATCTAAATGGTTTTTTAAAAACCAAAAGTTACCACTTCTCATTTCACAAAATATGACATTCAAAAATGGGCAAAAGAATAAATCATAGGCTAAAGATTTCACCGGCCATGTAATCCAACAGGGGCAGGTCTAATAAAAGAAAAGTGATGCCTTTAAAACTCATAGCTCAGTGGGTAGGGCGCTGGCCACATACACCGAGACTGGCAGGTTCGAGCCTGGCCCAGGCCTGCTAAACAACAATAGCAACTGCAACCAAAAAAAATAGCTGGGCATTGTGGGGGGTGCCTGTAGTCCCAGCTACTTGAGAGATCGAGGTGAGAGAATTGCTTAAGCCCAAGACTTTGAGGTTGCTGTGAGCTGTGATGCCATGACACTCTACCAAGGGTGACATAGTAACACCCTATCTCAAAAAAACAAAACTCACATCTATGCACTATATGCACTATCCAAAGATGACTTGTTAAGGCCCTAGAGTAAGAATCTCTCAGGAGGCTATACAGATTCTGAGTATGTCCCCCACTGTTGTGCATGGCATCACTCCTTATGAGCTGTTGGCAAGGCCTATAAACCAGGGGCCTACCTGTGTCCCTAAAGCAGATGGCCAAACCTTGCTCCTGAGAACACTGGCAGATCTGGTAGGCAGTGGTGGCTACATGGACATAAAATTGAGCTACAGGGCAGCTCCACAACCACTCAGCTTTACGGTGCCAGTAGTTGCCATGAAGGTGGCTGAGTGTGAGGTGACCTCAACTGTGCTCCTTGGTGAAACTCCAGAAGCCTATGAAACCATCAGACCAAGACACCAGTACCAGCTGGAGCCATTAGACTGTGAGTGTCATAGGAAAAGCTAGAAATGTATCAATTGGTTGTTATTCCTCCTCCTGGGAGGGACTACATGTACGGTAAAGTAGGTCAAGCTTGAAACCTATAACAGCCTCCCTAATGGAGCCTATGAGAGAAAATTTATCAGTAATAATAATACAAAGAATAGATTTTTCCCTTGAGAGCTCCTTCTAAACACCTGTGCCAATTCCCATGCACTATTACTTCTGCTACCTGCAATAATGACAATGCTTTTTTAGATTGGTCCAGGGCAATGGCAGTGATCCACAGCCAGCTCAACAGTTGGGTTTCCAAATATCTACCTTTGTCCAATGGAAGTGGGATGCCATGGAACATGTTTCTCTTAAGATCACAGAATTGAAGCAACTAAATTAAGCTCTCTGGAGAGTGACAACCCTACCCACACAGTGACATCAACTCCACCATTTGTCATTGACAGATAATACATCTTAGAATACCTCCTACCTGCAAACTGTCAGTAAAACTAAAAGACTTGTCTTTACCTTTGTGAGACAACGCGAAAACATTAAACACAGCCAACACACATCAGTGTGGGGTAGATTAACATGGATAATGGCTGAACATGGAATGTTATACTAAAAGGCCCTCCTATGCATAGCATGACATAACTATACTGCAAATGTGTCCACACTCTCCAGGCTGAAGGATTGGCTGCCCTCTTTTGCATGTATACACTGTCATAATGTGAACATCCAGTTAGATAGGAAAACAAATGGTTTCCTAAGAGCTAAAAATTATATTACACCTTTGGGGGCTGACTGGCGGTGCAACACAAAGTTGTGGCCATAGTTACCTCCCCCACAACTGAACTGAAAAATATCCCAGATGTGACCTTTCCTGCTAGGCATTATACATAAAACTTTGCCCATAATACCCAATAGTGTAAAGCCCTTGAGGTATCATTTCCCCAGGTCTTTGCCTAGGTGGGAATGCCCCCTAAGTATTCCAGCACCTGGGGCAGGAAAATTAAATGCTCTCATCCAAGTTACTGCTCTGGCTCAATTCCAGATAAAGCACTGGACCCCACAAAATAGTTGGGTACCTGTTAAACCATGAAACTACCCAAATGAGAGAAAAGTGGTTTTTATAAAATAGAATGCTGCTAAATATACTCACTCTAAGGCAGAGAAGGACCTGTGCTTTGGTAACCTATCTCACACATATTCCACGTAAAAAAGATAATGTTATTTAAGTGCCCAATCAACAGCATAGAAAAACTAAGAGTCTTTAATTCCTTTTCTAAATGGTTGCTTACTTTCCCGACACACTGGAGCTATGGTTTATTATTTGAGTCATAATGATTGTAATTAATACTTGCTTTTGTTGTTGCTGCCTCTATTACAGACGTAATACAAGTTACAGTCATAAGATATAAGTCAACCTAAACATCACATATATAATAGGCTCTCATTTCTTACTCAAGAAATATTGTAGAAGAATCAGCAGAAAGATTATAGGTGTTAGGGAACAAGGTGTATTGAGGGGGAAATGCAAGTCCTCCAACACAAAGTAGAAACATTGTGTTTGCCTGGAGTGCTCAACAGAACTATTAAAAAGAATAAGCAGGTACTGGGGGAACTACTGGGCCTGGGGAAAGTGCCCAGCAGTTTCTTGGCTGTATCAGCACTTTATTGCCTTAAAGCCAACTGCTTATACAGGCCCTGACTGCGTTAGAGCTACTTTGGCTGTCCTAGAGTGCCCCTCAGTGTATTGTAATACTAAATTCCCAACCTATCCAAAACAATCAGTCTTATCTCTGCTGGGTTGGGAGCGGCTGTTGGGATGGATGCCCTCTAGGGAGGTTTTATTGATCATCAAGTCACTGCAAGAAACTCGTCTGCCCACCTGGAAGCTCTGGCCCAGATTACTGGAGCTGCTTTGACTAAGCTTAAGACTTCTCTGTATTCTTTAGCCAACATAGTAACAGATAACCAATTAGCTTTAGATAATTATATTGGATAAATAACAGGGTATTTTGTGTAGTAGTTAATGAAACTTGTACTCATGCCAGTGGGCAGATAGAAGAAGATGAAAGATGATACAAGCAGACTAAATGGCAGCACAGTTTCATCCAAGGTGCCACTTCAATGGAAACTATTTGGGACTCAATAAAAGGGTTTTTACCACCCATTACCTGGTTTCTACTCCTATTAGAGTCTTTAAGGACAATATCTTTACTATAATTCTTGGGCTCTTACCTTGTTAACCTCATTATAAAGTTTGCATCTTCTAGATTACAATAATTCTATGTATGGATGATGCTGGCACACGGCTTACAATACATTCAGCTGATCCAAAGACTGGAAATCTCCTGCCCCAGGCCCTTTAGACCAGGCATCCAGAGATAGTTACTCCTCCCATAATAGGCAAGGTCAACACCCATAGTCAGTCTAAAGAGGCTGTGGCAGACAGACCTTCACCCTTTGCCTAGATTATAGAACATCAGTTTCCATTCTAGGACTAATATCTGATTATGATATCTGGGACTTGTATAGTTTCAAAGTGTGCTTGGGATGTTTGTTGCTCAGAAAGATTAAGAGAACAAAGAAAAAGTGAGTGTGTATATATATATATATATACACACACATAGAGACAGGGGAGAAGACAGAAGAGGGACAGAGAAAGGGAGAGACAGGGTCTAGTTTGAATGAGCTCGAGTGCAGTAAGTTGAAATAATTTGAGCATTAAGAAGCATAATCTGTTTAACTGCTACCTACAAGTAACTTTTAAAAATGTATGACTCCATATTGATATCCTAAAAAACGAAAGAGAAAAGATCTGATACCACTTGTACTGATTGTTATACCAGCTCCTTATTCTGAAAATAGGTAATTAAAAGAAACAATTTAAGCTCTAATTCTCTTCCCCAGTTGATGAGGATAGCTTTTCTTATGGAAGAATGCCAGCTAATTAATATGCAAAGAATAGCAGAATTGTTTAAATGACCATTTTGCAGTCCCTGATAAATTAATTTATTTAGGACAGGATTATCAATGGAAATCAACAAATATTCACCTTGTGTTAACTAATATCCTACACCTTTGTTTTCCTGATCATAGATGAAATGTGTAT
Organism: Otolemur garnettii; assembly: GCF_000181295.1. Taxonomy (NCBI): domain Eukaryota; kingdom Metazoa; phylum Chordata; class Mammalia; order Primates; family Galagidae; genus Otolemur; species Otolemur garnettii. The sequence goes on along the minus strand of NW_003852641.1, from coordinate 902,679 downwards.
TTTAACATGGAAAGATGGGTTGGCCACCATCTTACCAAATAATAGCACAGCGACTCTAAAAGTTGGTCTGCCTGAACTTATGTTCCCTGACAGCGTGTCCTCTGTGAAGAGTCCACAACAGATAAAGTTGCATCTGAACCTAACCAATTCTTTTAACTTAACTTTTATTTTCTTGGAAATGCAAGAAATGGAGAAATCTGCCTATCACCTCACGACGCAATTAGACAAATCCAGATTGTCTTTCCACAAGTCAACAACACTTGTGTCTTCAAAAAATAATGCCATGAGGAAAATGCAAGAGGGCTGTCTGTTTCTAGATTAAAGGAGGCTAAAAAATATCCAGTATACAATGTGTGAACATGAAAAAATGATAAGGCACCTTGGGGACAACTACAAAAATTTGAGTATGGCCTAGGTGCTGTTTTAGAGAATTTCAATGAATGCTTTTACTTAAATGGTATTAAGATTATTTTTTTAAAAAAAAATCCCTACTTTAGTCCATGAAAGCTGGATGGTTTCATATATGTGTAGAAACTGTGGCAGTATGTTAAAAAATAGTGAATCTGGTTCATTCAACTAATCGCTCAGCTTGTTTGTATTTTTGAAATTTAAAATTTTGTTATATTTTATCCAAATGTTGAAAATAAAATACATCTGTGTCTAGCTTCTTCCAGTTTCCATACCATCTTCACATTGGTGTCAGAATTATCTTACTAAAGTGCAGATTCAATCAAGCTATTTATTGCTCTAGACTTAATTTAAATAGCCTTTTGAGACACTTTAACCCCCCATAAGTAATCCATTGTGTATTGTCTGTGTGTGAGAGATCCCATTATTGATCCCATTATTGTTTTATCTTAACAGTTACACAATTCATATTCTATTTCAGTCTAGTTTTATGCTTTTTTGAATCTTTCCTTCCTGACTCTAATGTCTCTTGATATGCAAATAACTACTAAGATTTAGTCTTTCTAATGTTTAATAATATTTAAGATCCATGATATCCCAAGTTATTGAAAATTAAAACATTTTAAAAATTACCAGATAATGCAATATAATGAGTTTGTATTCAGTTTGTTAAATAAACATCTTATATATTAAAAATACTATATATAGGACTCCTGTGGCTCAAAGGAGTAGGGTGCTGGCCCCATATACCAGAGCTGGAGAGTTCAAAACCCAGCCCCGGCCAAAAAAAATAAAATAAAATAATAATAATATACATAAAAATATGCCCATCTAAAATATTTTTTAAACATTTCAGCATATTATTATATGATCATTGAAACAAATTAAAATACTACTAAAACAAAAATCGTTGTATTTACTGTAACAGATATTAAATACTTATTTATAATATATGGAGGGTGCCAAAAAAGTATACACATTTTAAGAAAGGAAAAAACTGTATTAAATGTGATACTCAAGTCACAATTGGCTTCTATAATTATAAGAGATACAATGTGCAAGATAGCAAATGCTATCAGTATATACTGTTATAATTTCAATATAGTATTTTCTTTCTTAAAATGTGTATACATTTTTTTCACCATCTGTATATTAAAAAATGTCCTAAAGGTTAAATACAACATTGCTTTAAAAATGAGAACTATCTCCCTCTGATTTGCTATCGAGCACGAAATGCAACCTAATACACACATTTAGACAAAAGAGATAAAGATGGGCATGCTGAGAATTTTAAGATTTTTTTACTTTAAAGCATTTTTAATAATATAGAAACTATGCTAAACCATAAATACCTTGAAGCTATTTTGGCAGTGATTTTCATTCTAAGGTGTTGTGAAAATAATAACGTATTACAGATGTGAGATTGTGTAATATCCCTCAGTAATAGAAACGATTCTGACCATCTAAGCCACTCCAGTGTGCTGCCACGTGTGGGTCATCACTTCTGTTCCTGCTGGTGCCCCACGCTGTTATGACTACTGTCATTTTAATACTATCCTCTTGAGAGAGAAAATTTAGGTAATGAGAGGTTTTGTATTTAATTAGCTTTTGTTGATCTTATAGTTTGAATGGCAAATCAATTCCCTTAATATACGAAAATAAAATAAAAAACAAACACTACCTCATTTAGTCTATTGATTTCTTGAGTGTTTTGGCTGTATCAGTTTTATTTATTTTTTTATATTTTCTTGTCATGCTTGGATTGAAGCCTAAGCTTTCAGCCACAGTTGCTAACACAAAAAAGTTTTAAAAAATGAAATAAAATACACTCCTCTAGCTGACCTTGCTGGCCTTAGCGTAGAATTAGATGACTTATTCACTCTCGTATACCCAGGGCAGAGCTGCTGCCATCATGAAAAGCTGCTACATCCATATGTATTAGACAAGGCCTAAAGCACTGGCTGCCAGGTAGAGCTTTGCTGGCAGATAGAACTTGCTTACTGCTTATAGCTTAACTCAGGAGACAAACAAAAGGCTTAAGAAGTCTTCTGTTTGTTCTGAGGTCTTAGTTTATTCTGCCAAGTAGAACTACAAAAGGCTTTATATTTTTATATCTTTTTTGATGATGAGTCCACATAGGAAATAATTTATGTGGCTTCCTTCCTGATAGGCTCTGTCTTTCTCAAAATAAATATACTTGCAAAAAATAGATGCAATTAAATTAAACAAACACTCAAATATGCTCCCAGACTCTTGTCTCTCCTCGATAACCTGACTCTGTCAGAATCCCATGATTGTGCCACGTAAATATTACTTTTTTAGTTGGGAATGAAACAAATAAGAATGCAATCAGGCATTTTTCTCGTTTCAAACTGCGTTATTCTGTGACGGAGGGCGAGCAGCATATCTATCCTGAAACATCCTCACGGTATCAGTCCCAACCATGGTAAAACAATGACCTTTTCCATAATCTTTTACATTTTGCAATGTATGCAATAGATTATGTTTTCTGTTTTTACAATAATTTTATATTTGATAAGACTAAGGTTGAGAGACCTCTTGGGTCTAGTAATTTCTAATTGACAGACCACTCTTTTATATTCTAGAAGATACTTTATATGGAGACCATCCATCATAGTGGCTAGCAGTTATATTTTGAAGTTTTGAAGTCAGTCTGTCTGGATTATTTTTCTGATTTCTACAAATTCTGTCAGTTGGGGGTTATGTAACTTCTGACATTCCCTTAGACCTGCTGAGCCTCAGTTTTCCCACGTGCTACTTGGAGGACAAAGGAGACCAGTGGAAAGGACTCAGCACAGCTGATAGAATCAATCAAGTGCAAAGTAACTGTGTGTGGGGAAGTGATGTTTGGTTTTGCTAATTTGATATGTTTTAATGTAATTTTCTTTTCTAATGGTGTGGTTATTTTCCACACTGTCTCTGGTTACAGTGGTTACAAGTGTCGCACTGCAGTAGCTGTTGGCCAGACCTAAACTCCACCCATGTCCTTCACAGCAGGTGGGCATCTGGGCAGGCCCAGCATGGCAGTCTGTGGTAGAGTCCACATGGAAGGAGAGAAGAAAGGCATGTGTTCACTGACCCACGTACTCCAGGGGGACTAGGAGTGGTGACCTGGCATGTGTCAAATATGTTAGTACATGTTGTGGTCCTTTAATTTAAATCCCCATATTCCAAGAGCAAAAAGAAAAGGCTGAAAAGAAAAAGTAGGTTCTTCTTGAAGCTGCATATATGTCTTCTGTTTGCCTAACTAATCTTGTAGAAATATGTCTTTCTCTCTTCCATTGCACATGTCGAAGGATGTATACAAATATAGATAAGAATGTCAAGTTATCCTCAACCAGTACATTTAAACTCTGCCAAAAATAGGACTGGTTATTACTAATGTGTATACTTGATAATTGGGTAGGAGGAAAAAAATCTACCTTTCTTTCAGCCTTTAGCATTTCACTTACATCATGTACACCTACAGGAAGAGCACCTTGAGGACACCAGGTTTCTGTTAACCGGATCCTGAAGGCTCTCCCACAATCTGTCCTTTGCCTGTTGCTCATTCTCAAGTAAATGTCTTGTTTTTTCCTTTAATTTACTTTTGCCCTCTTTAGGGCAGCACTTCACTCCAGTACCAGATTTCCTTGCCAGATGTAATTTCTATGCAAAAAATTGCCTCAAAATTTAGCACCATAAATCAACCATTTGTTTTTGCTAATGATGTTATGACAGAGATTCAGGAAGGACTGAGTTTTGAGAGTTTACCCTTAGGGTCTCTCTTGGGTTTTCAGTCATGTGTCAGCTGGAACTTTAGTCATTAGAGTGTTCCACTGGGCTGGAATATCAAGACATCCTACTCACAGGGCCAGCCAGCTTTCAGCAGAGAGCTTAAAAAAATCCTACAGTATCGACTCTGTCATATTATAGGTCATAAGTGTGACAGAAGTCAACGAGGATTCTAAAGAGGGGAATACAAATCCCATCTCTTGATTAGAGGATTCAAGATCAAATTTGAAGGAATATGTGGAATTGGGGGTGTCCCTTTGGCCATTTTTTAAAATCTGTAAAAATATAAAGTATCTTTTAATCTTGAAAAAAGTTAAACATTCTTAAATTCTATCATTTTTTCCTATAGAGATAATCTAAATCTTTCCTTTGTTATCAGCACATTTGAACATATAATCCTAAGTGATCATTAATGTACATGTAAATATTTTTAGTTTATTATAAAATGCAACTCTGTTGATAAGCAATTAGTTTAAAAATATGAAAAATTTATGTCATTATTAGTGACTTTAATGACTCAATATTTAATAATAAAATAAAATGTAGAAATCCTTTGGTATAGCTTTCTTGGCACTTTTGTTTTGAAGATTTATTTTTTTTTTCTTTTAATCAAACACTGAAATAACAACAGGGACTCTTTACTGAAATCGCTATTCATCCACACTGTAGTTAATTACCTCAAGCTCAAGATTAATCATGAGCTGGGTAAATGGTATTAGAAGATAATAATATTATAAAACTACATAATCATGGCAAAAGATACTTAGGCTATCAAATAAATTAATGTGACCTATTCTTAACAAATTAATGGAGACTCAAAGGATTTGAGTGGTAAACATGTGCTAGGGAAATTTACAAGATAATAAAGGGAGCTATGGTTTACAAAATTAGATTTAAAGGTCAAAATGTTATAATATGATATGAAACTTTTGAAATTAATAATTAGACAACTAAATTTTCCTATATGGCATAGTCACATTTTAGACATGATAAAAGTTTAACAAATAAATTTAAATGGAAAACATGATAATATAATTTTCTCTGTTTAAAGCTGTATTTTATTTCAAAAGGCTTAATAACGTTAGACTCTAAAAGGAAATAAAAGCAGTGAGAAAAGGTTAAAGCTCTGTGCAAATTATAATTTTATCTTAGGCAATACGGCAAAACACAACAACAGCAAAAAAAGTAACCACATCTCTTATAATGGTTAAAACCTATGGTGAAGCATCCAGTTGTAGATATCAAATCTTGGAGCTGGCTAAAGTGAAGAGCTGAGAACAGACACTACAAAATATTAATTAGAAAAGAGAAAAGCTAGAGTGAGAATTTTTTTTGAGAAAATTTAATAGTTCTTTTGATACCAGAATTTCATCTTCAATAGGTTCTTGGTCTTGGTGATTTGAAGAATGACTCCATGGACCACAGACCAGTGGTAAGAAAAGAACACAAAACACCAAACCTCCTGGCAGAGAGAAAAAACCCAAGTTGGGAGAAAAACTCTCTCTCTCTCTCTCTCTCTTTCTCTGGGCTCTTTGTCCAGGGGTATATATAGTCGAATGGGTTCCTTGGGGTTACATGAGGCCAGGACTTGGTAACAAATGAATGGATACAGTCCTTTCTGCTGGGGTAAGATGAGTGAGTGCATTAATGAATGGGCAGTCCCTTCCACTGGGGCAAAGTGAATGAATGTATTAATGAATGGATACAGCCCCTTCCACTAGGGCAAGGTGAATGAATGTATTAATGAATGGACACAGTCCCTTCCACTGGAGCAAGGTGAATGAATGTATTAATGAATGGGTACAGTCCATTTAGGGAATTGAGGCCTAGGAAACTTACATGAAATTGGTCTAGATACAGGAAATGGGGGTTCCCTCCTAAGTGCAAGTGGGAAACTTGAAGGCACTGGTATCTCCGCAGCAGTTATCTGGCCCCTCTGGCTATTGGAGCCTCTGGCGCTCCTCTCCCTCCCACCAGCCCACTAGTTCTTCTGCCGGCTGCCACAGCACCAACACCGCCAGGACCGCCAGGACCGAGGGGGCCGGTCTGCCTCTCAGCTCCACAGAGCTGGCTGGGGAGCCACCTGTCCTATATCACTTTGAGAGCATTTAAATCTCAGAATCTATAGCAAATCTGTATTAAACAGTTATTTAATGCCTTTACTTCAATTATAAGTGAGCATAACTTTAAGGAAAAAATGGCCAGAAAAAAAATCCTTATATATTAATATGGATTAAAAAATACAAAACAAGCAATAATAGAGATGAGATGAAAATCAGAGCTGTGGTTACTAAGTCCTTCAATTTCAAATTAGAGTTACATTTCTTATAATAATGTGACATCTTCAGTGCTAAACAAATTGGCAGACATTATCTAAATGTCTGAGTATTACTTTTATATATTAAAGGGCATAATTAAGTAACCTAACTTTAATCTAATGAAGGTAGACATCTTTAGTTTTCACTTCCACCCATGTTGGATATGTCTCTTGCCTTCATCCAAATTACTTTTATGCATTGACATGACTGTTGAGCTGGCAGAAAGCTTTCAGATCTAAAAGAAGAAATTAAAATAATCTTTTTGGAACTTTTACCAAAACCACACATTAGGTACTTGGAAAATCTTATCCTGTTTCTATGTTAAAGGTTGTTCTATTAATTTTTAAAAAACTAATGTTTATACATATTTGGGGTACGGTGATGTTTTGTTACATAAATAAAATTTGTAATTATTTTATTATTATTTATATAATTTACATATATTATATGTAATTATTTATTATTATTGTAAATAACTCATGTTATTTGGAATATCCACCACCTGGAGTAGTTGTCATTTCTCCATGTTTGGAGTATTTCAAGTCATTTTTTCCATCTATTATCAAAATACGTAGCACATACAATACGTTATTGTTAAATATATATTGGGTTAGAGTTAGGCTTAGGCTTAGGCTTAGGGATGACAGTACAGTCATCCTACAGTTCTGTCAAACATTAGAACTTGTTTTTCTGTCTAACTGTATGTTTGTTGCACTCATTGACCAATCTCTCTTCATTCCTCCCAGCTACTTATACATCCTTCCCAGACTCTGATTTCTCTTGTTTTACTTTCTACCTCCATGAAATCAACTTTTTTAGCTCTCACATGTGAGTGAGAATTTATGGTCTTTCTGTGCCTGGCTTATTTCACTTACCTTTTGACCTTCAGTTTCATCC
>NW_003852641.1:873501-895188 GCF_000181295.1 Otolemur garnettii | reverse complement strand
TTACCTCCACACCTTTGCTGTTGTCACAGTGCTGCAGGTAGCCTGGGCGTGCAGGCAGCCCTTTGCTACACTGATTTCCTTTACTTTGGGTAAACAACGCAGTAGTGAGAGTGCTGAATTGGATGGTAATTCTACTTAACAGGTTTTGAGAAATTTCCATGCTGTTTTCCACAATGGCTGTACCAAGTGACATTCCCACCAGCAGTACACAAGAGTTCCCTTTTCTCTGCATCTTCCACAGCATCTGTTAAGCTTTTGTTTCCTTGGTAATAGCTATTCTAACTGGAGTGCAGTAATGTCTCTTTGTTATTTTGATTTGCATTTCCCTGATTATTAGTGATGTTGAACTTTTCCCCCACAAATTCATTGGTGATTTACATGTCTCCTTTTGAGAAGTGCTTATTTAGGTTCTTTGCTCAATTCTTAATGGGATAATTTGCTATTTTTGCTGTTGAACTGTGGGCAGTGTCTATGCCTGGATGATGGCAGTGGCAATGGTGGGGCAACCCCGGGGCTTTGGGGCATCATGCCCTGGTGTGAGTAGTGATGTGATGGCTTTCGGGGCAGTGCGAACTGTGGTGCAGCATGGCCTGAGCGGGCTCTTCCTCAGGCACCTGGGAGGAAGACACAGAGGCCAGTGGTGGGTGGTGGTGTGTGGAGTAAAGCCATCCCCAGCCTCCCTGCCCCCTCCCAGGCAGTGTGCAGTGTAATTGGGGGTGGGGGTGGGCAGTGCCAAGACTTCCCTGGTGGCATACACAGGAATAAAGCACACTCTGTCATGGACACGGTGGGCAGTGCCTAGGACTCCCTGGCCCTGAAAGGTGTATTATGGGGAAGACAGCAGCTGCAGAGGCGGCAGGGAAAGCCTGTTCTCAGGGCGCATGTCAGTCTGCGCAGCCCTGATGTTGGGATGTAGGGGGGCTGCTGTCTGTGCAGCTCTTAGGCTCTGTTCATGTGTTTTGTCTCCCTTTTAAGTAGGGGCAGCCTCCCTGATGCTGCATCACCTGCTCCCTGGAGTCTAGGGCACTGAGCTGGAGTGCTGGGGACATTGACTGTGGCACAGCCTCTAGTTGGTTGGAAGCCACTGAAGCCCTCGGAGTTGGTACTAAGGTATGTCAGGAGAGATACAGGGATATGGAGTTGCAGGGGCTGCCTGGCTCCAAGAGAAGATGTAGACTGTGGGAGCTGAGCCCTGAAGACAGTGCTGGTGCCGCAACTGCAAAGTTACGGGTATGAGGAGGGATGTTGGCCCCAGCGTGAGTGCCCACTGCAGAGCTGTGCTGGACGGCAGTCTCTAGGCAGCTTCTGTGCCAAGCGCTGAGGGGCTGTGCTGTGGCCAGGGTTTCTGGAGTCCATGGTGAGAATGTAGACCATTGGGGGTTCTCTCACTTAACCTCCTTACCCTTTCCCCAAACTGGGGCCCTTCTCTGGGCTGCAGCCCACCCAGACCTGGCTGCTGCTACCTCTCCCCTCTTCCTGTGCCTCTTGCTGCCTTTCTGCTGGTTCCTAGTGTTCTCAGACAGAGACTTTATTGGAAGTGTGATTATTTACTTGCCTGGGTTTGAACCCGCCACCTCCAGCATATGGAGCCAGTGCACTACTCTTTTGAGCCACAGGGGCCTCCCTACTGAGCCATTTTGATGCTCCATCTAGTTCTGTTATTTAGATAGAACCCACCACACAATAATAATAACTGATTGGTGGTCTCTGGTATAGCACAGGTTGTTACTAAATATTACAAACTCAGAGTGAGAAGGAAGAAAGGTTACAGTTAATAGCTTCACAAATGCATTTCAATACATTTTTATCTTCTTATTTCATAATTGGCATGTAACAAAAAAATAAGGCACAGATAAGATATTTAATCAATGAGGAGTACATTGCTAGTTTATCCTGGGTATGTACAAAATGCCTCATAAAAATTCTCATCAATTTCTGGTTCATATAAGAGTTGCCTTAATAGTATATACCTAAATCCATTAGACCTCCTGGCTATGTAAAGGCCTTAGTCTGTTCTCTTCTTTGAATTGAGGCTCTTTAGAAACATGGCTGAGGGAGAACAATGGATCAGAGAAATTGCATTTGCCTCCAGCAGCTGGGCCAGCCTTCTCACCCTCTGACTCTTGCTTTAATTCCACTGCAGACTCCCTGGCTTAGTAATAAAGTGGAGCTGGCCCTCTCTTGATCTTTCAGCCCTACAACTTAACCATGTTGTCAGCTTTTCAGACTCCAGCTGAGAACAATTTTAAAAGCAAGCAAGAAAACAAACAAATAATAATTAAAACTTACTGTGTAGTGTCCAGTAATTTTCAGATGGCTAAATATACAAATCTTGGAAATTAATAATAATTTGTTTTTCAACCTTATCACCTTATTTCTGCTCTTTCTTAGAACAGATAGGCTAGTGGAGTTCAATCCTTTTTTATCACTATTATCTGAGAAGTATGGCATATACCTAATTATAATGGCAAGTGAGTGGGTATGAGGGAGGTAAGATTGAAAAACTAAACAGTGTGAGAAAAACAAATTCTAAAACATTGTGTCACTGTCTCCAGAGGATAGGTATTGGTTGAAAAATTCACTTTATCCCAATCCCCCCCACCACTGTGATTTTGATAAAGTTGCTTTGGCTTAGTCACTGGTTAACAGGCAGTGGGGGAAGCATGAGAAAGAGTTTCTAACCTCGAGGGAGGCTCATTCTTGGCCTCACACTACATGCCCGACCGTGTACGGTCTTCCCTTTTCGTGCCCTCCGTCACATTGGATCAGCTTCTGGCATGACCCACAAGTGATCTTCCATCACATTTCCTGTTATCCTTTACCAAAATTTGAGTGCTATTGCTCCTCTTCAGTCTTTTTGTTTGTAGGCAAGGCTAACTGTCAGATGAGAACATTTGACTAGATGCCCATTTAAGTATGTCAAGTACACTGACAGTTCAGAAGGCCTTGTCTGCGCAGAACAGATGGAAGTTCTGGGCAGGGTGAGATGGGTGTTACCTGATCCACACTTGGCACATCCAAGTATAAACCTAAGCCAAAAAAGATAAGAAATGTCATCACAATTATACTAGACTCTGTAGTTTAAGCCTTCCTTTTTCTCTTTATGCCAAAAAATTATATATATGTATATATATATATATGCACATATATGTATATATATATATATACACACACTCAGCTAGATATGGAATTATATAAAACAGCTCTTTTGTAGATGGAATAAATTTATAATTATTACATATTAGATTACTATGTTGAAAAGCATCTATTGTTTTTACTAGATGACCAATTCCTTGGGGACAAGGAAAAATGTATCCATTGTTAAAGTTTAAATATTTTTTAATGATTTACATTAAATATTTAAGATTTTATTAAGCACGGTGCTAGAAATGAGAGCCCTCCATCTGGGTATTACAGTCTAGTTGATTACACAGAGGCAGTTAAGGAGATTGGTTTAATTCTTTTTCATAACCACCATGAAGGAGGTATTCACGGTGGTGTGTGGGGACACAAGGAGAGACACCAAACCTGTGTGGGTATAGAAAGGTCTGAGTCTTCTGGAGGGGGTGATATGTGAGTTCTGCAGGGCAATAGGAGATGGGTTACAGGGACTAGTAACAGAGGACTAGTTACTAGTTGCAGAGGGACTAGGGAAGAGAGATAAAGTACAATTCAGGAAAATGCAGAAACTTCCTAAGGAATTATATGTTTGAGGAAGGAAAGGTAGACAGGCCAGGCTGAGCTAGAATGGGAGAACATCAGGAAGAACTTTGTTCTTTATCCTGGACCAGATGGCACCACAGAAGGATTTCTTTTCCAGGGAGTAGTATGATGATATTTGCATCTTATAAATATTCTTTTTGGATCAGTGTAGAAAATTCATGGGAGTGAAACAAGCCTGGAGTCATGGGTACAAGATATGCTCTGTTAAATACAGGGTGTCCGTAAAGCTCATGTGCAAATAGTTTGACTACTTTCAATTGCATGTGAACTTCATGGGCACCCTGAGTGTAGATCATACAGATGCAGTGAGGTTGTTTGGTCCCATGCAGTTTTAAGTTGACCTACAGATTATTTATTTCCTTACCAAAACATTATTATTAATACTTGCAGTAAAATAAACCAAGATGGTTTGGTACTTAGAACCATGTTGCAGCGGACAGTTACATGTGGCAAAATCTGAAAGACCAGTGTCTTCCTTACTCTTTAGAGATTCAGTGTAGCAAGTACTGTTCTTTCAAAATCAGAAAGCAGGGCACTCCTTAGTAAAAACAAAAGAAAAATGCCCCCAAACACCAGCAGGTAATAAGAACTCTTTCTTTATTGGTGGTGGTGGGAGAGGCCCAGAGTGGACAGTGGCTTGACCTGCAGGGAGCATGTGGCTCCCGGCCCACCAGGCCAGGACGTGACAGAATCACTTGGGAGTGTGGGAAGGCATTTTATGAGTACATGAACCATGTATACAAAGGCAGACTGAAGCTTCCTATTTGCACTACAAAATATCTCAGTTTGTGAGAAGAATCTTTAGTAGCATTTGCTGTGAGCTTAGTGAACTTCCATTAAAAAACAAGAGGCAGTGTGTTAATGCCTGAGATTGAATTCCCTAAAAATAGACCCTGTTCTTGCAAAAGAGATGGACTAAGGGAGTATTTTCTGGAAAAGACTGTAGGAAGTAGGGAGGATCACAGAAAGAAAGCGAGATAAAGGTGTGGTTGACATGGGGATTAACTTCAGAATAGATCACAGAAAACTCTGAAGCTCAAATTATACCAAATAATTCAAATCTCTAATGCCAAGGGCCCAGATTTTTTTCTCTTTCAGTGAAGCTGGTAATGATCCTCAGTAAAATAGGCATGGCTCTCCTCTACCTGCAAAAGCTATGCTCCAGGAAGAGGGAAAGCTCTGAGTGTGAACAGCAACACTCACTGCAGCCTGGATTAGAGGCTCACCCCCGGGAAAGGGGCTGAAGGAGGGGCGTCACAGCACCCGCTATAACTGAAAACTGGACTCGTGAATTTACAAGTTCATTGTGTATTCCTTGGATATGCATTTCCCATAGAAGACCACTTACAGTGTACACACACTACTGCGTTTGAAAATATATCAAATCCCCAGATGTTAGCTTAAAAATCATACTTAAAAAATACCTTCTCATTCTTACCTAATTCATCTGTCCAAACTGCCTGATTATTTTTCCTATTTTAATTGAGAGAAATAGTTGCCCTTTAAACACCAAATGTTAATTTTCACATTTTTAGAGTATTGTTAAAAATTCTTGAAAAATAGGGGTTACAGAGGAAGTGCCGAGACAGCCTTAATTACAGCACTGGGAGAAGCAATGCTCTAATATCTAAATAGTAAATTGCATTTCAGGTGAAGAAACAATAAAATTCTAAACCATGAAGTACAAGTAAGGGGATGAAGGAATGCTGCATGCATCCAGTCTCAACTACAATGATGATTTTCAGATGCAGTTGTATTCTTTTTTTGTTTTAAGACATGATAAAGAACATTCAAGTAACATAAAATACTACATAGAACAAAAATCAAACATACAGTGTTTGCACTATATTCAGAAAGTGGGATTCTACGGTCAGCTTGGCACAGAGAGTCCCTTTTCTTTACCCTCATCCCTGCAAGTCGCATCCTTTCCTGGCTGCCGTGGAAGCCCAGGGCATATTCTCCCTCCCATCCTTCTGTGGGATCCATTGCTTCTGTCAATTTCTATCCCTGACTCAGAGCAGACGTACCTACCAAGAGGCACCAAACCTGTCAGGAAAAACTTCTGATTAAGGAACATCCATCTTTTCATAGCAGTTGGTCCCTAGTCTTAGTGTTACTGTCACTGCACAAAAGAGGTTATTAATATATTTTAAATCAATGTATTCTCAAATAACTCTGCACTCACTGGTTTAGTTTTACGTTCTTAGCAATCTAGTCAGATTTTATTATTTACATTAGTAAAAAAAAGCTTTAGTTGTACACTGGCATTCTATAGTTTATACTTGATTTTGAGAACAAATTTGATGTGTATAACCATTTAACAGGGAGGGAAAGAGAGAGGAAGATGGTGAAAGATTGTTTAAGAAATGCAAAGTTGGCTCAGCGCCTGTGGCTCAAGCGGCTAAGGTGCCAGCCACATACACCTAAGGTGGCGGGTTCGAATCCCCAGCCCGGGCCCGCCAAACAACAATGATGGTTGCAACCAAAACATGGCCAGGCATTGTGGTGGGCACCTGTAGTCCCAGCTACTTGGGAGGCTGAGGCAGGAGACTCACTTGAGCCCAGGAGTTGGAGGTTGCTGTGAGCTGTGATGCCATGGCACTCTACCCAGGGGGATAGCTTGAGGCTCCGTCTCAAAAAAAAAAAAAAAAAAAAGAAGAAGTGCAAGGCTACAGGAGGAATAAATTCAGGTGGTCTGTCACTTACTGGGATGAATAGATATAATAATGTGTATTGCAAAATACTTAATTAGAAGTAAGATTTTTGTTATGTTCTCACCCCAAAGAAATAATAAATGTTTAAGCTCATTGATATGTTAAATACCCTGATCTGACAATGATACAGGGTTCCCTGTTCAAGGCTGGACAGGGGACCCAAGTTTTCCTAGGCCTGGGCAATTTCATGACGGGAACACGGTGACCTTTTGCCCCGAGCTGGAGGGACTGAATTCATTTGTTTGTCGATAACACTCATTAACATTCAACTCATTAAATGTTTCCATCTGCCAACTCCTGGCCAAGTGTGATTCTCAAGACCTAATACCACTAGACGAACAACCATGTAGAGACTTCCCACTTGGGTCTCTCCCTCTGCCAGAAGCTCTGGTGCTTTTTACTCCTTCTGTTTCCTTTCTAATAAAATCCTGTCCTACCACTGATCTGTGGTCCATGGCTTCATTCCTGGAATCCCAGAGACCAAAGACCTACTGAGGACAGAAATTGTAAAAACGATAGTACATGATTTATACATGTATCAAAACATCATATTATACCCCCAAAATATGTATAATTATTATGTTTTAATTATAAATAAAACTAATTATTTAAAAACATTTTGAAGAAAGAATTTGAGATCTTCTTGAACAGTGCTTTCCCTGTGACTTTCTCCCACACTTTCTTCAAAGGCCGCCACACCCAAGAGCTGACTGTTCTCTTCATTTCACCGGATGGTCTTCCTATGTGTGATGAGGGAGAATTTGCTAACTGATAATCAAAACAACAAACTGAATGATTCTTGTGTTACCTTATTTGGCATCTCATTTGTAAAACTACACTTGAAAATCATCACCCAATAAAAAGCATGATCATAGTAACTTCATCTTTTTAGTTCACTTCATGAAATCATGCAGGTGAAACTTTCTAAAACATCTTAAGTTAGGTGCTTTATTTTGCCATATTATCAAATGATAATATTTAATTTTATAATTTATTTTATGTATATGATAAGGGCTTCCAACCTAACAGTATTACATGTTATAAAATATTATTTTAAATTATTACATAATTGGATTTTTAATCAAAAATTATTATCTAGTACAAAAAGCAATCATCTTAGTGGCCATCTAAAACATGTTTTAAAGGGTGTAAATGAGATCTTTCCCTCGGCACATGACTTTGCCAGCAGCATACGCATGTCCACTTCTAAGAGCCGAATTCATTTCCATTTAGGTTACTTTTAATTATTTTTTTAGAAGTCATAAAAATTAAAACCCCAAAGAATTTAATCATGAAAAATTCATAGCCAAAAAAAAAAAAAATAAGTAAAACATTTTCTAATTTACTACTTTTTTTTCTTTGAGGACTAATACAAAAGCTATTTGTAAAAGGGATAGCTTGTCTATTCAAATAAGGATTGAATGGGATTGTGAATAACAGGTGAGGAAATCTGTTTGTCTAGGGTAGAGCACTGCGGTCACTGGCCATGAAGAGCTAAAACAACTATATAAAACTAATTCAGCCTGTTACATTCAGTGCCACGTTTCTCCTAAAGACAAAATAAAAATCCAAGGATAAGTGCAAGATATGTTTATTGCTCATAAAATAATATTTTTCCATAAAAATCAACATTGTAAAGATATCTATCATATTTAGGGGAGCTGTCAGATTCCACCATTGTTTTGTTACATCCTACTATTTTGTGGAACAGACTGGCAAAGAGGTGATAGATCTGAAAGTTGATATTTTACTCCTTATTCTTGGTCAGTTTGATGCTTTCAATTCAAATTACTCAGCCTCCTATTTCCAAAATACAGGATGATAAAAAAGAAGAAGGAAAAATCATAAATGTAGATGCCTATATATGAATATAAGTATTCACACATGAATATATTATTATATTATGTAGGTATATGTACATTATACATACTTTATAATATAGACATGCACATTTAATAAATGCCCATCACACCTGTGTACATGTAGTATAGATGAATGTAAACACACAAATGCATATGTGTATATACATATAAATATGTCTACATTTTGCTCACACATTATATACATGTCTTACACTAATCTTATTTCCAATCACATGTTGATCAAAAGATGACAGAGTGAGCACGAGAACTTAGGGAAATTGTGGCCAGATTGATTCAGAGCCCAGTTTGAAGACTGAAGCCCAAGAACACGGATTGGATACAGAACAAGAATGTGTCCTGTAGTTACATAAGGCACAGTCCACATGCATTTTCTAACAGGCAGACATGTGTTCACAGAAGGTGGGAGAAGTGGGCAGCAAAGCAGCAATGACATTCTTGTGGTTTTTACTGGTGCTCTGTCATGTGATACATAAGATATGGTAAGCGTGTGTTTTCTGGGCAGGGAGAAAGGTTAGAAGTCTTGCCATGTGATGGAGGACAACTGCCTACATTCTTTCTCTGCTCTGCTTCTGCTAAGCAGGTTTATGACCAGTACCTGCCAGTCATATATTTAATAAACTCCAGTTACACTGGCAAGGTGAGTCAGATATATTTTGCTGATCTAGGTTTTCTTACCTCAATTGCAGCCATCCTAGGCCTTGTTAAAATTTTCTTTTGAATTTTCCTTTTCTGACATAAATAAATATGGATTAAGTGTCTTTATTAACCACAAACAATGGAATCCAAATATATGTTTTACTGTGTCAATTCGGTCAATATTTACCAAATTTGTTTTTATATAATCAAGTTATAGTCAATTCATTAATAAAACTTATGCAATGAGCTTTACATTTCTGAAATTTCGTGTGACTTTTATTCACTATTTAATGATCTTATTTCCCTTTGGCAGACATGAGAGGGGCAGAGAGTATGGATGTTATTTCAGAAAGACAAGATGGAATATAAGTGAGTGTCTCCGCCAGAAAAAAGAGAAAAAAGAGAGCACCTCTTATTGTTTCCCACGGATTGTAGAAAGAGGCCCTGAAAAGCTGACTCCTGCCGAGTGGGGTCTGCCTTGAGGTTGAGGCTTTTCAAGAAGGCAGAGAGGACTTGCCCTTGCCGCCTCTCGTGTTTTGCCAGACTTCAGTCTCAGGAGTCTGGTGCCTCCGACAGGCTGGGGGCAAAGCTAAAGGCAGACGAGCTAATGCTCCGTTTCTGTTTGGGTTGCTGTGAGGAGACAGACTTAGAGAATGCATTTCCCCACACCTTTCTCCCCCTGAGACTAGAATGTGCGCTGAGGCATGGTGAGGCAGAAGGAAGGCCTGAAGGTCTCCTCCAGCAACCGTGTCACGGGAATGCCATTCAGAAGTTCTTGTAGGCTCTGTGGAGAAGTGTATGAAATCTGAGGGTGCTGTCTGACAAGTTTACTGAGGATTTCACTAAAGTGGGAAGGAGGCCACCCTGTAACTGAAAGCTGTGTAGCAGATAACCTGGGTCAGACCTCCAGGAATTACGAAGTGCTGGCCTTAGCTAGGAGGAGAGGGGAAAGCGATGTGACTCCTCTGAGAAAACAGATTGCAGATTGCAGCAGCCACTAACTTCATCTGCAGAGAGCCCACCAATCAATTCTTCCCTATTTTCCTCTCTGGGAACAACAGCCAGTATATACTTCCCAAACAGGATAATGAAGCCTTCTTATGCAGAGACTATGCTGGAAGGAAGCCAGAGGTGGTATTTGAATATGAAATATCACAAATAAATCAGACTGCATAAACTGATAGTAAAAATTATTTGGCCATTCTAGTTTATCAAATTGTACCTATTGAACTTTCTGTGTGTGTTTGTATGTGAATGTCACTGTGTTTCATACTATGCTTCCCTGTTATATGAGAAAGACAAGGATGAATTAGGTAAGATTGGATAAATTACACAAGAGTTAACCTAAATTTTATTTGCCAGCTGAGTGCAATGTGGGGAAATTTGCAACTTCATGAGCGTTAACATTTAGAAATTCCAATGGGATGACAATTCTCAAACAAAAGCATAAAATGTGAGTGGTAACCCTAGAGCAGTGGTTCTCAACCTTCCTAATGCCATGACCCTTTAATACAGTTCCTGTGGGTCACGACCTCCAGATTGAGAACTGCTGCCCTAGAGTGTTCTGTGCCTACTTCTTGTTACATCTCTGGATATTATCCCCTAAATAAAAGAATTTTGCACTACAGATTTTTAAATTGAGTTCAAAGCAATTCATTAAAAATATAATATTCTTATTTATCCAAATAATCAAAGTACAAGACTCTCAGGAAACGAAATACTCATGAGTAATTTAGACTTTGTCTTTAACATATTTCCTAAATAATGAATGCTGTGTACCAGGTTCATTCTCTGATGTGTTCCATCTTAATAATGCAATAATACTGCAAGGGGATATTTATGCTATTGTACAAATAAAGAGACTGAGGCTCCAAGAGATGACTTGTCTGCATTCACATAGGCAGCAAATAGAAGATCTGGGGTTTGAATGCAGAGACCAAGGCCACTTTATTTTATTTTATTTTATTTTATTTTATTTTATTTTATTTTTGAGACAGAGCCTTAAGATGTTGCCCTGGGTAGAATGCTGTGGCATCATAGCTCACACCAACCTCCAACTCCTGAGCTTAAGTGATTTCTTACCTCAGTCTCCAAAGCTGGACTACAGGCACCCACCAGAATGCCCAGCTGATTTTTGGTTGTAGTTGTTTGGCAGACCCGGGCTGGATTCGAACCTGCCAGCTCTGGTACATGTGGTTGGCACCTTAGCCTCTTGAGCTACAGGCACCACGCCTCCATGGCATTTTTAATACACAATACTGATAATACCACACTCAATGAAAGGAAACGTATTTGACAATTTTGGTAGTAAAAGATGGTACCTGGAGGAAGGTAGAAGAAAATTTCTATACTGGACCGACTATGGGGAAATGGGATATAAGAGGTAGAGATTAGACACAATGTGACTATGGAAGAAAAATGAAAGAACAAACATAAACTGTACCTATTACATGGATTTATGAGAATTCCATTGTATTAATACCCATTAGAGGGCTAATAACAAATCCTTCTTACCTTCACCAGACCCTAAATTGGTATATACCTTTGGTGTTTTGAATATTGGTCCCACAGTCACTTCACATGAAGCTTAGACCAACTATATACATTCCTAAGAATTACTATGGTCATTCTAACAAAACTGTACTTTATTAGGAATAGCAACACAAAAACATATGAAAGTATAAAATTCACTGGTAAATGTAAATGTAGTGAAATGTACTGTTATACTGTGATGGTGTTTTGTAAATCACTTTCATTTAATTATAAAAGTTAAAAAACAAAGTGTTAATAATTATAACTACAAAAATTGTTAATAGATAAATGATATAAAAAAATTATAACATCAATAACAATGTTTGGGGGTAAAAGTCTAGAGTTTTTGTATGTTATCAAAGTGTTATCAGTTAAAATATACTATTATAAGTTGTATTAAGTAAGCCTCATGCTGACCATAAACAATTTTCTATTAAAAGGTACACAATAAATAAAGAGAAAGGAATCAAATGTGTCCCTATTAAAAATTAACAAAACACAGAGGCCAAGAGGAGAAAAAGGAAGCAAAGGAAATATGAGACAAAACAGAAAACAACAAAATGGCTATATTAAGTTCTTCACTATCAATAATTACTTTAAATGTAAATGGATTAAATTCCTCAATCATAAAACACAGAGTTGCTGTATGGTTAAGAAAAACAGAATCCAAGTATCTGCTGTTGACAAGAGAGTCAATTCAGATTTAAACACACACATACATGAAAGTGAAGGAAAGGAAAAGGAAAGTGAAGGAATGGAAAAGATACCCATGCAAAATGGTAACAAAAATAGAGCACAGGTAGCTATTCTTATATCAGACAAAATATATTTTATATCCAAAACTATCACAAGACACAAGGAGGTTATATAATGAAAATGGGTCAATTCATCAGGAAAATATAACAATCATGAATATATATGTACTAAACATCAAAGTGTGTAATTGTATAAAACAAACATTCACAAAACTGAGGGAAATACAGCAATATAATATTACTAGGAGGCTTTCATATCTCACTTTCAGTAGTGGCTAGAACATCTAGAGAGAAAATCTATAAGGAAACACTAGAATTGAACAACACTGTAGACCAAAATAACCTAATAGACATATAAAGAATATTCCACCCAACCAAAGCAGAATTCACTTATTCTCAAGTGTATACAGAACATTTCCCAATGTAGGCAACACGTAGGTCACAAAATAAGTCTTAAGAAGCTTAAGAAGATTGAAATCTTACCAACTATTTTTCCCAACTTGACAGCAATAACAGAAGGAAAACTGTACAATTCAAAAATATTTAGAATAATCAAAATGGAAAGAAAAGAAAAGAAAGATAGTTTACATATGTATATATGTGCATACACACGGGTCACTACAAAAGTTTTGAGACAGACTGTGTTGTGGTTCATTATTTTACTTCCAAGAAACAGAGTAAATGCCATTCTTTCCGATTCAAGTTTCAACCTGTTCCACTTATCGGTGTTGCTGGGAAGGCTTTACTCATTTCCAAACATGCAGATTTTATGTCTCTTGTTTTTTGTGTATCTCAAAATTTTTGTAATGATCCACAAATATACATATGTGTTTATATATACATGTATACACCAACACATGAAACTTTGTTTATAAGAAACTAAAGGATATACTTATTTTTAAAACAAAAGAAAGGGATTTGCATCTATACTGAAAAGTTCTCTTACTGGGAAAGACAATTAATTGCTAGAGAGATAACCATACATAGCTGTCAACTCCAAAAGACCAATTTCTCAAGTTTCTCTTGTGGCACCAGCTTCTGTTTCTTCCTATTCCTGACAGCATATATGATCTTTACAAACATACATTCATAAATAAAATTTATATGTGACTTTATACTTAATAAAAGGAAGAAGTAAAATGTTTAAGATTATAGACAATTATCACAATCTGTTTATGTCTTCCTTTGGGGAACATTAAAAAATTCACAAAGATTAAACACAAAAAGGAGAAAATAATGATCCAATAATCCTCAGAACATCATTGGTATTTACCACATTCTTAAATGTTATTTAGAATTCTGCGAACTAGAAAATAAAAAATTATGGTAAAGCAACCACACATAAAGCAAATAAATTAAGCTAATAAACTATTCATAAATGTGGCAGAGCTTGATATAAGCAAATTCAATATTGACTTTTAAAGCTGAATTTTCTGACAAATTAAGTATGGCTTTATAAAATTATATGGCAATATGTGCACACAACAGCATGTTCTCTTGTTTACTGTGTTTTATTTGTTAATAATTCCTTTAAAATGTATAAATGTTAACATATAGGAAGGAATTCATAGCATCTTAATTTACCAAAATAATCATACAATATGATAAAATGTGAATGGTTTTATGCATAATTCTTGAAACTAAATGGACAAACCTTTGAAATAAATGTTAAATGTCCATTTTTAGTGTCAATGAATAAAAAATTTATTGAAGTCAGATAAGGGAATAAGGATATGGTAATTAATTAGTTAATTAATTACCATATCCATAATTAATTTAACATAAAATATTAAGAATCTACAGTGCTATGCACAGACTTTTAGACCAGATCACATTATGTTAGGGTTATTTCTTATGATTTTTCTTGATACTGATATCTGGATTAATATGGAAAATAATATTTGCTACGAGGATATAGTCAAATTTTTAAGATGAGATTAGAGGAGTGTCTGAAAAAAAGCCAAAAATGCATAAAAGACACAGAATTGTGAGGAAAAATAAATTGATAATTTTATAATAATAAAATTAAAATATATTAAAACTGTTTTAAAAAAAACTCTCTTAAATTCCCAAAGCCAGATTCTGCAGGAAGTATTTCATTTACCTGAATTATGAAAGTTTGAGATCAGTTCCAGCTGAAAGCATTTATAAATAACCAGGTTGTGTTCACGTTTTCTAAAGAGTCAAACAGTTGAAGGGAGAAAGTATAATGCCAATTACTTCAAATACATTTTTAGATATATTTTATTATATACAATATAGACAATGGATTGAAAAGGTATATGCATAATCATTCTCTGTATTATTTCGTTCTATTCAGATAAAAAGCAAACTGAATCATTTTTAGTCACAAAAATATCGACTAGATGGTTAAAACACTCTTTTCAGAATAATAGGGAAGTGTTAAAGTGACACTTGATACCTTTGCTGTAACAAAGTATCTTTAATACTTAAAGATAACTCAAGATTTCAGAAGCCAAAGGTTTCAAAATTACATAGTATCCCCAAGCAGAGCTGTGAATGGATTTCATAAAGTCTCAGGGTTTGAATCATCTTCAAAGGCTTCTAGTAAAAGTATTCATATAATGTTTGGATTTCTTCTATTAGATCCCCACCAAGTGGTTGCAGCCTGGGTCTGAAATCCTTCCGGTGAGACAGCACTCACCGTCTCCTGAGGAAGCTCATCCTATTAAGACCATTAAATGGTTTATCCCTATTAGCCGAGATGTGTCTTCTTGTAATTTTTAGCAACTACATCTCATTGGGCCATATAAGGCAACATTTCACTTGTGTTCCTATTACACAACTTTCTTTTCACTTTTCTGTTTCCTCATTATTTTGCGAACCACTTGAAAGCGTGGTCTTAAATTAATTAATCTTTGTATGAACAGCTCTTAATACAGAGCCAGGAATATAGTGGATATGTAGAACAATTCAATGTTAAACAAATGAATTGCATCTGAAATGTAAGCTCATTCAAAAGAAGAGATCATTATGCTAGGAAACTGGCATTGAGGATTCTGGGACATGCAGAAGTACTTAATTAGGAGTAAATGAAGGAACAGCTATTGAGAGGTGTGGTCCGTATTTCAGAACATCTTTCTGACACTTAAATCCAAAGGAAGGTCTGGAATCCAGCTGATTTTTTTCACTTGGACATTAGCAGTAGTGGTTACAACCCAACAGGGCCAATTGTTCTTAGATTGGCAGGCGTTTAAAGATGCATAGTAATTAGTAATGCAATGTTTTGATATTTTTTATTTTTAGAATCTCTGGAAAATCATGATATTATTAAAATCTAATGAGATTTGATATCTCTTTTCTATGATTGCCCAGTAATGTCCACAAACAGTCAAAAACATTTTTTAAAGTTTTTTATCTTTACTCTGTGAATGCTAATGTACTGCTTGAGATATACCATAGTTTGTAATATATCACCATTGAGGGAAACTGATTAAAAAAGGGGGGGATGGGATTGCTTTGTACTATTAAAAGGTTTGTTTGTAAAAATATAAAGAAAGTACAATAAGAAAGATCAAAAGTGGTTCATAAAGAACTTAGAGTCACTGCATAACATTTACGAATAGTTAAAAATGTGTTTTTAGACGTGATTCCTAAAAATGAACCCCAATCCATCATGACACAACTTCCTCTCTGCTACTTCCACCAACCTTTAAATGCTACTCCTGTTATTTCCACTGGCAGGAGAGGACATGTCTCTGAGATGCCCAGTGTCCTCTATCAGTATTTGTCTACTGCTGTGTCCTCACACACTGGAGGGGAGGACTGAGAAAGAGACAGAGAATTAGAGCAGGCAGGGCACTACCTCTGTGCCATGTCCCCACCACTATCCAGTGTATATTATCTCAGCATCTTATGACTTCATCTCACCAGCAAGAATGATTTGGGCAAACATTGAAATCCTTGTGTCATAGCCTCAACACCAGCATGATGATTCAGATATACCTTTCTCCTCACCATCAACAACATGGATTGTGATTTAATGACTAGAACAAAGGTGCTAATGGCTTTATTACTAACAATTCACATGTTCTCAGATATATATATATATATCATTAAATATAACATTCTGTTATTTCCTTAGGTACCACTCATTTCATAAAATATGGAAATAATTTCAGTAAAATAAAGTCAAGATGGAATATTACTACCCTTTCGCTAGGATTGATATTATCATGTGTTGATGAAGTTGTGAGGGAAGTGGAATTTCATCCTTTACTGGTGGGATTGTAGAATTGTACCACCACTTTAGAAGGTTATTATAATGTTAAATGCACACTTATTATTATATACGAGCAATTTCAGTCATAGATATTTTCCCCAAAGAAATGGAAACATACGTTCAACAAAAAGATTATTTTGAATTTTTAATGTAGTCTTTTTGTTAAACTTCAGAACATTATAGGGTACAAATGTTTTAGTAACGTGAATTGCTTTGTGAAGTTTAAGTCCATCACCAAGATAATATACAATATATCTGTTACGTGTGATTTTACCCGTCTTCTCCTTCCCCCTCACACCTGGTTGGCATCCATTGAGTTTTACTACCATAAATGTACATGAGAATTGGTCAGTTAGTTCCAATTTAATAATGAGTGCATGTAGTGTTTATTTTTCCTTTTTTGTTTTGTTTTGTTTTTTAGAGATAGAGTCTTGCTTTGTCGCCCCTGGTAGAGTGCTGTGGCATCATAGCCCACAGCAACCTCCAGCTCCTGGGCTTAGGCGATTCTCTTGCCTCAGCCTCCTGAGTAGGTGGGACTACAGATGCCCACCACAATGCCTGGCTATTTTTTTTTGTTGCAGTTTGGCCAGGGCTGGGTTTGAACCTGCCACCCTCGGTATATGGGGCTGTTGCCCTACTCACTGAGCTACAGGTGATGCCCTATTTTTCCATTCTTATGATATTTCACTGAGAAGAATGGTCTCCAGTTCTAACCAGGTTGTTACAAAAGATATTAGTTCACTATTTTTTCATGGCTGAGTAGTACTCCATAATATACATATACAACATATTATTAATTCACCCATGTATTGATGGGCACTTGGGTCGATTGTACATCCTTGCAATTGTTAATTGTGCTTCAATAAGTATTTGATTGCACATATGTTTTTGATAAAATGACTTTTTTTCCTTTGGGAAAATATCCTCCAATGGGGGGATTGCTAGATTAAATGGTAGGTTTACTTTAGTTCTATGAGAATCTCCATATCGTTTTCCACAGAGGTAGTACCAGTTTGCAGTCCCACCAGCAGTGTGTGAGTGTTCCTTTCTCTCCACATCCACATGGACATCTGTTGTTTGGGGACTTTTTAATAGACGCCATTCTTACTGGAGGTAGATGATTCCTGATTGTAGCTTTGGTTTGCATTTCTCTGGTTAGTAAAGATTTTGAGAATTTTTCATATGATCATTGGTCTGTTTATGAATGTTTAAAGCACTTCTATTGTTCACAGACAATAATTCAGAAGTTAATTCACAAATAAATGGATAAACACATACTGGTGGAGTCATACAATTAAAAGGAAAGACCAACTAATAAGTATAGCACCATGAACAAATCTAAAAACTTTTTGTTAAGTAAAAGAAACAAGACAGAAGAGTACCTACTGTGTGATTTGATTTATACAGTAAATTTCAAAGCCTTCTTATAAATATGAATACTGTGTCTCTATTATACTAATCTATTGTGATAGGCAGCACAGCAGTTGGCACCAAGAGCCAGAGTAGAGGTATAACTGACTGCAAAGAGGCAAAGGGGATTTTCTGTGGTAATGGAAATATTTTATATCTTTATTGCATTGGTGAGTATCAAACTACAGTCATTTGTCAAAATGTATTAAACATACATTTAAAATAGGGCACCTTCTATTGTAGGTAAATTGTAGTCCAATAAAGCTGACATTAATATTTAATAATAAAACACATTTAGTCAAATTATTTCTTGTCATTATTATATGTCACAAATAAAAAAGTTTTAAGGTATTCTTCCATAGTAGTTTTTGCATAAGTAGATTCTGATCCCTCTAGTTAAACAACTATACTAAATGCTATGACTAAATAGCACCGTGAAAGGTATCTAGGTGTGTGTGTTTTCATTTTTGCTATTTCGGGTATCAGAATTTAGCCAAGGATTTTAGGAATAGAAATTAACTACAAATTTCTCACCTTTTAAGTTGTGTCGAATAAGACTATTAAAATCCAATATGAACTTCAAGGATATTCATCCCCTTAGAAGCTTTTTAGTCTACTTCAGGAGGTGAATGCAAATGCGGTAGTAATGTAATAATAATTGCAACAGAGGAAGTACGCGCAGTCTCCCGCTGACAGAGGGGTAAAATGCCCTACACTGATGCCACGACAATAATTGGTTTGTTCTGCTCTGAGTTCAATTTAAAATGGCAATTATTTTTCAAATGTGTGATTTAAATCTTTCAAGATATATTATAGTAAAAAGGAAAAGGCTTTGGAATTGAAATGTAGACTCGCACAACTAGTTATGGAGAAGAAAATTAGAGCCCATGAGATAACATTTAAACTTTATGTTGTGACTTCAATCAAGAATGAATTTGAATTTTGAGAACGTATTATAAGAGCACATGAATTTAGAAGGCTAACCATTTAAAAATGACTTTTAACTTACAGTTAAACCATAATTAAAGATAGTAAATGAGGCCTCATTTAATATGACCAGCTGTGCCACTCTCTGAATATAAAATATCCATCTATTTTATGTGTTTTATCTTCGTGTTTTTGCAATTATATGCCATATTGTAGTAACACTACCTAATTTAAATAATCTCAGGTTTATTCTTTTTAGGCACAAATATTCACCTGCAAATAAATGTGTAGAGATGAATACTTAGGAATACAACATGTGCAATTTGACTAAATGATGAAGCCTGCTTTCATTAATTCACAATGCAGTTTAGAGTAGCAACATTATCATGGCATTTAAAATTCAGTAAGGTAAGAATTTTGGGATTAATTATTTATCATGACATTCTTCTCTATTTCATTTTGTTTTCTAGGATACAGAGTCTTACTCTATTGTCTAAGCTAGAGTGCTATGGTATCTGCTTAGCTCACAGCAACCTCCAACTCCTGTGTAAAAGTGATCCTCCTGCCTCAGCCTCCAGAGTAGCTGGAACTAGAGCTACCTTGTCACCTAATTTTTCTGTTTTTGGTAGAGATGGGGATCTCACCTTTGATCAGGTTATCAGGTTGATCTTGAACTCATGATATCAAGTGATCCTCCCACCTTGACCTCCTGGAGTGCTAGGATTACAGCCACCAGCTACAACATTCAGCCTGAGTGAAATTCTTAATAGGAAAATTATACTAGAGTTGCAATATTTTCATGCAAACAATGAAAGTTCAATTTAATAATTAGAAACATACTGGAGGATGTTCACTTTTATATACATGTATAAAGAATAGATTCCCAGAAGTTTTCTTGAGTTTATTTTACCAAAAAAATTTATATTACTATTATTTTACTACATCAATTTTTAATTTCCTGTGCACTAAAATTTTAATGTTTATCACTTTTATTTTACCATGATTGGCTATATCATACAACCCAGTTTACAAACGGGACGAGTTAGCTGATCTGTGACTGCTCTACTGCTACCAATATTACTACATGTTCTTATTTGAAAAGGAATTGACAGGAGTATATCTGTCCTACTAAATTTATGTTTTTATTTCCATTTCCTCATAGGTACTATTGCCCCTTCAGCATGATTTTAACTTCATAATTGTAATGGTAAAAGGAAAAAAAATTGGAGCACAGTATGTCCCCAGAGGCATTAATAAACATTCATGAATTGGGTTAATGTGGCTACAGGTCTGCTATCAAGGTAACGTCCTAAAAACAAATGGGTCTTCTTTTTTCTTTCCTTTTTCATGTTTTTTAACCTGTTAGAGTTTCCTTGGGAATAAGTATAGGGCAGGCAGAGGGAGAAGCTGCAGTAATAAAAGATTCTGTTACTCAGTTATTCTATCTCATGACAAAAAAAAAAAAGTGTGTCTGTTAGTTATTATTACTGTCAGATAAAAGATTTTTTTTTTAAATGAGCACAAAATGTTTAAGCCTTAAAGTGACCTGAGGATGAAAGTGTGAATTATGGCATTACACACACACTTTCTAGAAAATTTAACTCACATTTTCAGACACATTCAGAGTCTTCACCTCTGTATTGCACTCTATGTAATAAAAAACACACAAGATCTATGTTGGTATCATCTTGCAGACCCTTTGCCATAAGCAAGCCTGAATATAAAAAGGTATTTTTATAAATTCCCATTGAGCCTCATCAGTACTTTCTTACTCTAGCACAAGTTAGCGAGTTTGGTTTCTCCTGGTGCTGTCTCCTTGGCTTAGAGATGGAGGCCTCACCTGGTCTCCCTTGTCTGTGTGCACATATGTGGTCTAAATGTCCTGTACGTTTTAGGACCCCAGATGTATTGGGTTAGGATCTACCCTAATGATTTCATTTTACGTGAATTGCTTCTTTAAGTCTCTGTTGTCAAATCTAGTCACATTCTGAGGAACTAAAGATTAGAAATTCATGGTATGAATTTGGGAATGACACATTTCAGCTCATAACACCAGCTCACCTAATTCTCCAAAGTTATCTCATATGATCATTTTCCTGTATGTCTGAAGGAAGCCTGACAATTAAGTTCATGAACTCATCCTAGTAACAGTGCTACAGACCTCACAGCTGAATATAACTCTGGTCACCTTTGAAATACTCCCATTTGGGCAGCTATGCACTGATGCCAGGGTCTAGTTCACCATGCAGAGCAATTTTTGAACTCTTTTTCTGAAATGGCTGTCGGAGCTGTGGTCCTATGACACATAAGAACACCACTCAGGAAGACTGCCACACATCAACGTAAACACAGCTGCAAGGCACTGATATACCAAGGTCATAAAATCTTACCTTGTTGTTGTACAGTGCTATGGGTCAATGGACACTTGGGCTTCTTCCATGACTTAGCAATTATGAATCCGGCTGCAATAAACATTCTGGTACAAATATCTTTGTTATAGTATGATTTTTGGTCTTCTGGATATATACCTATATTATTTCTTGCTTCTGACTTTGTTTCTACTTTTATTTCAATTTTTTTAAAATTTTTTTTTGTTTTTTTTTTTTAATTAAACCATAGATGTGTACATTAATGCAATTATGGGGTACAAAATACTGGTTTTATATACAATTTTAAATACTTTTATCAAACTGGTTAACATAGCCTTCACTGCACTTTCTTGCATAAAATTTTCTTAAAATTTTTCTTTCATCAAACTGGTTAACATAGCGTTGGCTATAAAATTGTATATAAAACCAGTACTTTGTACCTCATAATTGCATTAATGTACACAGCTATGGTTTAATTTAAAAAAACAAAAAAAA
>NW_003852641.1:870651-873322 GCF_000181295.1 Otolemur garnettii | reverse complement strand
TGACCCACAAATAGATAAATAAATTGTGGCATATGTACACCATGGAATATTATGCAGCCTTAAAGAAAGATGGAGACTTTACCTCCTTCATGTTTACCTGGATGGAGCTGGAACATATTCTTCTTAGCAAAGTATCTCAAGAATGGAAGAAAAAGTATCCAATGTACTCAGCCTACTATGAAACTAATGTATAGCTTTCATATGAAAATTATAACCCAATTATAGCTCAAGAATATGGGGAAAGGGGAAAGGGAGGGAAGGCAAGAGGGGCAGGATGGGTGGAGGGAGGGTGATTGGTGGGACGACACCTATGGTGCATCTTACAAGCGTACATGTGAAACTTACTAAATGTAGGATATAAATGACTTAACACAATAACTAAGAAAATGCCATGAAGGCTATGTTAACCAGTTTGATAAAAATATTTCAAATTGTACATAAAACCAGCACATTGTACCCCATGACTGCATTAATGTACACAGCTATGATTTAATAAAGAAAGAAAAGAGAGAGAGAGAGAGAGAGAATAGTGCAAAAGATTGATTTTTCGTTTCGTCAATTTTTCCCTGGAAGTATGTAACTTGTATAGGTAACTTATTTCCATAGACAGTATATTAAATAATATGACTTAAAAGTGGTTTCTGGAATAAATACAGTTCAATGATAATGATGTTATGTGCATTGTTTTAAAAACAGTTTACATAACACCTCCTTGAAATAATAGCAATGAAAATGTTTTGGGGGAAGGAAAGGAGTCTGTGATAATTGATTTATCTCTGAAAATAACTATAATGACATTTTTATCGGGATAATTAATTCATAAGTTAATGATAAGTGGTATATGTGTATTTAACATCATATCTACCAGTTAAGGAGTATAGGATGCCCTTGCATGTGTTCAAGTTTTCATCTGCCTTATAAGAGCATTTCATGTGGGCATCTTATAGATTTTTCAGTTTTTTATTAACTTTTCACTTAGGGTTTTTATTTTATTTTTTTGTTTTCTAATTCCTTTTTCTGTTATCTCTAAGCAAATTGTAATAATTCCTATAAAATGTTATTTTTACCATATTCATTTCATAACTTCCTATATTATTAATTCTCTTAATTTATTTAGATAGTGATTTTCTCTCAGAATCTTTTGAATTGTCTGCCTTTTATTTTACCATCTAACATTTACATTCCCAATTCATATGTGTCTAATTTATTTTGCTGTTTGAAATGGCATTGGGTAATACAGCCACATAACATGAAAAACTCATGAAGATAATCAGCATCCTTGTCTAGCTTTTGAGATTATTATTTACTAATTATGTAAGATACTGGCTTTTATACCCCCAAATACATATTTATTTATATGTTACCATCGTGTATATTATATAAGTCCTATATAAGTAATACCATGTATATATAATGTGTGCCCATTGGTTAGACCCTGTCTTAAGCATTATAAAAGCTATCCATGAAACAAAAATATTTGTGCTCTCTTAATATTTTAAAATACAAAAGTATTGCGGCACCTGTGGCTCAAAGGAGTAGGGCTCTGGCCCCATATACCAGAGGTGTCAGGTTCAAACCCACCTCCAGCCCAAAAAAACAAAAAATACAAAAGTATTATGTGCATTTAAATGTGGAAATATTTGTTTGTTCTTATTAATTGAAGCTTTGTTAAAAGGAAATAGTATTAAATGTTGCCAAATGCCTTTTTTATGTCTATTAAGAGAATATGACTTTTTCCTAGTAAGCTCTAGTAATATTAGATTAAATTAGTCAATTTCAAAATATTGAACTATTTTTTGCATTTTTAGAGTAAATCTGCCCAGTTATGTTTTATAGACTTTATGTAAATGTAAAATTTAAATAAATTTAGTTTATAAAATATGTGCCATACAGATATAAAATTATATCAATTTTGAATATAAGGTTAGATTAATTTTGCTAGTGAATAAATGGAGGATTCTTTGGGATTATTGCCATTTTTGTGCAGCAAAAAAAAAGAAGTATTAGGCTGTCCAACAGAATAGATGAAGAGCAGCATATTATTAAAAAGTATCTTTTTATCAACAAGTATTGGAAAAATTAAGAAAAAAATCTAATGTAACAACTTGGTGAATAAAAACAATATTATTCTGGTCAAACATTAAGGAATCAGAGTTTAAAATAACCCGTCGAGAGAGACCCACAGCTTATTCCAAAAAGTTTATACCATTCTTGTTTTTTTAAAATGATATTTTGCCTGGTAAGAGATTTGGCCAATGCTTTTTCATTTAGAAAGAATATAAGGAGTATAATTTAGATCTCAGGAATTAAAGTCAACTTTCTTGGAGTTGGAAGACATTTCTGGCCCTTGGTTCAGAGACTGTTGGCTAGAATTAGCACACCTAGAATTCCCATCTTTTATTGAATCTCATGATATCTCTTCTTTAAGTATATTATTAATTTGAGAGGAGAATGGCAAAAAAACTCCATTATTTACTTTCATTTATTTTTGAGAGTTGTATCTGAATTAATCAAGACATTTATTAACAAATTCTCCTTGCCACTGATCTCATCATGTGAAGATTAATCAGAGCAGCTCCTTAATTATCTGTAACTCTGAGCTTCTATTCAAATCTTCTTTTGCATTTCTAGAATAAATTAACAATTGACATTTAATGTTGTTGTTGTTGTT
>NW_003852641.1:809289-870379 GCF_000181295.1 Otolemur garnettii | reverse complement strand
TCTGCATCAAGAAAAATGAAATAAAAACAGAAGCTTGTGTAAATAAAACTATATATATATGTAAATTTACAAAAATCTTCATTACAACAACAACAAAAAAATGAAATAAAGCAAAACAACAATAACGACAAAGAAATGAGAAACTCAAGGATGTATCATCAGATGGGAAAAATCAGAACCAAAGCGAAAAATAACATGGATCACAAGTTGCCAGGGACTTTTAAGTCTACAGTGCAGAGCCTCAACTCCAAGGCTTACATCTGCTATTCTGTAATGTAAGAAGAAAGAATGAAAAATACATAAACACCAATTTTTAAAAAGGCCATAGTATTCAATAGTGATCTTTCACTGATAAGTGAAAGAGATTACATATAGTAAGCAAAATAATTCTGTTTCAATTTTAACATTTCAAAAAGAGTCAAAAAAACATCAAAGAACTATGGGAGTTGGCATTTAAGCCGATTTGAAAAAGATTGGAAAAGATGACATAAAATGGAAGAATTATTATTCATTTATTCAATGGGTAATAATTAATCATGGAACTGCACTAGGTTCTTGGGAGAGTACTATTGTTATATAAGACAGAATCCCTTGTCATTAAACCCCAGTATTGAGGCATGCTGGCAATATTTTAGAAATATTCAGAAATTTTCCTGTTTATAAAGTATAGAAAGAGAATGGAGAAAGAAAAATTAAAGTAACCCCAAGAAATAATCTTGACGTTTGGGAAAATGCATTATCGTTTACCCTCCACAGCAACATTCAACAAAATAAAGCTGAGAACTCCTAATTCTAACTCACACAAAATAAAAAATGGTGAGGTCAGAGTCACACACTGGTTATAGCACACAAAATCAAGACATGCATGGAAACACACATCCACGTTAAGAAGAGAGAGGAGAAAGAAGGCTTGCAGAAGAATAAAGAGAGTAGGCCCTAATAAGTGACTTCTTCATGGGGTGGTGGGCTGAGGACAAGCAGTTATTCTCATATTTCAAAAAGAAAAATGTTCACTCTGAGCCTGGGTTTATCAACTCAACTAAAAGTAATCTTTGAAAAAATATTCATATATCCCTGTGCTATTTTCAGTGTTTGAGTTTTAGTTATGGTGAATCCAATTTAGCACAGGTGACCAGGTTCTAATTTCTTACAAGAAAAAGCCTAGATATAGCAGATAATTCTATGGGTTTACCAGTTATCAACTTATTACGCTACAAATACACACATCTTTGTCCTGCTTGGTAACACTAAAGATGGACTATGACATCCCAGTGGTTTCCAGTAAACCTTTGCAATATTTTAGTGGGTAGACTCCCCATAACATTAGCCAGCACCCCAGTGGGCAGTTTTCTGCTAACCCATAATCAGTACATGGCTCGTCAGCTGACTTCTGTATAATTCCCTGTCCTAAAACAGTAACCTCTCCCACCAGTTCTTCAGCGTATTGAATGGAAGTAGGAGAATGGTGACTAGTCCAAGTCTTAATTTTGGGGAACTCTACCCCAGCCCTAGGAATAATGACTGTAGCTATGTACTATTCTTATTTCTTAGAGATACACCCTTCTTAGCAATTAGTTGCCTTTTATTATTTAACACATTAGTACTAAATTTTATTGATTAAAAATACTGGTGCAATTTTGCCCCTGACTGGACTTTGACATGATAAGGATAGAAATAGTTATTAGTAAGCGAGTGAGCTGTGTGGTTGTTTGAGATCGACAGTTGTTGCTGTTTTGTCCAAGTAATTTCCCTTCCTCTTCACTCGTAAAAGCAGGTAAATGATTGGGTGTTGTTTACCTCAGGGAAACGATGTAACAGTGCAAAAAGGATAATAAAAACTAAAGTTGTGCAAAATTGCTTAATCTATAGGCAACTACAAAGAATTTCTAATATAGATTGAAATGCTATAGAATTAATAAAAGAATAGAAATAAACCCTATTTCCTCTCTCTGCCAACTCTCTAGACTACAGAATAAATGTCTTGTTTGCTTGAAACAAAAAGTACATAAAGAAAAGAATGAAAGGAGAAATGTGAGTAGCTGCACCCCAAAACCTTTTTGTATTGTCTTTATGTCTGAAAGGAATTTTGGCTGATTGGAAAATTCTTAATTTCAATAGTCCTGCTCTCAACTTACATACAAACACACACACGCTATGAAGCCATCTGAAACAAACTAAAACTACAATGAGATTCCACTTTACCCCGTCAGTATTACTACTATTAAAAAGTCAAAAAACGATTTTTGTATTTCTTATTTCATCATCTTTTTCATTGTGCTGAGTTAGATGTATTTATTAGTGTGTGTGGGGGGGTTTCTTCATTGAAAATAGACTTTCTATAGAAGATTCTTTCTTTCTTTACCAAACTGTTATTTGCCACTTCCTTCCCTTTTAACCATTACGTACATTTGTACATAGTGTACATTCTCTCATTAAATGTATTTTATTTGGATTTATCTTTCATGTGGGTAATTCAGTTTTGCTTCCCTCTTAGCCTAAGTTCATTGTTAATTAGTAGTCATGATTCACTTTCTCCCTCATCTTAATGTTTTTTGTGACATCTCCACAGAATCTGCTTATATTCAGAATTAAATTTTACAAATGATGGAAATAGCTCAATACAAATTTGCTGTCATGTATTTTAATAACTCAAATACCATATACATAAAGTACTTAAGGGACATGTGAACACAGTGAAAAAGCCTTTGTCCTCATATAATTTACAATCTAAAAGATGGTATATGAAACTCCCGAAGAGACTTTAAAACTTGAGGAGAGGCAACGACACTTTGGTATATACAGAGAATATCAAGATCAGTTGGCCCCACAGATTGAGTTGGCGCTTGGATGGTGCTTTCCTTCCTGTCTGGATTCGGTTTTTCCTGAAGGCGATTGAATCTGTGGTGTTAACTGAGCTGCAGAGGTGATCCCCCCACAACCTCTTCCCATGATGTCTGCTATTCAAATGAGGAGACCTACTTTTTAAAAATGTTGGGCTTTTAGATTCAGGTAATTCTGGAGAAAACTCTTTATAAATGGTAATATCCCTACGAAGGGGTCACACACTATGGCATCCTTCAGACTACTAGAGTGGATTTAGAAAATCAACATGGAGCCGAGCGAGCAGTGCACATAATTTACTAGGATTATGAACGACATATTAACGGAACCCTTCTCTAAAACACACTACAAGGATGATCAATGTGTTTATAAAAATGTGCAGAGCGTCAGTTTTCTCTTGTAAATTTAACATCTAATTCCTTTAATAGATATCTCATTATTGATTGCTTAAATGTGATTTAGCATTTGTTTAGCATAGTGTGATATTTTATATTTCTCTTATTTCTAATAAATGGCATTTTTTGAAGTGAGGTTAATAAATAAGAGTATAAAATTTGTCTCTAAAATGCAAAACTAAAAATACAGAAAAGAAAATAAATGATTATAATAACTTTGACTATTTATTGCCAGACTCTTTTTTCACAGTTCAATGGGATATGATACTTTGAGTTAGTAAATATTATCAGTTAAGAACATTTCAACAGGGCGGCGCCTGTGGTTCAGTGGGTAGGGTGCTGCCCTATATACTGAGGGTGGTGGGTTAAAACCTGGCCCTGGCCAAACTGCAACAAAAAAATAGCTGGGCATTCTGGCAGGCGCCTATAGTCCCAGCTACTTGGGAGGCTGAGGCAAAGAATTGCCTAAGCTGGAGGTTGCTGTGAGCTGTGACGCCATAGCACTCTATTGAGGGTGATAAAGTGAGACTCTGTCTCTAAAATAAATAAATAAAAATAAATAAAAAAGAACATTTCAACATTATTACAAATTCTTAAGAAAAAATGTTGTTCCTTTTATATTTATCCATTTATTATTATTGAGAATTTGTGTCTTTGTTATTGTAAATAAAATGGCATCATATATTATAAAGCATAAATCCTATGTTAAGAAGTAATTTTTTAATATTAAATATAGGATTATTTTGGAAATATAAATTAATCACTCACTAAATATTTTATTCAACCTTTTAATTCAACCTTACAGTCAGTAAGGTATTAAAGCACTGCAAAGGAGAATCTGAAAAACAGAGATGCATAAGACAACCAGGAGTGCACAGCTCAAATGTAACTTATGAAAACAGAGTATAATGGCAAGAATTATATTTCCAGCTGCAAGAAGTCTTTTTTTATTGATAGTGGATGATATCCTTTTGCATTGCTATGGACAAGCGTTAATTCATAGTACTATAATTATTAAACAACACAACATGTCCACTTACAGAGAGATGTCCAATGGACTCATCATTAATAAAAATCCAAAGTGCAGATTTGTAGAGTCTTAAAAATACTAAGATGTACATCCTAAATACCCTGATATTATCAGATAAACTCTGGGGACATCTACCAAAGGACACCTAGTCATCTCTCATGCCCACTTCCAAGTCTTAAATTATGTTTTATGGCATTATTGGGGAATTCAAATTAGTTTCAACAATGGATTCTCAGGACCAAAATTGTCTTGGCACACTACACAGAATTAATTAATTAATTAACATAATACAAAATTTCCAAGAGTTTTTTATCAATGCAACTTCTACCATTGTTACTTAAAATTATAATTTTAACAATATTGACTAGATTCAAATATTACAATATTATAATGTTTTCAAATTTTGTTAATTTTCCAGGTTAATAAAACTTGATTTTTTTTTCCTGAAGCTGAAAATTGAAAAATATTTCTGATGTTGCCGTAATTGCCAAGGGGGTCTACTTCATAAATCTTTTCCTAAGCTGACTTTGCCAAGAGTTTTCCCAAATTCTTTTCTAGAATTTTTATTGCTTCGTGTCTTAAATTTAAATCTTTTATTCAGTAAGAGTCAACTTTTGTCAGTGGTGAGAGGTGAGGGCCAGTTTCAGTCTTCCCCATGTGGCTGACCAGTTCTCCCAGAACCATTGATTTCTTAGGTATTATTTCCCCAGTGCATGCTTTTGTTTGGTTTATCAAAGTTCAGATAAATGGGACATGATCAAGCTAAAAAGTTTCTGCACACAAGTTTAGTAACACAACTTCAGTAACACAACTGAAGCAAACAGACAACCTGAAGAAAGGGAAAAGCTATTTGCATGATATGAATCTGACAATGGGTTGATAACAGAATCCACAGAAAACACAAATTAATCAACAAGACCATACAATCACATTTGTAATCTGGCAAGAGGCGAACAGAAAATTCTCTAAAGATGACAGAGACCAACTAACACATGAGAAAATTCTCATCATCCTAATTGTTAGAGAAATGCAAATCAAAACCACTTTGAGGTAACACCTAACCCTAGGGAAGATACCCCACATCACAATGTCCAGAGTCTATGATGCTGGTGTAGATGTGGAGAGCAGGGAACATTTGTGCACTGCTGGTGAGACTGCAAACTAATACAATGTCAATGGAGAGAAGTAGGGCAAATTCTCAAAGAACTAAAAGTTAACCTTCAATTTGATCCCACAATCCCATTATCAGATATCTACCCAGAAGGAAAAATAACATTTTTAATATACATTTTATATATAACAAACTGTGATATATGCATACTATGGAGTACTAATCAGCATTAAGGTGGGGACTTTACAACTTTTGTGTTTACCTAGATGGAATTGGAATACATTCCTCTCAGTAAAGTATCACAAGAATGGAAAAACAAGTATAAATGTACTAAGTACTAATTTGAAACCAATATATAAATAATTATATATGCTCACACATAGAAAAACACAAGTATATTCTGGT
Organism: Otolemur garnettii; assembly: GCF_000181295.1. Lineage (NCBI taxonomy): Eukaryota > Metazoa > Chordata > Mammalia > Primates > Galagidae > Otolemur > Otolemur garnettii. The sequence continues at coordinate 864,597 of NW_003852641.1, read as the reverse complement.
GAGGGTGAGCGGACAGGAGGGAAAGGAGAAGAGGGAGGGTGACTGGCAGGTTCTCAACTGATGTGCACAGTGTGAGGTGTTCAGCACACCCCCTTGGTGAAGGGCTCAACTACAACTTAGAAATGAAAACAATGTAACCTAAACATAGGTACCCTCATATTAATTAGAAATTTAAATAAAAAGAAAATTGAGAAAAACAGAAAAAGAAAACTATTTCTGTATGTCTGTAATTTTTAAGTAGATGTTTCTCTTTCTGCTCTCCATCCTTTCATTTTGTTTTTTCTGGTTGGGCCTACATAAGTGATAATAACTTATATTATAAACTTATTTATTATGAATATTTATCATTTTTATACTTTTTGACCTAAATTAGTGCTTCCCCTTTTATTTTAATTATAGGAGCTTTCATATCTTTATAGAGACAAATCTGTCACTGCTTAATATTAAAAACATATATTTTCTATGCATTCTATACATTTTATTCTGCTTTTAAAAACATTTATATATTTTATAGATTATGTATACATGTATAAATCAAATAATAGGAATTTTAGTTGTCTCCCACCTAATAATATTTTGGGTATGCCCTTGTAGGTGTATATTTTAGGCTGATGACCTGCATATTTATTTCCTACTTTTATTGTCATGAAAAATTTTACATGAATTAAGATTTATATCTGGGAAATCATGTCAAACTATGCTATCTACTACTATACTATAACTACATGGTATAAGAAATACTCTTCTAGGGTGAATCTGTTTCCATTACTTCCTGTTCTATAACATAGCTAAGAAGAGTTAGAGAGCAGAGAGGAAATTTCTACCCCACTCAAGGATATATATTCAATTTCCTTTCTAATACAAACAGTCATTTTCCTTAGCATCATCCGTACTAAATCCAAATCAGAACAATTCAATCCCTGAAAAATCATTCTGGAGTTAATCCATTGGCTTTCTTTTCTCTCAATTCCATCAATTCACAGATAGAAACACAGTCACGAGGACCTCACATGTTTACATTTTGTTTCTCTACCACCTCCAACTGAACTAGGGAACAACAGAGAGAGAGACTTTGACAGAGTGAAAGAAGAAAGAGAACGTAAATTTTCTATGTATTATATATGTATATGTTTATACATTTATATAAATATGAGATTATATCTTTAGAAATGTATACATTTATCTATATATTAATGCATTTTATGTTATATATGCACAATTATATGTAATAATATAATTGCAAAAGTTATATTGCATTATATGTATTATTACAGTTGTTTATATATATAAACATTCTATCTCTGCCATCTTCTTTTTCTTTCCTCTTTTACTTCTAGACATTAACATTAGGTACTATATGATGTAACTTCACTTAGCTGAGAAATTTATAAAGGAAAACACCCAATTTGAAAACAAAAGCATGAGATTGCTTAAAAGAAACAACTTAGGGAGAATGCAGAGTAAACTATATCCTTCATTCCAATTCCATCAAGTATAATGAATGTTATAACCTACAAATCCAGAAAGAGAGAGGTGAATGAATGATAAATGTCTTCTCTGTAAAACAGCAAATATAGGACAAAATGGATTATTTTAAAGCACTACATAAAAGTGTGTATTTTTCCCAGAATTGTGAGATTATAATATATCCATTTACATTTTAAATCCATCATTTGTCATCCTGACTTGCTGTAGGATTTGGGCTGTATGATTACCTGTGCTCTGTGGACATTTTTCTAGTTGTATGGATTTGACATTTTTCAGGTAGTACAGCACTATATATAGTATCTTAACTACAGTCTCAGTTGTGCCACACTTAGAAGGGTCATCACCCACAAGCTTTATAGCATAATATCTCTGTATACCCGGGGTGTATTTCTTTATTCGAATACTTTTTCTTTGATAGTTTTAACAGAGTCAAAGTATTTTCCTCGGGTTCATCTATCACAAAACAATTCACACTGCTCCCAAAACCCTACTACCTAGGAAAGAATGAGTTTATGTTTTCTTTGGTTCGGAGTGAATGGCTCAGGTACTACCATATCCCCGAGGCCTTGTTCTTTAGGTTCTTTCCATTTAAAGAAAATACATTTAGGTCAGAGATTGAAAAAGAAAGTGTGTTTAGATAGATGTGAGAACCTGTGAAAAATTGCTCGGCAAGCAAATTTTCTTAGCAAATGTTTGCTGAACTTAAGAGCCTTAAATCTTACAGCCTTACATTATTTGAAATAGTAGAAGCTGTAAATTTAGTTCTGAAGAAAACTTATTTTTCTTTAATTAATAAAATAATACGATACTGTTAAATTTTCTACCTGTGTCAATAGTAGTTCCCCATGTGTCTAAAGAGATGGAAACACATTGTTTTCATTTTTTTCTGGTGGCATTTTTAAATGGGCATAACATGTAATTATATAATTTAATACATAATGTGCACTACTGACTCTGTGGCATAGATTGCATCCATATGAAGAACCTCAAGTAACGTTTTTAGAAACTGCCAATGTAATTTTGTAAGAACACAATGGGAATAGTATAGTGGTGCAGTACCCTGGGGTTTTAAAGGGCACAGGAAATTATTTTGTGATAAGTTGAAGCTAAATTGAAACTGTATTGCTGGCTTTTTTTTTTTTTTTTTTTTTATTCCCTGTGTGGTTCTGGATTAGTCTGGTTTACAGGAGAAACTTACACTAGATTTGGAAGATGGAAATGAAGGAGCAGAAGATTTCCCCGGCAATCAGTGAGAAGCCACAGGCATTGCTGCAGCTCACGCTTCCCGCAGTGGCTCGTGCAACAGACTCTTAGATTACGGGTCCTCCCACACCTGCATCATCTCACATATGTGGGTCTGTGAAAAGGAGCATTAGCATTTTTTGTAAGTCTTTTGTGTTATTGAGATTCAATGAAGAAAGAGATGGGACAGGTTTCAGTTGACTGTCAGAGGTCCCAGTGTGTCTTTGCGGATCCCTATTGGTTTTTGCAGGTTTCAATTTAATCAACTTTTGCCGTATTTTGCGTGAAGCTCTATTTCTTGTCGACCTGTTGAATGGACCCTGCATTTGGTGTTTGCTAAACCCCAAATGCAATCAAATAACTTCTCTACCGGCAGCTCTTTGGAGTCCTTGACTGGTGTCTTTTCCCATATCTGCAAACTGTCCCCTTCTAGGATAATTTCCCAGAGTTGTGTAAGATCGAATCCCAATAATATAAGTTTAATTTATTTTCTTTCATAGTGGGTGTATTTTTACGCTCTAACCTTACTGACACATACCGCCATGAAGAAAGGGAAACTGAGACAGCGACAACTCCAGTCATTCACTAAATCTGATTTCTCATGTTTCTCGGGCCCGAGACTAAATCATAGTCTCCAGGCTTCTCTGTAGTGTGGTAAGCACCTGCTTGTTCATCCTTAAACATTACAACATTGAGTATTACTTTCTAATTCTCACCCATCACTCTACTCCCTACTAATGCAGTGGGTCAGCAGAGGATTCTGAAGACCACAGGGATGGCTGACCCAGTAGAAGAAAGGCGTCTGGGTCCCTGAATGACAGGGAGGAGAGAAGCTCTCTCTTTCAATCTGTGCTCCCCTACCTGCAACATGAGTGAGAACTAAACTTTTTTTAAGGTAAATCTTTATCATTGTTGAGTTTTTGGTAAAAGTAGTTAACATACCCTAATGAAAAGGTTTGGAGTTGCTACAGTTTGAATATTTGACCCTTCCAAATCTAATATTGAAATTCAACTCCCATGTTGGAGGGGGGCCTCAGGGGAGATGTTTGGATCGTGAGAGGTGCATCACTTATGAATGACTTGGTGCCATTTTCTCGGCAATAAATTCTCACTCTGAGTTTCTGAGAGAGCCAGTTCTTGAAAAGAGCCTGGCATCCCCCACCCCGCCATTCTCTCCCGCTCCTCTCTCTTGCCTCCTCTAGGCCCACGCTATCTCCGGGATCCCTTCACTGCTGACTCTTCTCTTTACTTTCTTCCCTGAGTGGAAGCACCTGACCCTCACCAGAAGCAGATTCATGCACCAGCCTGCAGAACCATGACCCAAATAAACCTAATTTCTTTATAAATTATTCAGATTTAAGTATTCCTTTCTAGCAATAAAAATAGGCTAAGTCAGGAATGAAAGAGTACAATCAGAGCTTATAGATAGACATCTTAAATGTCTCAATTTTGAAATTGAGTGGAGACAAATTTTCTTAAAGGTGTAATAATAAACAAAGAAGTAAACAATTAAAATGGAACTTGCTCAGAATTCATCAGCCAGCCCTGACTCCAGCCAAATCAATGTTCTAAAATGTAAATATTCTTTCTTACATCTGATACGTTTTTAGGACACAAGAAAATACTTCACATCTCCTGCCCTATGTGTTTAAACAAGTTCAGTCACCCCAAAAGTGCTTAATATTTGCTCCAAAGTTTAAAAATATGCACAAATAGAGTCACACAAATTACATTAAATACATTTCTGTTCATTTGAAACATTTTGTATGTGTATTACTACACTATAAGTAATAATAAGTACCTTTTAAAACAAAATAGAAATTTTTGAAGCACATTTCATTGAGCAACCAATAGTGCCAAAATGAACTTCAGTAGACAACAGATACTATTTATCTAAAATAAAAATAACACCAACTAAATAATGCGATATATTGGCTAGGATAGATATTGGCTATATCTTCAAGTTCATAGAAAAAATATTTATGATGATACATTCCAAACTATCTGTAGTGCAAAAACATAACTTTAATTTTAAATATCTTGAGAGTAAAAACTATTAAAGGATTACTTGTGAAATATGATAAATTTTAAAATTTATTATAATTCAGATCAAAATTTCAATAGGTTTTTATGGATTCTAAAATGCAATTCAAAAAGAAAATTCATGCAAATATCTCAAAGTAGAAAAATTCATTGCTAACATAAAAGTTAACACAAATGATGTTCCGTGCCAATGTTCTAGATACTGTGCATATATGAATTTAATCTATACAATAATCTTATATGGTTATCTTTCAAATTTTATAAATTGGGAATCTGAAGACAGAGAGATAATGAAATTCATCTAAGGTCACATCATAAAGGAGTGATGGAGTCAGTATTTAAACATGCCTTCACTCCAGGATTTGTTTCTAAATTAGGGTTCTATGATTCATTCTTCGGAGGGATGATATTCATTCATATACACACACATATACACATATGTATACATAAAATTCATTCATATACATGGATATACACACATTCATATACACACACATACACATATATGTATACATAAAATTCATTCATATACACACATATACATACACATTCATATACACACATATACGCACACATACACACATATGTATACATAAAATTCATTCATATACACACATACACACATACACACACATTCATATACCCACATATACACAAATATGTATACATAAAATTCATTCATATACACGCATATACACACATACACACACATTCATATACACACATATGTATACATAAAATTTCATAGCTCTGTTTATATAAGAATACTTAAACAAGTAAATCAGTAGTTGTGTGTATACATATACAAATTTATATGATAGTAGTTTATGATAAATGTATCATTTCACATTTAGTGATGTAGGAAAATATTCTTTATGTTTCCATGATAATCAGCTACTTATTTAGGGAAAAAACCAGACAGATGTAGCTCATACTTCATTCTAAATATAAATTCCAGGGAGATGAAAGAATTGCACATATCATACATATTTGACATATTACTTTTAAAATTCCTATTCAGAAAATATCTTACAAAGTCAGACCTAAGATGAAAAAACAACAGGAAAATGTAAAAATATTTCTCTCATTACAATTTCACAATAACAAAATACAATTTTAAAAAGATAGATTGATAGCCTTAGAGGAAAATGGCATTAATTTTAAAATATACACTTAAATGTTTGCATATGACAGTTAATTTGAAGAGTTTAAACTAAAGACAAAGTAAATTTCTTTGTGGTTCCACCTCTGTTTTTTTAGGAAACAAATTTTTGGAATATTTACTAGTGCAAATTTTTATCAATATGGATGTAGACTTAAATTTTTATTAATTATAGCATTAAAACCAGTTTGATTACTGTCAAATAAAAAATATATATCTGCATACTTTCTAGTAGTATCACATTTATCCATATGCTGTGAAAGCATGACACTGAAAAGCCCAAGCTTTTTCTATTTGATTATCTGACCTTCACTCATTTTTCTTGAAGTAGTAAAATAAACTAAAGTCCACATAAATCTAATCTTCAAAAGAGTTCTTTGAAAATAGTAAATGATCTATATTTCTCCAACCATTTAAAATACTAGTAAAGCATCACAAGAATGGAGAAGCATGAACTCTATGTATTCAAATTTCATATGAGGACAATTAATGGCAATTAATGACATGGTGGAGGGTGGGGAAAGAGGAGAGCAGAGGGAGGAGGATGGTGGAAAAGGAGCAGAGAGAGGAGGGAGGGAGGTGGGGTCTCACCATGTGACACATCTTGTACCCTCAATGAATCCCCAACAATAAAGATAATAATAATAATAATAATAATTTCAGCATTAAGACCTCCATTTTTTATCCCTAGCAGTAAAACTAAAAAAATTTCCCTCTCCTACCCACACCACCTTAATACATGTCTATGCCATGTTTCCTAATTCTCCTCTAAAGTATTCCATTTATGAAGTAGACCAACCACATTGTGGAAAGACTTAATAGGTACTTTTCAAAAAAATAAAAAATAAAAATAAATAAATAAAATGTTAATGATGATGTTCTAAAGAGAATTTCTGGTGTTTTATGAACTTTATTTCTGGATTTTTTTAAAAGTGTTTATTCAAAGCCATAAATTATATTCCTGATAGTATAGCACCTATATTGTTTTTAGGATATCTCTTCATGTTTTGCATTATCAAATTTAGATTTGATTCTAAAAACATCATGAGTACTTTACACAAAACTGACTTAAGTGAAATTCATGCAAATGCAAGTTTTCTAATCAAATGATTACTTAGCCTAACATAAAGACTATAATATTCAGTGAAAAAATACTTCTTTGGGGTGCACTCACGTCAAGACTTAGGTACCTGTATAGATAATATCTTAAGAAGAAAACATGTTTGAAAAAAAATGTAAGTAAAGGTAAAATAAAAAAAAACATAGAAAACTAAATTTGGGAGAAAATTGATAATGGGAAATTATATGAGGAAAGAAATTTAATGTTGATGTTCTCTATATTTTTAAAAATTCCAATTATTAAAAAATATAACATTTAAAGCTTAATATTTTTCATAGTGTTCATTGAAAGATTTATCAGTTCATTACCCTATTAAAAATATAAAGTAATATCCTGAATACTCAATCCAAATTGCATATAATCTTTAAAGGGAATTTAGACATAATAAACACCAAAGAATTATGCGATTTTAATTTAAAAATTGAATCCTTAGGCTTCTTGGTTTTTTTTTTGTTTGTTTGTTTTGATATAGTCTCAGTTTGTCGCCCTCAGTAGAGTGCCGTAGCATCACAGCTCACAGCAACCTCCAGCTCTTTGGCTTAGGCCATTCTCTTGCCTCAGCCTCCTGAGTAGCTGGGACTACAGGTGCCTGCCACAACTGGCTATTTTTTTGTTGCAGTTTGGGGCTAGGTTTGAACCCACCACCCTTGGTATTTGGTGCCAGCACCCTACTCACTGAGCCACAGGTGCCACCTATCCTTAGGCTTCTTAATTATAACATATCCTCAAAATATTTCCATTATATTTCACAAATAGTATTAATTTATTCTGTTTCATATGAATGTAATATTAAGGTAGAGAAGTTTTCCAGATGAAAGTCCTAACAAAGTTTTTGATCCATATTGCTTCAAATTCAACAAATTAAGTTTCAAATGTTTTAAAAAATAAAATAGAAATGTATATATTATAGTAAACCTAAATGGCAAAATGACTACATAAATGTTATGAAGACAAAAAAAAAATAGAAAAAAATAAGGAAATAATCAGGGGTTCTAATTCTTCCTATATGAATTATAGAAAGTTTTGTATTTCAAGGAATTTGTCCATTTCCTCTATGTTTTCTATTTTATATGCACAGATATTTTTATAGTATTTATAAGTGATATTTTGTATTTCTGTGGTATTGCTCTTAATATCTCCTTTTTTATTCCTTGAGCCACAGGTGCTGCCCATTCTTGCTTATCTTTTCAAAGCACCAAGTTTTTGTTTCATTTTTTTCCATTTCATTTAGTTCTGTTCTGAACTTAGTTATTTCTTTTCTTGTGCTAACTTTGGGTTTAGTTTCTCTTCCTTTTCAAGTTTCCTAATATATAATTTTTGTTAATTTGTGATCTTTCTTTTAGATATAGGCACTTACAGCTATTAATTTTCCCCTTAGTTCTGCTTTTGCTGAGCCGCATAGATTTTGTAGCTTGTGTCCCCCTTGTTGTTCACTCCAAGGAATGAAGTTATTTCCATCTTAACTTAATTGTTGACTCAATAATCTTTCAGCAACAAGTTATTTAAATTTCATGTCTTTGTGTAGAAATGAATGTTTCTCTTGGAATTAATTCATAGTTGATTTTTTTCCCAATGTGGCCTGCAAGATATGATCACTCTTGGAAAAAAATCCATATGCCGATGCATAGAATGTATATTCAGTAGTTTGGGGGTAAAATATCTGTAGATGTCTGTTATATCAGTTTTTTCTAGAGTCTATTTTATGTCTGCTTTTTTTTTTTTTTTTGCTTGGATGATCTGTTCAGTTCTGTGAATGGGGTATTGAAATCCCTCACAATTATGCTGCTATCATTTATCTCTTTGCTTAAAGTATAATTTGCTTTATAAATATGGATTTATGTGTTAGAAACATGAATATTAATGATTGCCTTGTTGTCTTCTTGAATTTCTCCCTTTACCATTGTATAATGACTGTTTTTGTTCTTTTTTTCTATTACCAATTTAAAGTCAATTTTACTTGATATAAGAATTGGCTACTGTAGGAGACCATGCACCAAGTTTGTGAAAGTGGTCACTGGTTCTTGAATGTCTCATTCCCAGTGTCTCCATCTCCTAACCAGAGTAGAGATGTTTGGCTGCCCAGAGAAAAGCCCTCAAGCAGCTATAGGCGTTAATGAGATAAGATCTTAACTTGTTAGTAAACAGGTATTATACTTTGAACATTCGTGGTGCAGCAGGGTGGGAGTTGAACCCCTGGGGAAAAAGTACATAGTGACCATTAACCAGGTGATCCTAGTATGTGGGCCCCCACATCTGTTATATAATGCTTCAATAAAAGGCCATGCAGCAGTTGCTCGGGGCTTTCCCCGGAGGTGTGGGAAGCCCACCTCTTGCAGGCACATACCTCAATCCATGGTCCTGGCTGTTTTTATTGTCATGGTGATAGGGTGCCACAGTGGACACCGACATAATGGCAATGAAGATGGGATAGTAGACGTTCACTGACATATTTGGACTGGGTCATGGACCAAAGCCAGTAACTATACTCTTGTACTCAGAGTAAGTGAAACCTTCGACAAATAGCAATAGGGAGTATTAGCCAAAGAGGGAGCCGTGCTTGGATTAAGTGCAATGTTTGGTCTCTTTCAACCAAAGGGGGAGCTGCACTTGAGTTAAGTGTGATCTTTGCTCTCTTTTAGTTAAAGGGGGAGCTGCACTTGGGTTAAGTGGGCACTTTGGCCCCATTCAAGCAAAAGGAGGAGCTGTGCTTGGATTAAGTGCAACCTTTTGGCAAGCAGTAAGCCAGAAAAAGGGGTAGTGCAACTCTAAGTAAGTGGGAACTTTTGGCAAACAATAAGAAAAGAAAGAAAGACAGCAGCAAAAGGGGTAGTGCCACTCAAATAAGTGGGACCCTTTGCCAACTATAAGAAAAGAAAGAAAAACAACAAAAGGGGTAGTGCCACTCAAAGTAAGAGGGACCTTTTGGCAAACAAAAGAAAAGACAGAAAGACAATGAAAGGGGTAGCGCCACTCAAAGTAAGCAGGACCTTTGGCAAACAGAAACCAGAGTGGGACATTACTTGGAGTAAGTGGACCTCTGGCAAATTTTGTTCATCTCAGTGATATATCTGTGTTTTTTTGTCTATCAAAATTCTGTAAACCAAAAGGACTCACACAAAATAGTAAGACCTTTGGCAAGCGGCAAGAAGGGAATTCAAGGGGTATGCACTTGTAGTAAGTGAGACCTTTGGTAAACAACAAAAAAGGAGTGTTTAATTTCATTAAGAGAACTTAACAGTAACTTAAAAGAAAGAGATTGAGGCACAAAATATAATTTAAAGAGTTTATTTAAGCTAAAGTGAGAACAACTTAGATTGGATAGTCAGAGAACTGTTTGAATAGCCTCACAGTTAAAATCACTAAATTCCATAATTGTGGGAAGCTAGGCAGTCTGAGAAAAGAGGGTTGGAAAAGGAATAGCAATCAGAATATCAATGGGAAAGGCAATCTCTCATTTAGTAATTAAAAGAAACAAAGAGAATGTAAACCCTCAGGTATAAAAAAGGGTTCCATTGGGCAAATGAATGTCCCTTCCGCTTGATAGGAATGGAACACTTTTACAGCAGGGAAACAATCCCAAGGGCAAAAAATACGATGATCAGGATTTAAACAATCTACCACATTTCCCCGAAAAATAAGACCTATCCAAAAAATAAGCCCTAGCAGGATTTCTATGCATTTGTTAAATATAAGCCCTACCCCAATAATAAGACATAGTGATGAGCTTGGCTATGCATCATATCTGCATAGCCACACCATGCATTTCAGTGCAGAGAATAAGACACCCCCTGAAAAATAAGCCCTAGTGTGTCTTTGTGAGGAAAAATAAATATAAGACAGTGTCTTATTTTCAGGGAAATACAGTATTTTCTATAAACCTGATATATCTGAATGGGAACCTGATAATGTATTAACCTGGTAATGTGCTACCTTGGGGTCGAGATTTTGCTTATGTCATTACAGAACAGCTAGGGAAGTTGTGCCTGCCTGTTGGATTGAACCTCCACATGAGCAAGAAACCTTGCAATCATAAATATTTTCTAATTGTAGCATCTAATTACATGTCTGTAAATGTTGATTTACTAATCAGTTAATAGACTTATTCTGTTATTTATCTGGAAGGTGAGCTACTTGATGAAGAGAACAGATGAGACAGACAACTGTAGGTTTCTCCCTTACCCTGTATGAGAATGTCTTGGGCAGGAAGAAGGGGGAGGTGTAGGATACCATGCACCAAGCTTGTGGAAGCAGTCACCAGTTCTTGAATGTCTCACTCCCAGCACCTCCATCTCCTGACTGGCATGGAGATGTTTGGCTCTCCAGACACAAGCCCTCAAGCAGCTACAGGTGTTAATGAGAAGATCCGTAGCTCATTAGCAAGCAGGTGTTATACTTTGAACATTGGTGGTACAGCAGGATGGAAGTCAAGCCCATGGGGAAAGAGCACGTAGCAACCATTAACCACGTGAGGCCCCCACACCCGTTGTATAATGCTTCAATAAAAGGCCACGGCAGACTTTGCTCAGGGCTCTCCCTGGAGATATGGGAAGCCCACCTCTTGCAGGCATGTACCTCAATCCTTGGTCCTGGCTGTTTTTATTCGCATGGTGACAGGATGCCACAGCAGGCACTGACAGGATACATTAACTTTTTTAGGTTTCCACTTGAATATAATATTTTTTTCTACTCCTTTACCTTGTGTTCATATGTGTCCTTATGGGTTAGATGTTTCTTAAACTTAATAGGTAATTGGGTTGTAAATTTTCATACATTCAGTGAGTCTATGTCTCTTGAGTGGGGCATTCAGTCCATTTATATTGATTGATAGAATCATTGTGTCAGATACTGTTCTGTTCATCATGGTGGGTAGTACCTTACGTCTTTGTTTACTCTCTTGTGATGTTGCTTGATATGATGCCTAACTTTTAGCTTTTAGGTGGTTTATACTGGTGAATGTCTATTCTATTGATTTGTTGGGGTTTTTTATTTGTTTGTTTGTTTGCTTTTTCTTGAGAAATTCCCTTAGCATTTTCATTCCTGGAAAATCTTTATTTCGCCTTCACATGTGAAACTTAGTTTTGTAAGATACAAAGTTCTAGACCATCAGTGGATCTGTTTAAGAAGACTGAAGATGGAGGTCCTCTGGCTTGTCAGCTATTCATTGAGGAGTTTATGATTAGCCTTATGGTTTTCCCTTGTAAGTTACTTCAAGTTTTCACCTCACAGCTTACAGGAGTTCCTCTTGTATTTGGTGACTAGATGTTTTGGTGATTGCCTCTTGGCAATAACTCTCCCAAGTATTCATTGAGTTTCTTCTACCTAATATCTAAATCACTAGTAACACCAGGGAAGTTTACCTCTTTTATTCCTTCAAATAGGTTTTCTGGCTCATGTATATTTTTTCACCCTCAGAGGTGCCTATAGTGCTAATGTTTGTTATACAAATTCCCATATTTCTTGCAGGCCTTGTTCATTCCTCCTGCTCCATTACTCTTTACTTTTGACTAATAGCGCTTATTCAAAAGAGTTGTTTTCAAGCTCTGAAATTCTTTCTTCTGTCTGGTCTAGTTTGCTCTTAAAGCTTTCCACTGTGGTTTGTATTTCCTTAAATAAAATTTTCACTTCTGAAAGTTCTATTTTTTAATATGTGCATCTTTTTAGTAAATTTTGCATTTATTTTATGAATTTTGTTTTTTTGTTTTTGTTGCTTTGTGTTGGTTTTCCATTTTTTCTCTTGGATTTTGTTGAGCTTCTTTACAATCCATATTTTGAATTTTTTATCTATTATTTTAACATTTTCATTTTAGTTGGAATCTACTGTAAGAGAGCTGTTTTGCCAATTTGGGGGTTTTCTTTGCTTTACTTTTTCATATGTCCAGAATCCTTGTGCTGATTCCTTCTCACATGGAACAGTTGTCATTTTATTATTATTATTTCCTTTGTTTAGATGGGGTTATTTTTTTCCCTTCCTCACTCATTCTTTCTCTTTCCCCAGCCCTGTGGTCTTTTTAACAGTGTGAATTATATTGGCATGCCCATTTTATTCTCTGAGATCATAAGTAGTACTTAGGAGTAGAAATCAACCACATCTTGTATGAGTGAGTTAATAAGTTTTTGTAAAGGGGTTTACCTAGTACCAATTGATTTCTCTACCAGTAGGTGGTTTCTACCAGAAAGAACCAGCTGCACCATTGTTTTTAGGACCTGTGAACAACTCTACCTACTCAGGAGAAGCACTTGAATGCCCTAGGTTGGCTACAGGGCCCTGAAACTTCCAGGTAAGGCCACATTCTCCATTATAGCAGAGGCAGGTGAGGAACTGAGGCTGGTGGGATTGGGTAGAGTGAGCCTCCCCTTAGTATCACAGATGATGGTAAGGTAGCTGTCTCAGCAGGAGTCAGTGGCCCCTCCCATCCCAGCTCAATTGTCCTTCCTGGAAGCTATGGATGGGAGAGGGACAGAGAACTAAAGGAGTCTGAATGGAGAATGACTAGCACTGTGGCCATTGCTCTCCCTCTATTCAGAAAGCAGTGTGCCCAGAATGTTTAGCAGAATGTTCAGGCTCTGGAGTCACAGAGATCCCCTGGAACTTACTGGCTACTGAGATCCCACAAACTGGGCTTGAGTTGGGAAATGTTTGTGTGGGAAAGAGCAGAAGAAAACCAAGTGAATGAAGCTCTCTTAGGAGGAAAGGTGTACACTGGTCAGAGAAGAAATATAGCACTTGCCATCTATGTTTGGTTCTATGGTGACAGAAAGTGACCCTGAGGGGCTGGCAGCTTGATGTTTTGTCCTTAAGAAGCTCCCAGTTCACTGGTGCCAGCAGCTTTTGGACTCATGAAGGTAGAAAGGCTTGTCAACAGTTTAGAGGCTTTCTGACTTCAAGAGGTATGAGAAAAGAAGAAACAAACCCACTGACCTTCTAATTTTGATGAGCTCCAAGCCTCTCAGAGATTGAGCTATGCCATTATCTTGCTCCTTTTTGTTCTGCCCCATAACTTCTTCCTGTGGAATGTAGTAGATTCTGCTCTTATCATTGGATGGTACATGTTAAGTGGAAATTATGGAAAAAGGTATAAAATTATTGATGATCAATGTTCTTTTGACAGAAACAAGGAAGATAATGTAAGCAACTTTATGACTACTAGAAGTAAAAATAAATCCTTATACAAGCTTTTAATTATTTGTTTGATTTTGGCTTTCAGAGTGCACACCAATATGGAATTATGTCATTCTCCTTTAAAGATATTTCTTTTTTAGACTTATAGTGAATTTCTTTTTAATTTTTATTGTTTGGGATTCATTGAGGGTACAAAGAATTATGTTACACTGATTGTGGTTGTTAGGTAAAGTCCCTCTTGTAATTGTGTCCCACCTTCCAAGAGGTTTGCCATACATTGTGACTCTCCTCCCCCTCCCTCCACCCCTCTCCTCACTTGCTCATTCTCCTACCACCACCACCACCCACGTATTAGCTCATCTATTGCTTTCATATTAGAATTGAGTACATTGGATTCTCGCTTCTCCATTCTTGTGATGCTTTACTAAGAATAATGGGTTCTACCTCCATCCAGGTTAATACAGAAGATGTAAAGTCTCCTTCTCTTTTAGTGGCTGAATAGTATTCCATGGTATACATATACCTCAGTTTGTTAATCCATTCCTGGGTTGGTGGAAATTTAGGCTGTTTTTATATTTTGGCGATTGTAAACTGAGCTATAATGAATAGTCTAGTGCAAATGTCCTTATGGTAAAAGGATTTTTTTCCTTCTGGGTAGATACCTAGTAATGGGATTGCAGGACCAAACAGGAGGCCTAATTGGAGTTCTTTGAAAATTCTCCATACTTCCTTCCAAAAAGGTTTTATTACTTTGCAGTCCTACCAGCAGTGTAACAGTGTTCCCTTCTCTCCACATCCACACCAGCATCTCCAACTTTGAGATTTTATGATATGAGCTATTCTCACTGGGGATGGATGATATCTCATGTTGGGCTTTTTTGTTTGTTTTTATTTTTGTTTGAATGAATAAAACTAATTGTATCCTTGATGATTTCCTTTCAGGGTGGTTTTGATTTGCATTTCTTTGATGATTAGGGACAATGAGCACTTTTTCAAATATTTGTTAGTCATTCATCTAGAAGGCTCTGCTCATATTTCTTGCCCAGAGAAAAATAGGATTGTTTACTACTTTCTGTTGATTAATTTGAGTTCTCTGTAGATTCTAGTTATTGACCTTTTATCATATTGATATCCTGAAAATATCTGTTACCATTCTGAAGGCTGTCTTTTTGCTTTACTTGTTGTGTCCTTAGCTGTGCAGAAGCTTTTCAGCTTAAGTCCCATTTGTTAATTTTGTTTTGTTGTTATTTGGATGGGTGCTGAAGTCTTTGTTATAAAATCTTTCCCCAGACCTACATCATCAAGAGTTAAAGTACCAACATCATACTTTCAAGACTTAGAAAAAATAATTCTTCATATTGTATGGAACCAGAAGAAACCTCATATAGCTAAGGAAACTCTTAGTAATATAAACAAGGCTGGGGGCATCACCAGACTTTAGGCGATACTATAAGGCCATAGTGATCAAAACAACATGGTAATGGCACAATAATAGAGACACTGACATTTGGAATCAAATAGAAAACCTGGAGAGAAAACTAACCTCTTACAGCCACCTGATCTTTGATAAAACAAACAAGAACATACACTGGGGGAAGAATCCCTATTCAATAGATGGTGCTGAGAGAACTGGATATCCACATGTAAAAACACTAAAACTGGACTCACACCTTTTTCCACTTACAAAAATTGATTCCAGATGGATAAAAGACATAAATTTAAGGCATGAAATGATAAAAATTCTCAAAGAAAGCATGCAAAAAACACTTAAAGATATCAACCTGGAGAAAGACTTTATGAAGAAGACTTCCATGGCAATTGCAACAACAACAAAAATAACCAAATAGGACTTAATTGAACTGAAAAGTTTCTCTATAGCTAAGGAGCCAACAACCAAAGCAAATCAACAATCTACACAATGGGAAAGTATATTTGCATATTTTGAATCAGACAACAGTTTGATAACTGGGATCTATAGAGAACTCAAATTAATCAACATAAAAAGAGGCAAAAATCCTTTATTTCACTGGGTAAGAGAGATGAATACAACCTTCTCTAAAGACAGATGAATGGCTAATGAACATGTTAAAAAGTGGTCATTGTCCCTAAGTATTAGAGAAATACAAATCAAAACCATCCTGAGATATCGTTTAACCCTAGTGAGGATGGCCCACATCACAGAATCTCAAAACTGCAGATGCTGGTACAGATGTGGAGAGAAGGGAACACTATTATGCTGCCGATAGAACTGCAAACTAGTACAACCTTTTTGGAAGGCAGTATGGAGAACCCTCAAAGAACTCAAAGTAGACTTCCCATTTGATCTTGCAATCAGATTACTAGGCATCTACCCGGAAAAAAAAAATTCCTTTTAGCATAAGGACACTTGTACTAGATTGTTTATTGCAGCTCCATTTACAATCACCAAAATGTGGAAACAGCCTAAATGCTCACCAACACAGGAATGACTTAACAAGCTATGGTATATACATATATATATATATATATATATACACCATGGAATACTATTCAGCTATTAAAAAAGATGGAGACTTTACATCCTTTGTATTAACCTGGATGGAAATGGAACACATTATTCTTAGTAAAGCATCACAAGAATGGAGAAGCAAAAATCCTATGTACTCAACTCTGATGAGGACAATTAATGATCCAGTACATGGTGGGGTGTGGGAAGGGGATGGGGGTAATGGTGTGTGACACACCTTTTGGTGGTGGGACACAATTATAAGAGGAACTTTACCTAACAAATGCAATCACTGTAACCTGGTTCTTTGTACCCTCAATGAATCTCCAACAATAAAAGAGTTTTCTCCAGGGTGGTGCCTGTGGCTCAAAGGAGTAGGGTGCTGGCCCCATATGCCAGAGGTAGTGGGTTCAAACACAGCCCTGGCCAAAATGGCAAAATAAATAAGTTTTCTCCACATTTTATTCTAAGATTTTTATCATTTTGTGTTGTAGATTTAAGTCTCTTATCCATCTTGAGTCCTTTTTTATAAGGGGTGAAAGGTGTGGGGCGAGTTTTAGTCTTTTATATATGGTTATCCAGTTCTCCCAGCCACATTGGTTGAATAGGGATTCTTTTTCCCAGTGTATGCTTTTGTTTGGTTTACCAAAGATCAGATGGCTAGTAGAAATTGGTTTCATCTCTTGGTTTTCCATTCTGTTTGATATGTCTATCTCTTTTTTGGTGCCAATCCCATGCTGTTTTGAGTACTATAGACTTGTGATACAGCCTGAAGTCTATTAGGGTGATGCCTAAGTTTTCTGTTCAATTCTAGTTTCTGTTACTAAGAAGAGCCTTAGCTATTCAAGTTTTTTTCTGTTTCCATACAAAAAAAAAGTACTATTTTTTCCAGTTCTTCAAAATATGTTGGTATTTTAATAGGGATTGCATTGAATCTGTAGCTTGCCTTTGGGTAGCATAGACATTTTGGCAATGTTGATTCTTCCCAGCCAAGAGTATGATATGTTCTTCCATTTGTTAGTGTCTTCTGCCACTTCTTTTCTTAGGGTTTCATAATTCTCTTTGAAAAGATCTTTCTCCTCTTTTGTTAGGTGTATTCCTAATTATTTCATTTTCTTTGAAACTACTGTGAAGGGAATTGTGTTAATTGTGCCCTGATTTGCTTCTCAACTTGGCTGTTATTGGTGTATACAAAGGCTATTGATTATTCCTTTTAAATAATTAAATGAGTGTGCAGTTTGATGATAGCAATTGTGTGTAATGTCATTTATAGTATTGTGTTTGCCAACTATTACTCTCAGGTAATGTGAGAGTAATGATGTGAGTTTTCTTTTTTTCTTTTTTTTTTTTTTGAGAAAGAGTCTCACTTTTTCACTCTCAGTAAAGTGTTGTGTCATCATAGCTCACAGCAACCTAACCCCTTTGAGCTTAAGCTATTCTCTTGCCTCAGACTCCAAGTAGGGGTGCCTACTACAATGCCTGGTTACTTTTTTTTTAGAGACGGGGTCTCACTCATGCTCAGGCTGGTCTTAAACCAGTGAGCTCAGGCAATCCACCCACTTCAGCCTCTTAGAGTGCTAGGATTATAGGTGTGAGCCATCATCTCAGCCAAGTTTTATTTCTTTACACAAAATTTTTAATCTATAGATGAGCTCAAGGTTTTATTTTATTTTGTATTTTAGCTTCTCTTTATCCAAGGTATTAGGGGGAAAAGTCTTAAGTGTGGAAAATATTCACAAGCTGTACATCCCATCCAATAAAGAACCAATAACCAAATCTACAAAGAACTCAAGCAAAGTAAAAGAAAAATGATCACATGAAAAAATGGGGAAAAAACATAAACAGAAGCTTTTCAAGAGAGGATAGACAAATGTCCAATACACATATGAAAAAAATGCTCCACATCACTAATGATCAGAGAAATGAAAATTAAAACCAAAACAAGACATTACCTTACCCATGTTAGAACAGTTTTTATTAACTACCCCCTCTGCCTCAAAAAATAGAGGCAGATACAGTGTGGATACAGTGGATACAGTGAGAAAGGAATGCTTATATACTGTAGGCCTACTACAAATTAATATAACTTCTATGGAAAACAGTATGGAGATTCCTCAAACAACTAAAAGTAGACCTACTTTTATCCAGCAATTTCACCACTGGATATTTAAGCCAAAGGAAAATAAGTCATTTTATCAAAAGGACACTGCACTTGAATGTTTATTATAGCACAATACACAATTGCAAAAATGTGGACTCACCCTCATGTTCTCATTAATTCAAGAGTACATTGATAAAATATGGTGTATGTACACCATGGAATACTACTTGGTCACAAAAAGGATGGCTTAATGCCTTTTGCAACAATTTGGATGGGAGTGGAGACCATTATTCTAAGTGAAGTATCTCAAGAATGGAAAAATAGATGCCACTTGCACTTGCTGTTAGATCAGAACTAACTGACCAGCACACACAGACACAGGGGAAAGTAAAAGTCATTGGAAATCAAGCAGGGGTGAAAAGGGAGGAGGAGATGAGTGAAAAGCTCCCTAATGTGTACAGTGAACACTATTTTGGTGGTGGGAACACTTATTGTGATACAAGCATTATCAAAGTGATTCAAGTAACCAAAAAACATGTGTACCCCTTTAATATTTTGAATTAAAAAAATACTTTGACCAAAACTTGACTCAAAAATAAATTTTATTTTGAATGCATAAAAAGTGGCACAACACTCAACAAAACCCACCTTTAAACATTAATTTAAACTTTTATGACATTTTAAGAACTTTTTCAGGTTTCATGTCTATGTTATCTTTTGCAATTTTCCAAGCAATTTCCTTCTCATCATTTTCTTGACATTTCAGTTATCTTCACACACAAAAATCTACTTTTTGCTAAATAAAAGATGTTTTTCCTGCCAGGGGAAGAAATTCCTTAACTGAAGACAATTTGAAAATCTGAACAGGTATAGAATATATCTTTTCTATTCTGTCTCATATATTTTGTTTCTCTTAGTATGACCTTGGAGGAATCTCATCTTTTTTGTGCCCTTCTCAATTAAGCATGTGTGGAAGCATTTGCATCTCTCAGTGCCACGATTGTAGTCCATGAAAAATGACGCCTATACTGTTCACATCTCTTTTTCCAAATTTTTGTTTCCTAATATCACCTTTGAACTTATTTATTTCCTGTAATTTGGCTTATTCCAGTGTCAATCCCCTATAAAGCATTGTTGTGGTACTGTGTTCCTTAAATTGATCAAATGGAATACAATTTTAAATTCCGAATGATATTTTACATAGAAATAAAAGGATTATATTTTCCTTAAATCAATCTGTTGTCTTATAAGAAAACTCATTAAGTATGCTAATTATTTAAATCTTCCTTATAGCAATGTTATAAATGTAGGTTTTATTTAAACATATGTATAACTTTATAAAAATAGATGTTTAAACCTTAGAATTTTAGGAAATATATTCTATTTAATTGAACAAATAGTGTTCAGTAACTACATACATGCCACTGTAACAATTACTAAATATACAAAAAAAGCTTATAACACAAAACAATCAGCTCTTTCTACCCACATAGGGGCTTTGCCTGCGTTCTTCTGATGTCTGGGAGTTAAATATAAAAGAAAATTAACATGATAAATGTTGGTGATCAACTAAATAACTATAGTACTTAAAAGAGCTTTTTTTTTTTTTTTTTTTTTTTTTTTTGGAGAAAGAGTCTCACTGAGACTATGTCGCCCTTGGTAGAGTGCTGTAGTGTCACAGCTCACAGCAACCTCCAACTCTTCAGCCTAAGCAATTCTCTGGCCTCAGCCTCCCAAGTAGCTGGGACTACAGACACCTGCCACAATGCCTGGCTATTTTTTTGTTGTAGTTGTCATTGTTGTTTGGCAGGCCCCCCAGGCTGGGTTTGAACCTGCCAGCCCCAGTGTATGTGGCTGGAGCCCTAGTAGCTGAGCTACAGGCACCGTGCCTACTTAAAAGAGTTTTAAGAGTGTCCATTCCTTAAGCAACTTATGTTCTAGGGGACCCTTGAAGTAGCAGTTAGAACACTTTGGTTTTTAGGCAAGTCATTTAAACTGTAGTGCTTAGGTTCCACCATCTAGGTATGAGGGGATTCTTCCAGGTGATGCTACATAAAAAAATACTTCCTATTGGATCTCTCTTTACTAGTTGTATGAGTAGTTTCCTCAGCACCAGACAACTGAATCCTGCTCTGACTTTTTAAGGAGTAAAATGTTTAAGATCATTAATATTATGTGGCATAAGGCAATTGTCAGTAATTTTTAGTTTTAGTAAATAATTGTCAGTGAAAACAAATTTTATTTTTTGTAGTTAACATATATATGATTTCATGAGAATGAAACTTGATCTTTGATCTTGCATTTTCTTCCTTAATTATTGATTTTTATAATAACTTTGGAGTTTTCATCATAATCCTAAAAGACACTATTTTAAACACCATAATCCAAAATGTTGAAATCTGGAAAGATCATAATCCTTAAAGTTGAAAATCACTAATATCTAAAATACTGAAAATCTCAATCAAGGGATGCCTTCATCATGTTATATAGAACTATTACTTTGCTATTTATTTAAAAATTAAGTCTGAGTGGCACCTGTGACTCAGTGGGTAGGGCACTGGCCCCATATACTGAGGGTGGTGGGTTTGAACCTGGCCCCAGCCAAACTACAACAAAAAATAGCTGATCATTGTGGTGGGCACCCATACTACCAGCAACTTGGGAGGCTGAGGCAAGAGAATCACCTAAGCCCAGGAGTTGGAGGTTGCTGTGAGCTGTGATGCCACAACACTCTACTGAGGGCGACAAAGTGAGCCTCTGTCTCTGAAAAAAAAAATTAAGTCTGATTTAAGGATATGCATAATGGTGCCAAATTGACAAGGACTGGACTTATGGGCTTAATTTTATTTAGGTGTCAATAATACCTATAACCTGGTAAAGCAATTTGTTACACTAGGTATTTCATCTTTCCATCATTTCCAGTACTGAAAATTTAAACTGTATAAACTTTTTTAGAGAATTCTAATTCATTTATGTAATTTTTTTGCAAATTTAACTCCCCAAAATGCATTATCACAGCATTGACTTTGTGTGCAAGCATTGTGCAATGCATGAAAAGGCTGAAACTTCCTCCACAAGTGAAGGAATGTACTTTTAGTACATCTGCATTTGTGAAAGATGAAACTTCTCAAGATCTTGGATCTTTGGGAGGCTGCATCCGCTATGATAACCCATTGTGACTTCTGATCCATCTTATCAAAATTTACATTGCTCATCATGGTATTTCAGATGTCAACAGTTACAAAGCTAGGGGCACACAATTACCAACTATAGACGCAAGTTTATACATTTTCTTTTCTGACCAGTTTCTCTGTGAATACTATTCCTCTGCTCATAATTGTTTTACTCTTGTGACTGTCCTTAGTATACCTGAATTCTTATGCCTGCAAAACTATGTATGTTATTATTTCCTACTTTATATAAACTAGCATATGAAGGGTTCTGTCATGTTTTTATGTTTTCAAAAATCACAAAAATGGAAAAGTAAATATCCAATATACATGATGCTAATATAAAACCAGTAGATAAACAACTGCACCCCCACATGACTGAAAAGCACAATTAACTTCATGTGGAGGGAGGGGAGAGGAGGGACAAGGGAGAGGGGAGTACAGAGGGGGATCAGTGTGCCCTCACCAATGGTCACAATGCAAGAGTCTGCGACACACCTCCTGAGTGAAGGGCTCAGCCATAGTTTGAAGTTTACCAAACAAATGCAAACAATAAAACCTAATCATGTCATACCCTTATATTAATCCCAAATAAAAAAATAAATAAATCTACTTTAGAATACAAATAAATATACTTTCAACTTTTTAATTAAATCATTTAAAATTACTATTTTTTCAAGAATTATATTATTGAGATTTTGATGTTTTGAAGTTCAACATTTGGTATCATGGTATATAGAACTGTATGTTTCAGCATTAATATTGGCTCCATTTTTTTTTTTTACATAATACCATTTAGATTTCATATAGGAAAGAAATTACTGGTAAAATTTTACATTAGGATAATGTTTACAGTTAGAATAGTCTTTTATAAGTTCATCATATAAAAATACAATAAAATAAAATAAATGGGCAGTATGGAGTTTGTTAAGAAAGACTTTTTTAATTCAAATTCACAATTTCAACTAGAATATTTTATTTTTCTCCTTTGTTATTTAATACTTCTTTTGAGATGCCCAGTGGTACATAAAACTGTAAATATCAATGAAATTATAATAAATATATATTGAACATTTTGGTCTGTGCCCTCACTTCTGACACAGAGCCCCTAAAATGCTCTTAATCTCCTGAGTGATAGTGGTTCTAGTATCATCTTTTCTTTTTACACTACATATTGGTCTTTGACTCCAGTTCCTAACACAGAGCTCCTAACTTCCTTGGAATTTCCTGAGTGATAGGAACATTTTTTGTTCTATCGACACAAGTCTTACAGGGCTCCTGAAAAGGGCCTGCTTACATCAAAGATTGAACCGTAATTATAGAAGTTTGGAATTTTCAGGACAATCTGCCTTATCTTCCTGAGGAGGGGAGAGAAACTGGAGATCAAATTAATAATCATTATGCTATGTAAGGAAGCCTCTATAAAAATCCCTAATGTGCTAAGTTCGTTGAGCTTTTATATTGGTGAACGCTGTTATGTTCCAGGAACCTGGCGCGTCCCAATTCCATGGGGAGAGAAGCTTCCAAGCCAGAAACTTTCCCAGACCTCCCCTATGTACCTCTTCACTTGGCTTTTTTTCTGAATTCGTTATTGTATTCTTTGTTGGGAACTGGTAAAAGTTAGGATATTTTCTGTTGAGTTTAGTGAGCCTTTCTAGCAAGTTATCAAATCTTAACAGGTGCATGTGAGAGCCTCTGATTTCTAGCTGACAATCTGAACTTCTGACTGGTGTCAGAGGCGGGTGGTCTGTGGACCGGATGCTTAGCATGTGTGGTCTGCACTAACTCAAGAGAGTTAGGGTCAGGATTAGGTGAAAGTGTAGCATATTCAGTCAGTATTTATCAAGAATTGAAGATTGCTTGGTGTGGTATAACCCTGCACATGTGGTGTCAAAAGTGTTAATTTCAGGAAAGACTTTGTTTTTTCTTTTAATTTATGTCAGTAAACTGTAAAAAAAATGTTGGCATATTTTTGAACCAAATGACAATTGAAGGCCTTTTTCCCTCTGATACCATTGCAGTCTTTGGGGAGATTTTATTACATTTTTGCATGTTAAGTTTCTACCTTTGAGAAACACTGCTTATAAAGCATTACACATTTTACCTTTCACATATGTTAATATAATGCTTAAGGATTCAAAGAAATTGTTACTCTGTTACTTTTTTTTCAAGAATTATATTATTTTAGGGTGGCACCTGTGGCACAAAGGAGTAGGGTGCTGGCCCCATATGCTGGAGGTGGTGGGTTCAAAAACATAACCCCGAAAAAAAAAAAAAAAACCTGCAAAAAAAAATGAATTAAATTATTGGGATTTTGATGTTTTGAAATTTCAACATTGGTATCATGGTATACAGAACTATATGTTTCAGCATTAATATTGGCTCCATTTTTTTTACATAGTACCATTTAGATTTCATATAGAAAAGAAATTACTGGTGAAATTTTACTTAGGATAATGTATATATTATAATCTATAGGTCACATGTTATATACTTCACTCTCCTAATGGATAAATAAGCTCATTTCTTTGCTCCTTGATGATCATTTTTTCATCAGTATCCTCCACATTTGATAAAGAACATGAAATGGTGGTCAACTTTCATGAAAAAAGAAGTAAATTGAGCTATTCCAAACAAAGTTAACTCTTGAATAATGCGAGAGTTAAGAGTCCCAACCCCCATGCTTGTCAAAAATCTTCATATAATATTTGACTTTCCCAAAACTTAACTACTAATAGATTATGAAAAGCTTTACCCATAACATAAACAGTTGACTAACACATATTTTGCATATGTATTATTTACCAGATTCTTACGCTACAGTGAGCTATATATGGTAAAGACAATCTTATTAAGAAAATCCCAAGGAAGAGAAAGTACATTGAAAGTATGGTATCTACAGGTAGCATAAGTGCACAGCATCTGTTCACATGATGAATCACCTGCCAGCAACTCAGGCAACCATAGCTGCCGACCTCACTCTATGGTACATGGCAAGAGTCAGCTCATTCTCATGTCATGGTTTTTCTCTGCTTTTCAGGAGCACTTCCAGCACAGATGGCACCTCATCTAGGTCCCATGGTATTATTCACAGTTTACGACATTGTACTAAACACAAAGCAAAATATGCAGTAGCCACAAGCGATCACTCTTCACTGTGCTGTGCAATTTGCTGGAGAGATGAGCTGCTCATGTGGAGATGATTAGCATCATGCCGGGGTTTTAAGCAGATACTTGCAACACTTAGGCTCACCATAATAGCAACAGGAGGTGGCGACAAAATCATTACCTTATTACAGTACGTACTACAGCTAATTTAATGCAATTATGATTTAATATTATTTTACATTTGTTTGTTTACATTTCTCTGGACTGAAATTGGCACCATGTATGGTCTGTAACTGCTTGTATACATAAATTATGATAAATTTTAACTTTTTTCTTTTTTTTAAATTAAATCATAGCTATGTACATTAATGCAATCATGGGGTACAATGTGCTGGTTTTATATACAATCTGAAATATTTTCATCAAACTGGTCATAGCTTTCATGGCACCCAAATTTTAACTTTTTATAATAGATTATGGATATAATATGGTAGGAAATGATAAAATAGATTAATGTCTACACGTTATATCTTTTTAATTTTCAAATCTAAAAATATATATATTCAAGTATTTTATTTAAAAAAGTTGTGTGTAAAAGTACCTACACAGTTCAAATCCATATTGTTTGTCAATTATACTCTCTCAGATAATGTAATTGAATGAGTTAGAGGGTAACAAATTTTATTGCTCTGAATTTAGAATCTAATGTAAGATTTTTTAAAACAAAATACAATAAGTGTATTTTTTTAACATTTGAATTCATATTCTGGCAAAATTATTATGTAATTTTTAATCACCAGTGAATGTATTTTCTTTTTTATTTCAAATAATCTATATAAATCATTTTTTAAATATGCACAATATTGTATTTTATCAGCATATTGAATGCTTATTACACTATTAAACTTTTAATTTGTTATGTGTGTTGTAAAATATAAAGACTTCAGTAATAGAAAAGTTTCAGTGAAATCATTTTATAACCAAATAACTAATACTTTTAATATCTTTTCTCTTCTGAAGTAGAAAGCATGAAAGATCTCCACTAGGCAGAAGAAGTGGGTTCTAGTCAGGGATTAACTAGTTAATTGCCTCACAAAAACTTCTTAATCTAAATCTCTCTAGCATTCACTTTTTTCATCTAATTTGCCAAAAGAGTAAGTTCCAGGCAAACTTCTAAAATTAAAGACTGGATTTTTTTAAACCCTCCCCAATTCATTACTAGAATTCATAAAGGGAAATCCTAAGGCATTTTAAAATGTTAAGGAGTAAAATTATTGCCTTTTGTACCATCATTGGTTCCAGGTTTACTATGATCCAAATCTTGTACAATTTATAGATTCACCTGAAGGAAATTAATTCAAATTAGGTACATAGACGTGGAAGCAGCCTAAGCAAGGGAGACACTGAAGCTTAAACTTTATTAGCATTTTGCAGAACTGAAGGAGAAAAAAGAGGTAGATTAGACAGAGACAAATTCTGTGGAAAACAGAAAATTGTGCCCCAGGACCTTTTGGTTAAAGGCAGTAGAGTGTGCTCAAGGAAATGAACAAACAAACAAACAAAAAACCCAAAACCTGTGTGGCTGGAGTGGCGGCAACTTGGGAGAATATGAACATAAAACTAGATAGATGTAAAAAAGTACTTATAAGTCGGCAAAGGGTATTACAAATATTGGAAACAATTTTATATTTAATATTGCCTAGATATTGAGCAAAGGCAAATGTGGTTTGAGAAGACGCCAGTGGAAATGAAGTGTTCAGAAACTGTAAGGTCGAACCGTACAGGCCTTTCTAGGAAGTTCTGTCCTTACCTCACAACAAATATAAATTTCAGGAAGTTTTAAATTGACTACATAGGGATCAGGATGGGGCAAATGAAAACCAGCACATCTGTATTTCATTAAGATTACCGGCTCAGCGCCTATAGCTCAGCTGGCTGGGGCTCCAGCCATGTACACCTAGGGTGGCGGGTTCGAATCCCCAGCCCGGACCCGCCAGACAACAATGATGGCTGCAACCAAAAAATAGCCAGGCGTTGTGGTGGGCGCCTGTGGTCCCAGCTACTTGGGAGGCTGAGGCAGGAGACTCGCTTGAGCCCAGGAGTTGGAGGTTGCTGTGAGCTGTAATGCCACGGCACTCTACCCAGGGGGACAGCTTGAGGCTCTGTCTCAAAAAAAAAAAAAAAAAGATTACCGTGGCTGTGTCTGAGAGTGGAGTGAGAGGCTGTGCAGTGAAACGTAAATGGTGGCGGCTCAGACTGCGAGGTTCGTGTTGGACATGAGGAAATGAACTGATTGGAGAAATACTGAAGTGCGAAAGTCTGTTGGAAAATGAAGAGGGCAGTGTCTGTGATTACACTTGGATTTTCAATTTACTAAGTAGACAAGTGAAAGAATCTAAAAGAAGTATAGATTTGAACCAGAGGAAGATGAATTCAGTTTTGCTTATTTAATCAGAGCTGGTTTTCAGGCATCCAGAGGTGAGGACAGATTATTGAGAGGTCTGGATCAGTACAGTCCAAGCAGCAGCCATTAGCCATGTGTCATTGTTTAAATAAAATTAAAAACCCAAGGACTCAGTTTCTAACTAGACACATGTCAAACATTCTGTAATTACATGTAGCTGGTGGCTATAGTTTTGGGCAGTGCTGATATAGAAATTTTCAACATGGTGGATCATTTTGGGGTGGTGACAGGTCTAGGTAAACATTCAATTTGTGATGTTTCTGTAGTAAGGTGTAATTAAAGGTGTTAGGTGAAGAGTAATAGGTGAGAGCTGCAACATGTAGAACGCTATGTTTTTGTTTGTTTGTTTGTTTGTTTTTTAAGACAGAGCCTCAAGCTATCTCCCTGGGTAGAGTGCTGTGGCATCACAGCTCACAGCAACCTCCAACTCCTGGGCTCAACCGAGTCTCCTGCCTCCGCCTCCCAAGTAGCTGAAACCACAGGCGCCCACCACAACGCCCGGCTATTTTTTGGTTGCAGCCATCATTATTATTTGGCGGCTGGGCTGGATTAGAACCCACCACCTTAGGTGTACGTGGCTGGTGCCTTAGCCACTTGAGCCACAGGCGCTGAACCCAGAACGTTATGTTTTTATAGGAAGTAAATGATAAGCAGAAGACAAATAATTTAAAAGGCAAGGGAAAGTTTGCAGTACTAACCCCAAGTACACAGAAAACTTCAAATACTGAATACAGTGGACAGGTTTGAGCACTATTGAGAAGCTAAGAAAGATAAGAGTTACTATATCTACTGGATATAGTAACAGACATCTTTGAAAAAATTAATGAGATTTCTCAATTTCAGAAGAGTGATACTGTGAATGCCAGAAAGGAATGGCTTGAAGAACAAATGAGAGATCAGACAGTAAGTACAATGTTGTGGATAACACTTTGAATACTTGGCTGTGAGAGGAAGGAGAAAAAATATAATCACTCCAGAACCCTGAGTGATCCAATGGTAGATCTATGTATGTACGTGTGTACAAAGTCGGACAGTTAAGTTTGTGACGCTGTCTTGAGAATGCGCTGCTCACCTCATTGCTGAATATCACTACGGTCTCACCTTCAAAGTTGTCCTGTTGGGAAGCTATGCAGCAACACCAGCATCTAGTCCACCCTTCAAAGCATTTTCTGGGATGATTTCATGAACTTAATTATCAGACCTCACAAAAGAACAGCTGTGATGGTCATTCCTGGAAAGGAGCTCCAAAATTGCTCTGAAGACTGGATGTTGGGGTAGAAGACTGCAGGTGTTCAGGTTGTACTTTGTAAGCGTAAAGAGCACCACGAACATCCAGAGGGTGGACAAGGCACTGGAATACTTTGAAGGTGACAATAGTGATATTCAGCAGTGAAGTATGTGGCATTTTTGTCTAGGATGAGTTTGTTAACTTAATTGTCTGACCTCATGTGTATCTACATATCCATCTATACATACATCTACTTTATTTCATAGAAAGAATAACATTATTTCAATTGAGAATTACCCAGTTGAGAGGGCAGGGATTAAAAAGTAATGATCTATGGTGTGAAATCCTGAGGAAAGAAAAGAGATATAATATAAAGCAAAAGAACAGTAGAAAGAATATCCTGAGATAGACTCACAAGTTATCAGAGTTTTTGTGATTTAAGCAACATTTAAGTCATCTTTGAATTCATTTGTTTTGCAATGTTTTTCTTAATTATGACGTAATCCAAAGATTAGGTTTCTACATACACAAAATATGTTTTACTTACAAGTAGTTCTGTTTCCATGCTTGCCTAGTATTTATATTTGCTCTTCCATAACAATTTCATCTAAATGAGTTCAGTGATTCATGCAATAATCTGTATTTCTCCCCAGTTGATCAGATATTTTGTCTTAGGTAATTTCTTCTTTGGCAAAGTAGAGAATATTTCTAAGCGAAACAAAGACAGGAGTTAGGGCATCTAGCAGTACCATAAACTTGGAAATGAAGTCTATTCTGGGCTCTTACTCAGATTTTTCCTGCACTCTCTAATCTCCATTGCTATCCTAAAATGGTCAGAACAGCCTTGGCATTTTTATGGGGAAATAACCCCTGGGTTGGTTCTGAACTGAAAATGTCTCCCACCTGGCATGAACTGTCATATATCCTCCAGCTACAAATTTTGAGATTTAAAAAAATAACCATTTTATGCCTGCCACCTTTAATCTTTGTTCTTTTTCTTCCAAATTTAGCTCAGAATTTTCAAGAACATATTTGTGCCAAAAGTGTGCTCAGCATAACTTATAGCCTTTGACTTGGAATATTACCTTTATTAAACACTCATATTTAGCAACTGTGTTGTGTTTGACTCTTCCGATATGTCTTGCAAATGGAAAGGAAAAATAATCCCTATTTTCTTATTAGTATAGCCGTTGTATATATTTCAATAGAATGAAAATAAGGACACCATTTGGCTCACCCAAAGAAAAAGAATTATAACGAAAATCTCTAAGAGTACTGATTTCGATGTCGAAATATGTTTGATAAAACTTTGAGAGCAATGCAAGTTTTCCCAGCATCATTTCCTTAAAATGTCAGTCATAATTTCAAAATAGAATTATAAAATTTGGATTTGAACACTTATCTGATTATTTTTCATGGCAGTTAATAGAGCATCTGAGTTCTGTCACATGGCCTCCAGCTGTGTAACACCTGACCTACTGGCCCCCAAATACCCGCTATTCCTGTCATGTGACTCTTTTATCTTTTATTTAGATAATTGTATCATCTTTAGAAGAAGTAGATTAAAATAGTAATTGACTTAAAACATATGATTTCTGTCTTGTCACTTAATCCAACAAAACTTCACAAAATTGTAGGCTGCCATTATTTCAAAGGTTACTGGCATGTCTTATAGGTGACACCCTCTTATACTGATTAAATCTCAGTCCCACCCCTAATTATTGTTCCATGTCACATATTCAGTTTTTCACAAAGATTCATCTCATTGCACACCACACTGCACGTTCTTGGGTTACTTCTGATAATCTACAAAAATATTAGACAGTTAGTTTTCTCATTTTGGATGTAGGTACGAGAGCCAAACTAAAGTATATGTGGCAGTTTTCATTTTCATGTGGGAATGATTATATAAACAGATATTAAACAACAGAGCTTCAGGGAGGCAGAAGATGCCAAATTGTACAACAGTAGAGGGAAAACAGCTGCTCAGTGTGTTCATCTGTGAGGGGCACTCAAACCCAGGGACCCCGTTCACCAAATAATCTCATTATTCATATCGTCACCAATAGAGACATTGTCCCTAGACAGAAGTTAAAATAATTATGGGAAAAAAACAAGCAAATCTATCTAGAGAAAACTCATTTCAGTCTGATTAATTTTGGAGTAAGCATATAAATTCATCAAGGTATTTTTAAAGCAAATATTACAGGGTATATGTTAGTTAAACCAAATAATGTGAATAACCTTATTATATAACTCACAGATATAAATACTTCCAAAATACTATTTAAATATAAAATGTTCAAAATAAAAATATAAATAAATATAAAATTTTCCATAGGAATCTGAAAACAGAGCAAAACTCTAGAAAATCCAGAAAAAATATATAATCTTTTATAAATAATGACTTCTCTGGTTTAGCCAGAAGAAGCAGACAAGAAAACATTTTCATTATAAGAAAATAAATTTCATCACAATCCCACCAGACATGTAAGCATGTGAGTTAGCACACTGGATCAGACTGCCAAATCAAATTCACATGAATTGGATTTTACTCAGTTTGAAGGCTTTGTTAATAGTTTCAAGTAAACACAATTTTAAGAGTCAGAGGTAAAGCAGGACGTCTAGGATTTTCAACATACCTTTTTACCTACACTGAGTGCACCCGTTTATCTAAGATAAAAGCTAAGTTCGCAAGTTCAGGAGGCGTGTGGTCTTCTCCTTTGCACAAACAGGAGCCAATTGAGTCATGAACCATCTCTATTATCTAGAGAGCCAGGCCCCCTTAATCCATAGATTCCATGTTCATTTATTGTAAACAATTTTAGATCTTGGACATGTGACATTCATTACGTTTATAGGAGCATATATTCTTTACTCATATAAAGATCTTCTTGCTGGCATATACCATTAGTTTGTTTGCCAGAGGACAGTTATTGCCTTCATTAACCTTAGGAATGGGAGCAAAATTAATTTTGGGTTGTGCTTTAACACTTTTTTCTTTCTAGCTTTTATTTAAGAAATTTGGTTTGAAGATCAGATCTGATCTTTCCCAGATCACCCACTTTACTTGGACATTGGACCATCTAAATACAAGAGAGTTATCATTTCAAATTTCAGGCACCAATAAGCAGAAATTAGTCTCTGCATACTGAAGGTAATCTGCTAATAGTTAAGAAACCAATAGCATATATGATAGGTACAAAATATCTTTACCTTCGGGTGGTGCCCATAGCTCAGTGGATAGGGCGCTGGCCACATACACCCAAGCTAATGGGTTCTAACCCAGCCCAGGCCAGCTAAAACAACAATGACAACTGTGACACAAAATATATATACATCCTTACCTTCATAGTGAACTCCTCAAAGACATGGAACACAGCAGAAGCATGGTAAATATTTGTCAAAGTTTTTTTTTTCAGGTACAGAGAAACCCTCGATTTTGAAATAGAATACTTCAGAGATTGAATTTAGCTTTCTGACATTTTAATTTAAACCCCTAAGCCATTTTTAATCATACTACTTAAGAATATATTAGCTAAATTTGACAGGTTTCAGCATTATCCAACATTTATTTTTTCTAATTCTAATAAAGATATATAAGTTCTTTTTAGGTAGCACATAAAAGTAAATAAAACTGGCAGGAAAAATAATGCTGCTCTCAAGCTTTACAAAAGGACATTACTCTCTTACTCCCTGCTCTCTGCTCCCTTCTCTCTCCCTCACTCTTCCCCTCACTCTCTTCCCTCTCTCTAATATAAAATAAACTTATACTTTTATATCCTGAACCAAAAAAATGTTACCAGAATGGATAGTGGTAGTAAAGTGTACATTTTGCAATAAAAAGAAAAAATGAACCTCACAGGACAGTTTAATTGATTCCTACTTTCTCTTATTAAATGGCGTAAGTATAAACCATAATCAGTCATATTTTTCCCTGGTGGTTTTATTTACTTAAAAATATTATTATTCATATTTATTATTTCTTAGAAAAATAGGTATAAATTTCCTAACCAGTATACATTATTTTTTGAATTATTTGGTTGCTTTATAAAAGCAAAGCAACAAAATGGTTTATTAACCTAAATATCCACTTGGAAAATAAATTTTTAATAATTATTTTTTTCTCCTAATACTAATCAGCTGTTAAAATCAGTTCAAATTTTGAACTTACAAATAATAGACCTGGAATTTAAACTAAAACCAATTTAGTTCTAGATTCGTAGACATTATACTTTACCATTTATTCACATACACAGTAGGAGATATCACAAATAAATAAAATGACTTTTCTGAATTACTGAGATCAAGTACTTGTCTATTAAATTTGAGGTAATTTTACACAAAATATTCCTACATTTTGAGTCTCTAAGAAATACAAGTAAAAATAAATAAAGCTATGCGTAATTATGATTCATAATAATTTCTACTTTGCTTCTGCATTTATTAAATTTGTTAAAATATCTGTTCACTCATTACAACAGAATTCCTCATATTGCATGGTAACTTAAGAATGAGTAAATATTTGGGGGAGAATTTACCAGGCAAATTCTATTTTATATCTGACATTATATATTTATTAACTATTCTTTACATTAGTGATCATTAGAATAAATTGGTTTGAAAATCTGTGCTAAAGATTGATGTAAATAGCTAATAATATCAGTCAATGAGGGGTGATATATATTTCATAGAACTTGAAGTTTGTTGTTATGATAATAGAATATTTTTCATCTAATAGAATAATTTATATATTTCTACATGACGATCTTTCTGAAAAGATGTGAAGATAAATGTGCAAATGACTTTTTATATCAGAAGAATATATTATCTCAGTGTTGAATCTACATAGCACTAATCATGTAACTGTTTATATCAGAATAAATTAACTTCAAGTTTTCCTTTCTTAACCTCCAGATCTGTACCTAGCAAATTTTAAGTTTATAAATTATGTACAAGAATTTATCAGTTATTTTTCAAATGAGATTCATTTTAATCTTACGTTTAGCCAAAATTAAGCGAACCATGAAAAAAATTATAGTATTTTTATAGCTGGTAACTGAAGAGACATAGTATTCCATGAAGAGGAAATAAAGTTTAGATGAGGAGATTCTATTAAAAGGAGCTCAAAGAAGATAAAGTTTGACTCTAAAAATACTTCCCAGGATTTTATGAAGAAACATAAACCTGTGTGATATTCAACAGGCTAAAATCTTCAGTAAAATAAAAGATATTGCTTTTTTAAAGTAGATCCACAGAAAAATTTCGAAGACATCAGAATTAAAGAAAATATTTTGGTATTATAGTTTAGAAAACTGATGTATTGTAGGTAATAACCACATTTCTTAATTTAATAACCTTAACAAAAGACCTAATAATAGACAAAAAAATAAATCTAAGCATATTCATGTTAAGTACATAGGTAAATTAACTCACTTAATGTGCATGATGCAATGGCACATTTCAAAACTATTAAGAAATGAGTATAATTGTGATGGATGTGTTACTTAGTTCAATGTAAGAATTTCACATTGTATATTGAAGCAGTACCCTGAACCCCATAAATGCATCAATGTACAAAGTTATGATTTAATAAAAAATTTTTTTTAAATAAAAAATAAATAAAATTACTAACAAT
The DNA here is from genome assembly GCF_000181295.1 of Otolemur garnettii. Taxonomy (NCBI): domain Eukaryota; kingdom Metazoa; phylum Chordata; class Mammalia; order Primates; family Galagidae; genus Otolemur; species Otolemur garnettii. The sequence continues at coordinate 830,228 of NW_003852641.1, read as the reverse complement.
TTTGACTACTTTGCCTGTGGGCTACAGTAAGAACAGTATAACATCTCTTAAGCATTGAAATTATTCTATTAAATGGTTTTATAATAATTTTCAGGGGAAATTAAACCTTAGATAAGTCATAGTCTGCTTAAAATTTTGTTTTTGTTTTTGTTTTTTTGCAGTTTTTGGCCAGGGCTGGGTTTGAACCCACCACCTCCGACATATGGGACCAGTGTCTTATTCCTTTGAGCCACAAATGAACCTGGAATTGAAACTAAAATCAATTTAGTGTCAGATTCTTAGACATTATACTGTGTCATGGGTTCACATACACTCTACCATTCTTTCATTCTAAGCACATTAAGGTAAAGACAAAGAAATATTTTCCGAGGCACCACATGTTTTAGGCAGAGTAAGCAAAGCAGAAAGATTTTTGCCTTCCTAGTGAAATATGTGAGCAAATGCTAAGGAGATAAAAGTGGAGAAGTGAGGAATCCAATAGGATTGAGATTTTCTAGTGTTTGAGAGTTGGTTAGTGTAGTTCTTATTGAACAGGAGAAGGTGAGGAAAGCCTGAAGATGGAGACGGGCGGCCATGTGAATATTGTGGCAGAGGACATCCCAGGCAGAGGGAGGAGGGTGTGAAAAGGCTTTGAGGCCAGTGGGTTCAAACTTAGCCCCGGCCAAAAACTGCAAAAAAAAAAAAAAAAAAGGCTTTGAGGCCAGAGCATGCCTCATGTGTTCAAGGAACAACCCAGGGGACTGTGTGGCTGGAGTAAGGGAATAAGAGAGCACCAACAGGAAGATGTGATCAGAGGGACTATAGGACTCGTGTTCACATGATGTAATTGATGGTAGGGAATTACTTGTTTTACTCAGAATGACTGGGAAACAATGGAGACTTCTGATCAGGGAGACCAAACATAGTATTAATTTTCAGTAAAATCTACACTAAAAATCAAATTGAAATGTATACTATGGGTTAGAACAAGGACAGAATTAAAGCTGGAGAGACCAGTGAACTGTAGTCCTTAGCAAAATACACCACACATTTTGTTAAAATTAGAGGCACTTCAGCAAAAGTTATTAATAGATCTTCTGTAATAATACAGAAATAATTTAAAGAGTATACAATTTTGGACAAATTAAATTCAAATAAGCAGTTAGGAAACTATTTTGAAACAGAATAGTTATGAGAGAATAGATATTTGAACTAAGAAGATGAACATGAAGAAAACTGAAGAGATTTTTAAAATATTTAGAATATAAAGACCAACAGGATACTATGATAGAGTATGTATGCTTTAAAACTTCAAAGAAGAAAGGCAGTTGTTACAGATGGACTTAACTTGGAGGTTTCTGGTTTATGAAATTAAAATGGCCTTCAATGGAAGGAACCCGGTAGCCTGCTCTATCAGTCCTTGTTATGTAAACACGTAAAGTTTATAAGAGAGGCAGAGACAACAAATATAGTTCTAGACAGTCATGTGGAAGGAAATTCCATGTTGCTGGTCTTCAATAATAGGAAAAGTAGTGCAGAGAGATAATCATTAACAATTGACTTATCTCCACATAAGAGGATAGATAAAGCTATGGGTGTCGATGAAATTACTGGGAGAGAAAATCAGAGAGAACCTGATCCAGGGAGGTTTTCCAATATTTACTGGCCTGGTACAGATGGGATGAAAGTGAAGACACACAGAAGATCAACTGCAACTGCCTTTTCTTTCTTTCTTTCTTTCTTTTTTTTTTTTTAATTGAGACAGAGTCTCATTTTGCGGCTCTCAGTAGAATGCTGTGGAATCACAGCTCACAGCAACCTCAAACTCTTAGGCTTAAGCAATTCTTTTGCCTCAGCCTCCCAAGTAGCTGGGACTATAGGAGCCCACCACAATGCCCAGCTTTTTTTTTTTTTTTTTTTGGTAGAGACAGGGTCTCACTGTATCTCAGGTTGGTCTCAAATCTCTGAGCTCAGGGCAATCCACCCATGCCGGTTCCCCAGAGTGCTAGGATTACAGGCATGAGCCACCACACCTGGCCACAACTATATTTTCTATGAAAGCAACATGTCATCTGGGGAAGCATAGGCTATCCTGGCAAGATCACACTAATTTTTTCAAATTTATTGACTATATACATCAAGGAATGGGTAGACCACAGGCCAGACAGAGAATATAACAATTTGAATTGTTCTCCCTAAGTAGCCTCAAAAGTAGCAGAATAGAGAATAAACAGAATTATGCAGTGACTGGCAAAGTAATTGGAATTTCCCCTGATGCACTAGAAAAGAGATTGGGTTTAGCTATGACACAGACACAAGTACAGCTGGCAGGAAAGCCTGGGCGATCATAAAGCTAAATACCGAACCCTGCTCCCAGGGAAACCACCTCATCAACTCAGAGAGTAAACTGTACAGAAATGAAGTTCCTCTGCTGGAACTGCCCAGAGCTATGGTCCTCTTGCTATTACAATCACTTTGTTAAATTGCTGTACAGAAAATGTAAATTTATAACATGCCCTGGAGCTTAAGATCTGGGGAAAGTATGAAAACAGCAGCTAGGTAAACAGTGAGGATATTCACACGTACCTGCCACCACTAATTATAAATATATATAAGATAGGGCACATACAGAAATTAAAAGGTAAATTAACATAAACTAAAGAAAGAAAGGAGAAAAGAAAGAATAGATGAATGCATTTTGGTCTGCTAAAATTCTGTACAATAAAAGGAATTAACATGGCCTGTATGACTGTGTGCAGAATAACTAAAAAAAATCAGTAATTATTACTATCTCTGTATCTACTGCATTTATTATGGGATTTTCACAATATTCTCAACCTGACTCTTGCAAACAAGAAAATTCCATAATAAAAGAGAAATGAATGATGTATCAAACTCAGAAAATAAAATATAAATAGAATAAAGAAATAGTATACCTAATATTGAGAAGTATACAATAGAAACTCAAAAGATATTTTCTTAACATTACTAATGGAAGATACATATTGGATCAAAAATATATTTAGTAAATACTACTAATAACTAGACCTAAAAATAGGATACATTTCTGAGAACTTTGCTCGAGGCAAAGTATATGTAAATAAACCAAAAACACAGACATATCATAGACATATAAACTATGTGATGATAAATGTGAGAAAAATATATCTGTTTTTACAAAACACATAAAAAGAATAAACTTAGCATAATAAAACAAAGCCTCATAGATTAGTTAAAACAAACCACATCTTATCTACTCAAGAGTCACTTAGAACAAAGTGACTAAAAAAGATGACATAGAAAATAGAAAAGTATGCTTTGCAAATATAGCAAAATGAAAACTAGGTCTTTCAAATAATGTCAGAAAAAAATTAAAGACAAAATTCATTAAAAGGTACAGTTGTAAATGATTTTAATAAATATGATAATCTACAATGCAGATATAACAGCATACACATTCACAAACTGAGTAAAGAATTGGTAGAACAAAGGCAAATAGCTAATAATAACCTTAGAAATGTAACAGTTGCCATAAATTCTATGGTGCTAGAAAACTTTACCGCACTTCTCCTTTCCTCTAGGTAAGTAGTATATCACAGAATCTGAATTATTCAAATTATTTGAAGTAGCAGAAAATACACGGGTACTTTTTATAATTAGAATGTATTAACATTAAAATGACTATTAAAGATGCCAATAGAAGAAACCCAAGCACATGAAAAATTTTAATTCTTTCACATGATACCTCTGAGGAAAAAGGTAAATTAACATAAATGAAAGAAAGGAGAAAAGAATGGATGGTATTGTGTAATTTTTTAGAAAATAATGGCATGTAAAAATTTCTAGAACGAATGCAAAACTATATTTAAATAAATATTCTCAGTTTAAGATAGAATGTCCTCATGCCATCAATAGACTCTCATAAACAGCAACTTTAAGTGTTTCAAAATACAGGAAGTATTTGACTAACATTGATACAGTACTTGAATAACATTGATACAGGCTTCTAGCACTCAGGACTGGACAGGGAGCCCCCCATTCTCTAGGCTCAGGTGAGCTCAGAGATCAGATCCCCATTTCCAAGCACAAGCAGACAGCCTTTTTCAGAACACACCCTTTGGGCTCCGATAAGATCATAATCAAAGCAGCCTGAGCTAGGTTTTTGAGTGGTTCCACCTTGAGTAGGAGCACACACCTTAATCCCTCCTAAGAGACAAAGACTGTGAAGGACCTGATAACCTTGCCCTAGTGGAAGAAGGACTACATTGCTTCGTTAATGTACTCATTAACTCTGAAAAGATGTTTTTCCATCTACCAACTCCTGGCCAGGTGTAAGTCTCTAGACCTAATACCCCTAGATAAAAAAGTCACATAAAGACTCCTGAGTGAGTTCTTCAGTTCTTTCCCTCTTCCAGAAGCTCTGGTGCTTTTCACTTCTTCTGTATTCCTTTCTAACTTCTAATAAAAGTCCTAATGTGTGGGCCGTGAGTTCATTCTTTGAATCCCTGAGACCAAGGACCTACTGAAGAGCAAAATTTTGGTATCAACATCATATGCTTCAAAGTCTTGTTATAATCTTGATGAAAAAGTAATTGGTTTTCTTATATGTCATTTTGCTTCAAGTCACATTTTCCAAGAATCTATCAACTATGCTAAGAGAGGACTCACTGTACTTTCACACATAAATTTGAAAAGGAGAATAAATATTGAAATTTAAGCAATAAATCAATAACACAATAAAAAGTCAAATAATGTTTAGTAAGTATAAACAAGAATAAATGTCTCTTTTTCTCTCTCTTTTTTTATAAACTCGAAAGAAATTAGTGTATGCGGAAACATATATAACTTTCAATTCAGTCTTTGCTTTAAAACAAACGAATCTGTTAGGCTAGTAGATATGCGTTAGGTTTCTCTATTTATTGTGCTTTCTTGTCTGTCACCCCATTAGCTGCAGTGAAGTAGGCTTTAGAAAAACCATTCTTAACTTCTTTCCCAGCAGGTGGCTCTTGTGTATCTTTCTTCCTTGGCTTTTTTGGTATGTCTGAACATAAAAATTTAAGACTATGATGACTAATGGCAGTGTGTAAGAAGACTGAAAGATGAGACAACCAAAGGGGAAGCCACATGGTGGTTTCAGCAGCGTGCTCATGGTGTGGGTGACAGTGAGCATGAACTGCACCAGTTGAGCCTGTGTGAGGTATTTCTTCCACCAAAGATACTTGGGCATAGATGGAAACACAGAAAGTCCATAGTAGGAATACATTAGAATGTGAATAAAACTGCTCAAGGTTGGCCCAAAGAAGACCCTGCCCAGTGGATAGAAAGAGGAAGTGAGAGAACCTTTTACCTTTGTACAACTCCCCTTCAGTCATAACATTTCTAAGTTCTTTAAAATACTGAATTTCCCAACGACATTGAACATGAACAGAGTTCAAAGGTTCAAAAATGTTAGTAAAAACCTTCTTGGAACAAATTATCTTTAGATATTGATGCAAATATTGTAAGTAAGTGCCAATCAAATACAAAAATAAAATGAGATATAGAGATGATAATATAGATATCATCAGCTATAGATCAGATAATCATATTACAATGGTTTACTCTATGAATAGGATGCAAATTATATTAGTCAAAAGATATAATAAGAAACAAAAAAGACCTTTGTGGACATTAAAATGAATCTAATAAAAGTGACTGTGCACTACTGATTAAAAAAAACTTTAGATATATTACACTACAAATAATTTTAACATCACGAATAAGAAAATTTTTTCATACCCTCATTATTGAACATTGTTTGGGTACTTTTAACTAATATAACAAAAGAAGAAAAAGAAGCATTCAATGTTTAAAAAAAATTCTGTGCAGGTTTTAAGTGTCTTTTATGAAAAGCCAAGAATACAAACTGAGACATTAAAGAAAACACAAAAATTGGGTAATATGGGGAGTTTTAAAAGAGATTTAAAACAGCCAATATCCATAGCCCTCAACATAAAATCTATATCAGTGTAGGAATAATTTTCATAAGAAAATTTTAATAGTACACAATAACATTAAAATTCCTATGAATACATTTTACTGAATAAAAGAAATATTAAATAAAAACAATAAACTTTTATTATGGGTAGTAAAAGATTTCTTAAATATACATCAGAAATGTAATGGTTCTGCTTAGGAAGATTAAACATCATACAGATGCCAACTCTTTTCAAATGAAGCTGCAAATATAATGCAATTCAAATCAGGTCTTTTTTTTCACCTGACAATATGAAACATGTGCCTGTGTTTGCATGTGTGTACAAGCATGCACGTAAACACATGTGTAATAACATCAATTAAGTTTGGAAAGTACGGTTTAAATTTGTTAGCACAATAACATGAAAATATGCATATATTACATCATTTCCTACACAATATAAAGAACATTTATGTCTAAAAGAACCAGGTGTAAAGGAAATTAAAAGAAAGTGACAACATATGAAACACTGTTCACACATAAGCAAAGTTTACTATCTAAATATGTGCATATTTATGTTAAATTATTAGGAAGGTGACCAGAAGAATAGAATAAAAGCCAAAGATATGAGAAATTGGATCCCAATAGAAAAATGCAAACAGCTACATGGCACGGAGAATTCACTCTGTTTGGCTTGATGCATCAGGGGAAAAGCTTCTTTTCAACTGAACTGGCTGAAGTAGCAGGAGGCGACTGTGGAGTCTGCTACAGTTGGGATTCCTGCTCTGTGGAGGGAGCCTTTGTGAAGAATGACTCATGCAGAGACACAAAGAGCACAGAAGTGGTGAAAATATCCTTGGACATGGCTATGATCAAAGCCAACTAATTCTCCATACTCCCACTACACGTGGGCTAGTGAGACTATGTAGTTAAGTGAGTGAACAAATTGTCAATTTATTTTTCAAAGAATTATTTTTTCAAAGAATCAAATACGGCTGCTACACCTCCCTGATTAATAAGTTTAATATGAAGAGAACTATTAAATATTCACTAATTAATTATATGTGAAAAAGTAAATTAGTAATCCATTTTTTAGTACATTTGGCAATATTTATTAATCACCTCCAAAAATTTAAACTATTTGACCAAGTAACTTCTTTCCTTGGAATGTACCCTATAAAATTTATGTCTGAGATTCTTCAAAATATAATTCCTTATAACAGAAATGAAAGAAAATTACATCTTTAATAAGGATTGCTTAAAGTAAGGATTGCTTTAAAAAATTATGGGAATTTATTATTTCTTTGATGATAAGAAAGTTTTCAGAAAAGTATTTTATAAAATGTGAAAAAATTGTTGATATCCTTTTAGGTAGAAAGGCAAGTATTCTATCTGTTTCCATGGAAAAACAGTAATTTCCTATATAGAAAACTAGAAAAGAAATGCTAATACAGCATTTATAAACATTGAAGTACTTACATCTATCTTTGAATAATGTTATTTCAATATTTCACTATTTAATTGCACATATGTACCAAAATTATTTTAAAGAACATCAACAAATTTTTAAGTTCAACAAGAATGCATTTATTAAGATTTATTAAGAATTTATTAAGAATGCATTTATTAAGATTTATTAAGAAGAAGAATAAGAAGACTAAAAAAAAAAAAAGAAGACAAAGCTTATCACTTATTCAAGATAGGCCCAAAAAATAGTGGATCAAGAAAGCAAGTAGACTTCTGCAGCAGTTGTTCTACACAGAAACATGACTTTGAACAAATATCCATGCACAAAATGACTTTACAGGGCCTAAGAAAACCAGGTGAGAGATCACAGTACCTGGTTATGGCACAATAATAAAAAAAGATAAGATGAAAAGGGTAGAAGGGATAGTTTTGCATTCCCAATGTCACCGTCTCCCATCCCCACGCAGAGAGACACCGTCTGACCAGGGAAGGAGAGGGAAGTAGTCATAGGACTTTGCCTCTAACCCTAATGCCAGGCCCACCACAGTAAAAGCCAGGGCTGGGTGGACTCCCACATCCCCTGACTCTAGGTCATACCCATGAACTTAGTCTTCATACCTGCTCTGGCACTAGTCAGGAACTTACGGCCTTTGTGAGGCAAACTCAATATCCAGTTCCTATCTGGGCCAGCTAACCGTAATAGTGTCAGGCCTCATACATTCTTCATTATCAGGCAGGTATCTGTGGCCATGGGCTTCAAATATCCTTCAGCACTGTGTTGGGTTTCCAAACTGACATCCTACCATAATACAAAGTGGTCCCAAAATGATGTTTCCTAGACTTGCTATGGCCACAGCAGACCTGGGTTTAGTGACCATACCAAATAGCATGCCCAAAATTTTAGTAAGGGGTTACCTTAAAAGATATTTCTAGACAAAGTCACTCAGGGAAAACTAAAATTAGAACATATATCTTCAAAAATGCAGACAACAGTGCATTATCACAAAGATGAAAAATAATCAGGAGCACGTAAACTCACCACGTGCACATCAAGTACCTCCACTGATCCTAAAGGAAAGGAAATCTAGGGACAGCCTGACAAAGCATTCAAAATACCTGCTTCAAAATATTTAATCATTTTATAATTTCATGAAGTTTATTTTTCTATTATTCTAGCTTAGATAGGTTTAGATAATTAAAGTTTATTTGTTCTATTATATCTCAAATGCTCAATACTAAATCACTTATAACATTTTTGAAATAATTGTTGATACGAATAATAGAAAACTAAGTTTGTGTCTTATTTGCAGACTATACAGTTTACAAATAATAACAACTTATCCGTTGCCTATTATAAAGCTTCCAGTTGTAAGTATTTGTTCCTTGCATGGATTATCCATCATCAGATCTAAAATGTAGCTGATATTTTATAGACCATAAATCCAAGGTATCCACCTTAGGAAATTTTTACTGTTAGATTACTGTTTAGTAAAGCAAACAGTGGATATCAATAAAAATCCTAGTTTGGAGCATAATTAAACTTGGCTTCAATATTAGAAATTAAAAATGAAAATGTTATATTTTATATTGTCTAATACAAAAAGAATTTTTGTCAATCCCGAGATTATAATCGAAATTGTACATACGGCCTTGCAAATACAGAATATATCTGATTAATTCCTTTATTGGTTAAGTAACCTTTCCTACTGTTTTCTAGCTGTATCAATCCAAACAGCCTTTCTAGATTTTTCCTCCTAAATGTCATCTGAGAATGGTCAGTCATCACAAATTCAGATAATGAGAACATTGCTATGACAGTAACAACCAAACAACCTGCTTGCTGGAAGATGGTAATTTTACTCTATCTTTGGGAACCTCCACACACCAAACTGCCTATAATTTAAATAAGAAAAATCTTAGGTGTACAGCAGCAGGTTTGAAAGCCAGGTATTTTCTGTGAATACACATAGACTTGTGCATCTTACTTATCCTAGACCTATGAAAACTATGTATCTTTTTGCAGTTCTCAATAAGCACTAGCAATTTCTTAAATCTTGTTAAACAGAATATTCTCCATGTTGAAATATGTAAAATGAATCTCTCCACATTGAGTCATAAACTCAAACACCATCAGGAAATAGCACAAATTAGGGGGAGGATCAGGTAGGGGTGATAGTGAACAGGAAAGCACAGGCTTCTCAAGAAGGCCTGCTGCTCCTGAGCTTCAGCTCTCTGGTGCTTTTAGTAGATGTGATGCCCCTTTTATAAAATTATGAAATATCTCTGTTTATAATTATTGAAAAATAATTCAGTTTTACAAAAACAGTGTGCACGACAGGTGCACAACATGTAGTTTGAGAGATATTAGTTGTAATTACAGTTTTGCCAGTAAAACTGTAGGTACTTACAAGGGGGTAACACTGGGATATGGTTCTTAATAGTTTCAGGACACAGAATAAACCCTGAAACATGTCACGTGTAATACAACAAGCAACAAATATCTTAAAAGGATGAATAACGAGCAGAGCTTCCAAAAAAAGTTGCTAAAGTGAATATGGGATTCGTGCCAGGAGTCTCGTCTTAACTGAATCACAAACTGCAGACAGGGCTGTGATCACACACATGCCAGGGTGGGTGAGTAGGGAAGAGGTCTGGTTTCTAACCCTTGATAGTGACAGCCTTATTTCTAGCGTCTCTTTCCCTTAGAACTGTGGGAAGACATACACACAACTTTGTGTATGTGCCTGAAGCAATGCTTCAAAAATAAAAATTCCAGTAAGTATTTCTGTTGCAGAAAAATAAAAACCAAAGCTATAGAGTTAGAAGGCTTAAGGGTAAAGATGTCCCAATGACCTAGAAGATAAAATGCATGTATATTAACACTACTATATTCCATTTACTTACATTAATTTATTTATAGCAACAATGCCTACTGTATGTATATATTAGCTATACTTTTCATATAAATAAACTGATGTGGAGAGGGGTAATTAATTTATCAAAGGACATGGAGCTAACAAAGAAGTAGATGTCCAGAAATTAATGTAGTTATATCTAGTTATATCTAGAATATATGCCTCTGAACAAAGAAAGGGAAAAAAAGCCTTTTCTTGTCAAATGCCATTGACACCAAAAAGTACAGAGGAAGGAAAAGCAACCATTAAATTCTACTTTATTGTTGATTCCCGTCTGTCAATCATCTTGTCTGACTTATTGGTGAAAATGCATTCATTTCACAAATAATGTTATAGAGAGGCTGTTATAGATGGTCATCAGAAAATTCAGATACAGTCCCTTCATCTCCCATAGTACTCAGTAGTTTCTGGAGATGTTTTCTAGGTTTTTTATTGAGAATTAACTATTTCTAATGTCTTTAAAATTAAGTTACTATATTTAATTTCAAAATAACATATAACATATGAAATACATATCATATTGGATCAAAGACACAATGAATCAAACACTGAGGAACACTTATAATGAAAATTCTGCCTTCCTAACTCTAAGATCTACCTCCTTTTAATGGTAACTATGTTTAATAATTGCTCATATGATCTTATAAAAATGATAAGTGTGTTTATACTTGGAAATATAAATACCTATATCTTTCTGCAGATCTATATCCCATGCACACATATATACATAAGCACATGAAAATATAAATGTGATGATTATTAAAATAATCGCCAAATAGCACAAAGTCTTCTTAAGTCTTAGCTCATCATTATTACATGTATGTCCATTGCATCAAATGTATTTCCTTATGACTTCAAATATGAAAATGTAACTTAAGATGAAAGATTATTCTACTAAAAGTTAGGAACTCTGGCTCAGCACCAGCCACGTACACTGAAGTTGGGGGGTTCAAACCCAGCCTGGGCCAGCTAAACAACAAAAACTACAACCGAAAAAAAAAAAAAAAGCTGGGCATTGTGGCGGGCACCTGTAGTCCCAGCGACTTGGGAAGCTGAGGCAAGAGAATCACTTGGGCCAAAGAGTTGGAGGTTGCTGTTAGCTGTGATGGCACAGCACTCTAACCAGGGGGATAGCTTAAGGCTCTGTCTCAAAAAAAAAAGAAAGAAAGAAAGAAAGAAAGAAAGAAAGAAAGAAAGAAAGAAAGAAAGAAAGAAAGAAAGAAAAGAAAAGAAAAATAATTTAGGAACTCTTTTTGATCAGAAAATTGACACCTTCTGCCTCAATGTAAATGACATAATTGGGAATTTTCTTAGATATCCTTGCTCTTATAGAAAATAAAATATTTGTGTATTAATGCCATAGAATTCTCAATAAAAATTAAAAAAAATACTCAATAGGTTCTTGGCATATTTTTCATTCTTACAACAATTTAATCTACTTGACACACATTTTGGGTTTGTCAAACTCTGTACACTACCTTAAAGGTAGGGAACTTCTGTGAAGTAATTACAATGCTCTACAATGGAGTATTAGAAAAGACCCAACTAGTGGAGACTAAAATTGTTTTCATTATATTATAAGATCAGCAAGTGATTATATTATGCATTTTCATAGTGTTTTAAATCTACTAAAACAATCAAAAAAATTTAATTGACATTGTAATTGTACATATTTATGGGGTATAGTTTGATGTTTTGGCATATACATATGTTGCCTAATGATCAGATTTGGGTGGCTATTATATCCATCACCTCCTGTGTTTATCACTTCTCTGTGATGATAACATTAGTGGCCTTTCATATGTCTGTATCGTAATCATCATAGTGTTAACCATCATTGCCCTAGAGTCCAATGGAGCACCAGAACTTCCTCCTGTATCTAATTCTAACTTTGCACCCATTGAGGACCCTGTCTCCATCTTTCTCCTCACTCACTCTTCTGTGAGCTCTGGTGACCACTGTTTTACTCTCTGCTTCTGCAGTATCAATTCTCTCTCTCTCTCTTTTTTTGTTTTAAGATTTCATATACAAGTGAGATCATGTGGTAATTGTCTTTCTAAGACAGACTTTTGCTGATACATCCAATAATAATTTTTGAGATCTTAGATGATTTTAAAAAAAAGAAAAATTCCATCACTAAATTGTGTTTTTATTTTGAAGTCACTAAGACTTTAAACTAATATGTCTAATAATTATAAACAAAACAAACAGTCAGCTCTGACCATTGACCTGTAGCGGGATAACCTACAAGCTGTTTGCAGCTTGGTCATTAAGACTCTCATGCCGCTTTGGCTATTAGAAGTTTGAAATTCATCATGTGTTTGTTAATGCAGCAATCTCACCTCCCGAAAAGTCATATCTGCTTTATATTTACCCAAATAATAAGGCCTAGGTTTTTACAATTTAGAATTTACTTCTTTTTGTAAAAGCATCCGTGATTTAATTCAGAACTTCTCTTACCCCTCTTCACTGGGGAGTTTATTCTGGATTTGTAATTCTTAGAATCATTAAGAGTAATGAAACATAAATTATTTATATGTTATCTCACAGCCTACCCACTGAATAGAAATGGACAAATAGCACCAGGGATGACTGTCCCCTTAAAGGGAAATCTTGTGTGTTTTCTTCACTCATGCTCTTCCCTCTACCAGGGACGCTCTTACTTTCTCTTTTGTCTGACTAATCATGCACACATTTATTTAAACTTCCCTTCCCCAGGGAAAATAAATTATGTCTCTTCTCTATCCGATCTGTCCCATAAAGCTGAGGAATAAGGCCCTACTGGGGCCTGTCCTCATCACTTCCTGACAAAACATACTTCACGTTCTCCCACCCTCACTAACAGCCACAGCGTCCTCCAATAGCACCTGAATAGGCCTAGTAGAGAAATTCTGCAATAGAAGAGAAATGTAAGCATCCTTTTTAAAAGAATCATCATGAACTGTCCTCCCTGTGCTTCCCAATCCTACTGTGCATGCGCTTTCCTCAAAGTTTTGCCATTGCTTCTCTATGACCTGGTATACGTTTCTCCAGTATCTGCAAACCCAGCTGCCCCACCTCATTCCATCTCTTCTTACATGTCCCTTTTCTCAGTTTTGTCTTCCCCAACCACTCTGTTTAAAATAAAGTCCTCCAGTCATGCACTAAAATCTTTCCCTGCTTTATTTTCCTCCATAGAATCCATCACATCATTATTTGATATACCATATTATATACTATGCCCTCGAACACTGGGTTATGTCCCTAACCTTTTTGGCGCAAGGGACAGGTGTCATGAAAGACAATTTTTTCAAGAGGGGAGGGGGCCCTGGGGAAGATGGTTTCAGGATGATTCAAGCACATTGTATCTCCAGCTCAGATCCTCAGACATTTGGTTCTCATAAGGAGCTCACAACCTACATCTCTCACATGGCACACTTTATAGTAAGGTTTGCACTCCTGTGCGAATCTAATGCCGTGTTTATCTGACAGGAGGTGGAACTCAGGTGCTGATGACAGCACAGAGAGTGGCTGAATATACAGAGGAAGATTTTCTTGCTTGTCCGTTGCTCATCCCCTGCTGACCACCTGCTGTGTAGCCCAGTTCCTAGTAAGTCAGGGACCAGTACCAGTCTGGCCAGGAGGTTGGGGACTGTAGCTTTAAAATAAATCAATAATTCTCTCTCTGTGTGTCTTTATCTCTCTCCCTCTCTGTATTTCTCTCTGACCCCTCCATGTGTATATGAAGCCAGACAATTAAGTTCATGAACTCATCCTGAAAAACGTGCTATATACCTCATTGCTGAATATCACTATGCTTACCAGGTAACCAAGGGGACCGCTTCTTTCAAGATGAGGATGGTTCTGATGGACATTGATTTGAAGAGTGGACCAGGTTCTGGCATTGGTACATAACTTCCCTAGAGGAGAACTTGGTAGGTGAATCTAATGATATTCGGCAGTAAGGTGTATAACACTTTTTCTAGGATGAGTTCACAAAATTAACTGTCTGACCATGTATTTGTCCTATTTGATTCAAAGATTGGCTCAATGGCTCAATAGATCTCTTGAAATTGCAAGATTTACTTAGGTTTACCTAGGTATAGTCTGGGAATCATGTGGCCAGTTATCATCAGTATGAAGTTTAAGAGATTATAAATACACTATACCTTTCATTTTCAACATACGGGGTGCATTCATATAGTAATATCATTACTATATTGAATGGCACGTACTTGTTTATGTACCTGTTTTTTAATGTGTTAGATTAAAATCCTCTCAAAAATGTTGAAATAATGATCTCTAAACTCATATTATCTCATATATGAAATGATTATTGATCTTATATTATCAAGAATAAAGTAAGCTAATAGTGCTTTCTATTTAATAAGTTAAAATTACATTTTAAAAATCTGCAAAGATAAATTAAAAAATGTAGTTGAAGGTGTGAAATTGAGGATGTGCTTATCTCCTTTCTTCCCAAGACCTCATTAAAAAAGATTAACGACACAAAAGTATAAGACATCAACCAAAGGGAACGGGATGTGATCATCATTGACCATGCAATTGAATTAAATTGTTGGAAGATGGAGAGTTAAGGGAGGAGCTGTTAGTAATCAGGAGTTCTAAACCATGGGTTTAGAAAACTTGAGCCTTTACTCTCCAGAAGTGCTAAAATAGTCCCAAGATACTTGGACCTTCAAAACGGTGGGTGTGGGTCAGGTAAAACAGTAAGGAAGAGGATTGAAGATTATTTTAAAATCTATAGCTGAATAGGCAATTCCATAGATCTCCACATAGACACTTCATCCTCCACCACATAACCATTCTTAGAAAGTAACTTTAGGGCTCGGCACCTGTAGCTCAAGCGGCTAAGGCACCAGCCACATACACCAGAGCTGGCAGGTTCGAATCCAGCCCTGACCTGCCGAACAACAATGACAACAGCAACCAAAAAATGAACGGGCACTGTGGTGGGCGCCTGTAGTCCCAGCTACTTGGGAGGTTGAGGCAAGAGAATTGCTTGAGCCCAGGAGTTGGAGGTTACTGGGAGCTGTAACAGCACAGCACTCTACCCAGGGCAATAGCTTGAGGGTCTGTCACAAAATAAATAAATAAATAAAAATAAAATACATAAATAAATAAAAAAAGAAAGTAACTTTAGGATTGGCTTTGGCACAACATCAATAAAAATAAATAAACTGAGGAAAAGAAACATATGGCATCTAAGAAATTATAACAGATTCCAGGATGTTAATGATGATGAAGGAGGAGTGTCATTAACAAGACTGTAACAGTTCAGCCCTCCTTTTGCTCACAGAGGCAATGAGGCAGCAAAGTATGGACTGTAATACCTCTGCAAGAATGCTCCATATATTTGAGAAGCTACAATGCTCAGGTCAACGTGCACAAAAGAAAGGATTCCAGCAAAAACGTGGGAAAGTTCATGGTGTTCTGTACATGCCCGTGCAACTGGGAGGAAACCTCCCATCCTGGGACTCTTCCATCAGGACAAAAAGTACGGTCACTGAAATAAAATTGACTGTAAGCATGTGAGCAGACAAAATGAAGAATCAACAAAGGACAGTTGAAACTATGGCGTCTGAGGAAAGAACAGAAAAAGATTCAAGAATGTTGATCTGAATTTTAGGCACCTGTAGCTATCTCTATCACGCAGACTAACATATGTGTTGTAGGACATAAGGAGAAAATATAAAGAAAATGTCAAAAAGATTAGTTGGAAAAATAATGACTGAGAACCTCCCAGATTTGCTGGAAGAATGATATAAACATCCACAAAGCTCAAGAGATCCAATCAAAGAAGCCCACACTGAGATACATGTTAATCAAATTGCCAAAAGCCAGAGATAAAGAAATAACTTTGAAGGTAATTTTCCAAATATAAAAGATCCAGAATAAAATTATTTCTGCAGATTTCTCATCAGAAACTTTGAAGGCAGTGGTCTGATACATTCAAAATTCTAAAAGAAAAACAAACAAATGGAAACTATCAGATGATAATTCAATATTTGGCAAAATTGTTCCTCAAAACGAAGGATAAAATTAAGTCATTCCCACACAAATTAAGGCTCAGGGACTTCATTACCTCTAGGGCTTCCCTGAATGAAATGCTGCAAACATTAATTCTTAAAATTCAGGTTATGAGGAAGCCCAAGCAACCACCTGGGGAGGTCCACCAGGGCAGAACTGAGACCGCCAACTGACAGCCGCAGCTAGGGTCCAGCTACTAGTCCTGGGTGGGATGCCTGCAGAGCAAATGAGCCAACTCTGCCAATTCCATAATTGCATAATTATCAACAAGTAAATGATTTATTTTAAGCAACTAATTGTGCAAGTGGTTTGTTATACATTGATAGAAAATAAAATACACATGCTTAATAATCTATCCATTTATCTCTCTATATATACACATGTGCACATGTATGTATGTGTGTGCATGTGTATATATCCATGTGCATAGGTATGTATATATTTAAATAGACACAGGTGCTTCTTATGTCTCTATAATGGAAAATACCTCTATTGAGAACATTTTTGACTTACAATAATTTTTGACTTACATATATTTAACTCTTATAACTATTCTTATAAATAAAGAAATTGTTTCCAAAGACTCCACAGAAATAGCTGAGATTTAAATTGAAGCCTGAGTGATTTCAAAGTCTTTAATCTTCCTACTTTCTTTTTATGTCTCGTCTCATGCTCAGGCTATGCAATCTTGTAAAGTATTAAATACATGTCATATGCAATCAGACCAGGTTACACAGTTAGCTGTGTTACGGAAAGTTGAACATAGCATAATGTTTATCCCCAGTATTTCATAAAGTAATACTAAAAAGAAAAATAATCTGGAAAAACATCATCATTATCTCTGAGATGTTTATTAGAAATCCAAATTCTTGGTCCTCACCCCTGAACTACTAAATCAAGCCACTATGGTGGCAGCCTAGCTATCTGTGTTTTAAAAAGCCCTCCAGGTGACTTTAATGCATTCTCCCTTTGAAGATCAATCTGCCTTAGAATCTTTGAAAGATAGGAGCATCCATTAATATGATTTTCTTTTTTTTCTCAGATAGTGTAACTAAGGATAACTGTGTTTGATCTTTTCAAGTTCTTATAATTAACAAGTGGCAGAACAAAAACTAAAATCAAGATATCCTGATTACAATTAAAGGTGGCTCGGGGAGATTTTCAGTTGTAACATGTGTCAATTTTAACCTTAAACAGCATAAAAATTGTTTCAAATAAGAGAATCAAAAATCGAATATATATGAGAACATACAGACTTAGCTAAATACATAGTGAAAGGACAATTGCACTGAGAACTCCATCTCAGCGGGTTACCAAATCCAGCTGGAATAGGCCACAAACCAGCAAGGTTCACAAAAGAACCACGCTGAGGATACACTGAACCAGCGTGAACTGATGAGCCACGATTATAGAGTGTGGAGACATAATCATAGCATAACGAACAGACTGGAGCACCCAAATCAGAAATGCAAGCAAAGGCTTTGCAAACATCTGCTTTAACCCAATTCACAATTACTATTCACATTTGCCCAGGGTAAAACAATCTACTGGTCGCACTTTACCAAACTTAAATGTCAATTCTGAAACAGGGGAAAGCAAAGAAAATGCGTGGCTGATGTGCATTCCTATGTACAGAAAGGCCACACTTCATAACTACCTGTAGTACATATAAGAGCAGGGGCGTAGACATGCATGGATTGTAAATTCCCCACATTATGAAATTTCTTTTTTAACTTTGAAAGTTTGGAGAAAAATTAGATGCCATAGTCTCCACTTAGCGATAGATATGGAGTTTTGTATATAAATTATCCTTAATGTATTCGATAGCAAATAAAACTTTCTCTTGAGGCTTCATCACCCATTCTTAATTGAACAAAGACTTTTTCCCCCCAATAATTATATAGTCTGTCACTAGGGACAGACCCCCATCCTGTTCCTTTTTTATCTCAGTGGCCCTGCTGCATATTTTATCCTTGGGAGACAAAGAGGACTGTATGTCCCAAATAACACTAACAGTACTGTAGGGGAAAAAAGTCTCAAAACAGGAGACATTTTATATAAAAATATTGAGTTTTTCCTTCTCTGGGGGGAAAAATCTGGAAAAACGATGGTCCCCTTTCTGCAAAGTAACAATTAACTCTGACCTACTAGTGGCTGCCATTTCAGAGGGGAGGGCCTCTCTGATTGCCACAGTGCCCACCACAGTTTAATTCACTTTATTTTATAATCTCGTTGGCCTTGTAAGCTGCTGAGCTTGTTATCTTTGCTGTGGGACTTAAAGAGATAAGAGTTCACTTCAGATAACAAGCCACTGCCAATAATTTAAGCAGAGATTTGCCCTTAATTACTTTGTAACTTACTGAATTTATATTTGTTTAAAATATCTGCTGATGATATCAATAGGTCAGAATGTAAATATTCTATCCACTCACATTATTCTACTAACATTCTTTTTTGATTTGAGTTGGAAATAGTGAATTGAAGAAACTCATGATAACTCGTAGTCCAAAATGTACATGTAAATTAAAACTCTTTTCCCCTATGTTCTAATAAGATGACTTAAAAATCATATCATCTCGCTCCTCTTTGGAAATCCAACTTTCATTAATTAATATCGTAGGCAATGTTATTCCAATCATTTCTTTGCACATAAGGGAATCCGATTGGCATTTGCTTTTATACTATTTAAACATCTATGAGGAACAGGAGTAAAATGATAAATATGCCGAACTTCTTTGAATTGCTATTTAATACAATGCCTAGATTTCCTTGTTTGAAGAGTATTCCTTTGGCAATAAAATAATTATTATTTAAAAGAAATAGAGAAAGTGTGGGAATTATACATCATATGCGGCTTTTCTCTCCCCTGGTTTCTAAGAGCTGTCTTTGTTCTTCCTGCTGGGCATGAAAAGGAGATAAGCCCCTGTGACTTTCTCCTTCTGCTCATTTGTTTCTTCTGGCTGTGGCTGTTCCTGAAGGGACTGGAAAGTGTCAGGAGATGCGAAAGCAGCTTATGTGTTATCTGGGCTGGTTTTCCGTTCTCTGCCTGCTCAATAAGGAAACATGGAATAACTCACGCTTTTCAATTTTATTAGGCTCCCTTTGGGCGAAAGAGAAGAGGGCAACAAAGAATATTGTTTAAAAATTTCTATGTTTAGATCTTTTAGATTCATGAAGAGTTGCAAGAATAATGCAAAGAATTTTGATATACATTTCAGTCAACTTCCCCTTAAGAACTATGGAATATTTATCAAAGCTAAGAAATTAATAGGGACAAAATTTACTAACTAAAATATGGCACGCTTTTGAATTTTATCTCTGTTTTTCTACTTCTACAATCCAGAATCTTATCGTGCATTTTCTTATGTCTTCTTAGTGATGCTGGAATTTTGCTCTTCAGTAGGTCCTTGGTCTTGGGGATTCGAAGAATGAACCCAGGGACCACAGATCAGTGGTAAGATAGGACTTTTA
Source organism: Otolemur garnettii (assembly GCF_000181295.1). Taxonomy (NCBI): domain Eukaryota; kingdom Metazoa; phylum Chordata; class Mammalia; order Primates; family Galagidae; genus Otolemur; species Otolemur garnettii. Next base: position 810,410 of record NW_003852641.1, on the reverse strand, counting down.
TTAGAAAAAGTAAAAAGCACCAGAGCTTCTAAAAGGGGGAAAGAACGAAGGACTCTCTCTGGAGTCTCCACATAGGCTCTTTTATCTGGGAGTTTTTAAGTCTAGGGGATTACACATGGCTGGGAGTTGGGCCTTCACAGTCTCTGTCCCTGAAAAGGGATTAGGGTGTATGCTCCCAGTCAAGGTGGAACCACCCCAAAACCATCACAGGCTTTGTTCATGATCTCATCAGAGCCCGGAGAGTGTGTCCCAAAGAAGACAGTCTGCTTGTGCCTGGAAATGGAGGTCTGACCTCTGAGCTCACCTGGGCCTAGAGAATGAGGGGGGTGGTCCCTGTCTAGCCCTAAGTGGTAGAATCCTGTATCATTAGTTTCTTCCAGTTTGGGAGACTCTTTCAGGCTTACTTTTTTTCAAAAACTTTACACTTTTAAAATATTGACCAGTTTTTTTGTTTTTGTTTTTGTTTTGTTTTTTGGAATGCCTCTCAATTTGAGTTTGTCTGGTGGTCTCTCTTGATTAGATCAATGTTACTATGCATTCTTTGGAAAGACAACTCAGATCTATATGCTTTCTCAGGGTGTACAGGATACCCATGGCTTCCGTGTACTACTGATGATGTTAACTTTGACCATTTGACAAAAGTGGCGCTTGCCAGGATTCCCCAATGCAAAGTTACCATTGTCTCTCTTTGTAATTACTAAATATTTTGTAGAAGATATCTAGAAATTATACCAATATCTTATTTCTGCTTAAACTTTTGCCCACTACTTTTTGCATTTACAAACACATTGGTAGCTATTCATTTCTTGCTTTCCTTCTACCATCAATATTTGGAATTCTAGTGTAGAAAATGTCTGTGCCCTCTATTTATTGATTCATTTTGTTGTCTATCATATTATGTAGTACTATGAATTATTATTTTGGGGGGGTTATAATTTAATACCATTGTTACTGTGTAAGATTGTCCAATTTGGCTATTGTAAACTGTTTCAAGATAGCTCATGTGCCCTTTTGATATTACCTGACGTTTTACAATGGTTTTTGCTTTTTTATTTTTTGTTGTGGTTGTTGTTTTAAGTTCAAAGCACAGTAAGTTTATTCTTTTTTTTTTTTTTTTTTTT
>NW_003852641.1:805483-809076 GCF_000181295.1 Otolemur garnettii | reverse complement strand
AGGAGACTCGCTTGAGCCCAGGAGTTGGAGGTTGCTGTGAGCGTGATGCCATGGCACTCTACCCAGGGAGATAGCTTGAGGCTCCGTCTCAAAAAAAAAATAAAAAAATAAAAATAAAAAAGAAACCAGGTCACACTGATTGCATTTGTTAGGTAAAGTCCCTCTTACAATTATGTCTTGCCCCCAAAGGGTGTGGCACACGCCAAGACCCCACTCCCCCTCCCTCCTCTCTCTCTGCTCTTCCTTCCCCCACCCACACTGTGTCATTAATTGTCATCAATTGTCCTGATATCAAAATTGAGTACATAGGATTCATGCTTCTCCATTCTTGTGATGCTTTACTAAGAATAATGTGTTCCACTTCCATCCAGGTTAATACAAAGGCTGTAAAGTCTCCATTTTTTTAATGGCTAAATAATATTCCATGGTATACATATACCACAGCTTGTTAATCCATTTCTGGGTTGGTGGGCATGTCCATTTTTTTTTTTTTTAACAATTTCTTATGTTTAGGCACCATAAGCTCTCCCAGGCTTATCAGGCTTATTCTATATTTTCCCCATCTCACTTCTGGAGTTGCCATTTCTCCAAGGAGCTCAGGTTCTTTTTCATAGATTTTGATATTTAGAAACCAAAATCTGGGCTATAGATAAAGTGCTTATCACTATTACAATGTCACTACTGCTAGCATCTCTCAGTGAATACAGCAAGGAAATACATCTATTTTCTATCTATCTATCTGTCTATCTATCTATCTATCTATCTACTATCTATCATATGTATATGACAATGTATATTCTAATACCACAAAGAATTTTGTGTGTATGCGCAAATGTCTATCTGTCTGTCTTTCCATCTACAAAGAGTCCATTTTATCCTCCCCATTCTAATCCAGAACTACAGTGTTCATTTTGGCTTTTCCCCTTTCCATTATTTTTAAATTCTTAACTGGATAGTGAGAAACTTGTCTTTCACTAACTACGAAATATTTATTTATTGGCTCAACACTAGCATACAAATGAACCAACTTCTCAGTTCTTAACCCATAGTTCTGTGGAAAATAAATTTACCAACTAGGCATGGTGATTGTGCATAGATATATTGTCTTGACAGATACATGTATAGTAGCTGTTCAAAATTTTGTTTTATAAAGTTACTTAGCTCACTTCCTCTCTTCCCCACAGGTGGGGCATTTTTAATAAAGATCTTGGAGAACTTCTTAAAATATAAGTTGACTACTTGCCTGCAGTCCCAGTGATTGGGGAGGCTGAAGTGGGAGGATCACCTTTCACTAAAATTAGAATCAAGAACCTAAATATTGTCATATGTTTACTTACATCAAATGTTTCCTTATTTAACTGTTTTCTATTTCTAGGTAACTACCATATTCATTTCCCCCCAGTGTAATTCTTTCTATATATAAGTTATTATTTTTCATTTATCTGTTCATCATGTTGGAAAACAAGCCCACATTAAGCCCTGTCATTTTACATGTTAGGCCTTTATCCAGATTTCTGCCTAAGCCATGGAAAAAGCTGATAATAAAGTAAAGCTGGCCCTGGGATAAGTTGCCAAGGCTGATCCAAGTCTGGCATTCCCACTGGTGATCACTATCAGCCATGATTCCAGAACAATAATTGTCTATTTACACATGAAATTATCAAAATAATGTCCCAATTTGCCTTATATCTACTTTCTCATGAAACAAACCAAATCTACTCATCTTCCCACAATAGTAATTGATTTTCATGTTTAGTTCATGACTCCATAGATAGTGTCACAGAGCCGATGCTCTACCAATCTGCACATCTGTTTATTATTCCATTTCCTCTAGTCAGCCTCAATCTTGTTGAGATTTAGCTCTTTTCCAACCTGAAATGTGGCATTTAAATCAAGTGTCAGCAAACTTCCTTTTCAGCAAGGTTATTTTGTAAATGTTTTAGGCTTGAAAGTCGTATGAGCTCTATTACCACTGTTCACCCGTGTTTATAGCATGAAATGAGCATTCGGCCACATAAATAAATGAGCATGGTTGTGTTCTCCAAAATGGTACTAATGGATATTGAGCTGAATTTATATAATAGTCACATACCATAAAATATTATTTAAATTCCTTTTATCAAAGATTAAAATGTAAAAAGCATTTTTGGCTCACAAGCTGTACTAACTGCAAAGGGCAGGCTTTGGCCCATGGGCTATCATTTGACAATATGTTCTAAATAATAAATTTAAGTACTTAAAAATACCCGAATAATGAATGTGGGGGGAAAACAGAATAGCCATAGTAAAGAATTATACTCTGGACAAGAGATGCTTTGTGCTATGACCACTCCAAAATGGCATACTTGGCAGCCTCCCAGAAAGGAATAGCAAATCTCAGAGGCATCCACCTGTTGACTTACCTACCTTCCTTAGCAGATTGTTGCCACTGGAAGGATTTTCAACATAGTACAGAGTCTACCAAGACTTTCTTTTGAGAGCTGAACTTTTTTTCCTATACTTGCCATCCATCTTCCACAAATTTATAACAAACACATATCTCTATCTAGCAACTCTTATGTATTAGGAATGTTTTTTAGACATTTGGGTTGTAATAATAATCAAAATAGACAAAAAATTTCTATATTCATGAGTAAGAGGAAGGAAGAAAGGAAGAAAGAAAGAAGGGAAGGAAGAATCAACAAAGGAAGGAAATAAAGGGGAGAATTGTGCTACTTAAAAGAGATTATTTATATGTGTATATATGTTATATATGTGTGTGAATATATATATTCAATAGCCTCAAGTAACATCTCATAAACTCAAAGAATATTCTTATCCCAACAGTTTGTTAGTATAAGACTTTTCACTTTCAAATAAGTATAGACAATTCAATATTTATTCAACTGTCAACACTATTTGGTTTGAGGCTGTGTTTTGAATGGAACATTAAACAATCCTGATGGTGTTAGACTTTATAAACTGGTGAACTCTTGATAAAGATTTCAAAACATGACATTTAAAAGAAATGTAAAAATAATAATTCCTTTGGAATTCTATGAGGGATTATTTCTAATTCCACAAAATTTTAGGAAACTTTGTATAGTCCTTTGGTTTTGGCATCTCTGGCCGATCTTTGAAAATTGTATCCCTAAGAAGGTTGATAGTGAACATCGAATCATTTCTAGATTGTGTTCTTAAGGAGTCACAATTTATATTTTTTTATCGGAATAGATAGGAAGTATTTTAAGTATGCAGTCTGCATTTTAACTTGCTCTCTAGTTTTTGTTTTTTTTTTGTCATTTTGAATATGAAAACCATGAACTAATACTCTTTAATAAAGCATGACCCCAGTGATAAACACTGGAAAATTATATAGCCGTAAAAAAGGAATAAATTCTTATCATTCGCAATATCATGGATGGAACTGGAAAACATTCTGCTAAATGAAACAAGCCAAGCACAGAAAGACAAACACACCTTTTCACTCATCTTTGGGGGCTAAATATTAAAATAACTGATCTCATGGAGACAGAAGTAGATTCATTTTATTAGAGGCTATAAGAGTCTCAGAGTGTTGAGGGATAAAATGGAGATGCTTCATAGGTCCAAAA
>NW_003852641.1:793487-805307 GCF_000181295.1 Otolemur garnettii | reverse complement strand
CATGTACTCTATAAAAATATACAATTATTATGTACCCATGATAATAAAAAATTAAAAAGGCAAAGTTTTGGGCAATCCATTTCTTATATTTTAACTCCTCTCCTCTTTCTTTTTTCCCATAATCTATTGAGTATGTGATTGATCTGGGGACAGAGGAAAGCCTCAAACTTTTTAGCAAAATAGTCTCATATGCAAAAGACAAAATAATTTAACAGATTATAAACTACTTGTATTTATTATAGCAAATGCTTTTCGTTCATAAATATATCTTACTAATTTTAAAATTATTTTTGCTTCTTAAATCCCATTTATTGTTTCTGGGTACATTTTTATTTTTTCCTGAAGTAGATAGATGTCTGATATTAGCCAAATGTATACATATTCATATGTTTAAAATTATCCCAATTTTCTCTGGTTCTTCTTTAAAGAATTCTAGGTTCATATTTATTTCTCTCAGGATTTGAAATACATTGCTTAGCTGTCTTCTGGTTCCTTTAACAACCAATGACCATTTTTAAAGTAATAATAAATAGCAATCTCTAATATTCATCAGTTTTTCTGTATATGCCAGAGACGGTTCTGATGATTAGGTGAAATAATGAAGATAAAGTTCTTAAATGGAGAAATTGAGGCACAGAGAGATGAAGTAACATTAAACTTAAGTTTATGCAACTCAGAAGTGACAGAAGTGAAGTTGAGTCCAGAGGCCTGAAACAAAGCCTTTAATATTTATTGTTCATATGAGTTGCAATGTTTTTACTATCTGCTGTTTTTAAAGTTTTTGTGTGTTCATTAATGTTTTATCTTTTTACTACAATATGTCTAGGTATAATCTTTATACCAGTATCATATTTACATTTTATCTTCTCCGCATGTGTTGACTTTCTGAAATTTAAGGCTCACCTGCTGTGAAATTTCAGTCATTAACTCTTTGACTATTGCATTTTTCTCACCAAATAATAATTGAGCATGTATGCTTCATTTCATCTCTCCTGTTTCTTAGTTCCATTTGTTTGTTTTGTTTTGTTTCAGACAGAGTCTCATTCTGTTGCTGTGGGTAAAGTGCAGTGGGGTCATAGTTCACAGCAACTTCAAGTTCTTGGGCTCAAGTGACCCCCTTGCCTCAGCTTCCCTAATAGCTAAGATTACAGGCGCCCACCATGACACTTGGCTATTTTTTTTTTCCTATTTATGGTACAGATGGGGTTTTGTTCTTGCTCAGGCAGGATCTGAACTCCTGAATTCTGTCAATCCACTCAGCCTCCCAGAATGTTAGGATTACAAGTGTGAGCCACTTCACTCAGCCTTCTTTGTTCCCTTTTTTTTTTTTTAAATTAAATCATAGCTGTGTACATTAATGCTATCATGGGGTACAGAGTGCTGTTGCTATATACAATTTGAATACTTTCATCCAACCAGTTAACATAGCCTTTATGTCATTATCTTAGTTATTGTGTTAATTATCTATTATTTATATTCCACATTTAGAGAGGTTCACATGTACCCTTATAGGATGAACCATAGGCGTGATCCCACCAATCACCATCCCTCCACGCACCCTCTCACCTCCCCTGCGCTCCCTCTCCCCTTTCCCCATATTCTTGGGCTGAAATTGGGTTATAGCTTTCCTATGAAAGCTATAATTAGTTTCATAGTAGGGCTGAGTACATTTTTTCTTCCTTTCTTGGGATACTTTGCTAGGAAGAATATTTTCTAGCTCTATCCACGTGAACATGTGGTAAAGTCTCCCTTTTGAAGAATATTTTTTCTTTACTCATCTCAGCATCTCATCAGCATTTTCATATTCATCTCACATCTTATGATATAAACTCTGTAAACTATTCCTATTTCAATAATTTTTCTGTACAGTGTCATTAGACTGTAATTTAGCCAATGTACTAAATTTTCTTAATTGAAAATGTTCTTAATTGGAAAAAAATAGTTTTCCTTGTTATTTCTTACTATTTTTTTTTCTCCACATAAATATCTTGTTTGTTTATTTTATAACCTTTTATTGTTTTCTCTGGACATTTTTTGAAGAAAAATAAATATATATGTATATGTAATTTCACATTATTCTATTGGCTTTAATATTTTGAATCAGATTTTTTGAAATTTTTAAATTTTATGATTTACTTTAATGTTACTGAAATGCTACCAGTGTATTAGTACTGTAATTGTTGCTTAAGTGTCCACCTTCTGTGAGAATGTTCGCCCCTTAGCCTACCTGAACCTCATGCTGCCTGGCTGCTCACCCTGGCACAACTGCAGGATCACATCCACCGTGAAGATGCTATTTGATACTTTGTAATTTTTACCTTTATAAGGCTTCCCTATTTTTTTTTTTATTAAAAAGAATAACACTGAGAACATGGCAATAAAGAATTGCAAAATGATAATAAAGGATTATTAGCTTGCAGGGAGCCCATATAGTCCTATAAATTGTCTCATTCTTTCTTGAAACAGTTCCTCATTGAAATGCAAGTTTCTTCTGAAAGCACTTGAAAATCTAAAGCTTATCTTATTTCTGATTATGTTTATAAAGTTCCTTAAAGACATAGTAGATGCATGCACACAAAATATATCCCTCAGAATCTAAAGTACATTTCAGAATAATCCATAGAAATTATCATAGACATATAAATTATCTTTTATTTCTAAGTATACCATGATACAGAACCTGATAGGATATTTATAAAACCTTTTACTTTTAATTTATCTTTCACAGAGAATATCTTAAACTATTAAATTAATATTTTGTGTATTGATGTCTAAGTAAAAAATATTCTCCCAATGTACTACTTCTTCTCAGTGAAATTTACCAGATTCACAAATAGGAGAGCTCCTTGTAATTATTGCAATTGAGCTAAACCAACTGACATAAATCTAGATGACCATGAATTTTTTTTTTTTTTTTTTTTTGCAGTTTTTGGCCGGGGCTGGGTTTGAACCCACCACCTCCGGCACATGGGGTCGGTGCCCTACTCCTTTGAGCTACAGGCACCACCCTCATCATGAAAATTTTATATAACATCATAGTGACAAGTTTTTTTTAGTATATATTTAGAATTATAAAAAGAAGGAAAAAACACAGAAAGAAAGGAAAAGGGAAGAAGGATGAAAGAAAATAGGTGTCTGATGTGGTAAAAACATTTTTAGATGGAGAATGTAATATATGTGACTTCTTATTCCTGTCTCCAAACTGAGATCCCATGAAAATTCACTCTCCCTACTTCAAAACAACAAATAATTAATTTCATAGGAGTCATAAAAAACTAATATTGTTGTTAATTTGTATATAACATTTCTTCAAACGTAAATGCAATTTACATGCTAATGCAATTCTAATAAAATTGAATCTGGAGGCATCATGTTACCAGACTTCAGGTTATACTACAAGTCTATAGTGATTAAAGCAAACAAACAAACAAACCAAAAAAAAAAAAAAAACCCAAAACCGCATGGTACTGGCATAGAAATAGAGTTATATAGAATAGAGAACCTAGCGATGAACCCATCCACTTATTGCCATCTGATCTTTGGTAAACAGAACAAGAGCATACACTGGGGGAAAAATGTCTATTTAATAAATGGTGCTGGGAGAACTGGTTAGCCACATAGAACAGTGAAACTGGATTCTCATCTCTCACTACTTACAAAAAAATGACTCTCACTAGATAAAAGATTTAACTCTGAGACATGAAATGATAAAAATTCTAAAAGAAAGCATGGGAAAAACTCCTAACAACACTGTCCTGGAAAGACACCTTGGCAACTTCAGCAACACCAAAAATAAATAAATGGGACATGATCAAATTGAAAAGCTTCTGCACTGCTAAAGGTACAATAACTAAAGCATACAGACAACATGCAGAATAGAAGAAGACATCTGCATGTTCTGAATCTGACAAAGGACTGATAACTAGGTCGAATCTATAGGTAATTCAAACTAACTAACAAGAAAAGAGCAAACAATCCATTTATAAAGTGGGCAAGAGACATGAACTGAAGAAGACAAATGAACAGCAGACAAATACATGAAAAACTGCTCAATGTCCATAATCACCAGAGAAATGTGATCAAAACCACTTTGAGATATCACCTAACCCCAATGGGAATAGTTCACATCACAAAATCCCGAAGCTGCAAATTCTGGTGTGGAGGGGGAGGAAAGGGAACACTTTTACACTGCTGGTGGGATTTCAAATTAATTTAGCCTCTATGGAAGAAGTATGGAGAACCTTCAAAGAGCTAAAAGTAGACCTTCCATATAATCCCACAATCCTATGCAGAAGAGAAAAAGTCATTTATAAGGCCATTTGCATAGAATGTTCATTACAGTTCATTTCTCAGTCACCAAAATGAAGAATCAACCTAAGTATCCATCAACTCATGAATGGATCAATAAACTGTGGTATATGTATGCCATGGAATACTATTCATCCATAAGAATACAATTAAATTCAAGTGGTGGGGGGAATAGGAGGGTTAGGGGAAAGAGGAGAAAGGCAGGGGGATTAGTTTGCTCTCACCTAAAGGGCACAATGTAAGGGTATACAGCACACCCTCGGTGAAGGGCTCAACTATAACTTAAACTTTACCTAACAAATGCCAATAATGTAATCTAATCATTTGTATCCTCATATTAATCTGAAATTTTAAAAAAGCAAAAAATACTGAAAAATAATCTACAAAAATCTTGATAGCTCTGAGTAGATAAACCTAGAGAAATAGTAAGAAAAACAGGTCATGGCATGTTGAGACATTAACAGTTGAAATTAATGTGTGCCAAAATTCTGCACTTCAAAGTTCTCTATTATCCACCAAAATTAGTGACGTTCTGCTAGATATGAGATGCTTATAATGGAACACGATAACTCATGTCCCAAATTTTCCCATTGAGTAAGTTAAATAAATATAGTGTCTCACTCCTGGTGTTTTGGGGGAACACTGGTAATGTCTAAGGGGTCATCTGGTTGGCTGATGTAGGTCAAATCTCCCACATAAAGAGAAGTTTAGGAATTATATTTTGTTAACAAAATGTTACTAAATACAATATTAATAATAAGCTCTTTTGTGTATGTTTATTATTTTGTGCCAAATCTGTATTATACACGTTCTTATTAAACTTTCACAATGAAAATAAAAACAAAATTTTTGTGATATTGTTTAAAAATATTCATAACTTAGATATAGGTAAAGGATGGCTGCAAAATCACAGAATACTGTTGTCTATAAGAAGTAGTGAAGAATTCTATAATTTTCTAGGGTTATATACATTTTCCTTTGTTTTCTATTTACTATTCAGTAAGGGGTTTTAAACACTTGGGTAAATTTTGATTTGTATAAAGTTGAAAGTACTGCAGATGCTTAGAGTCGGATAGCAATGCAAATGAATCTTCTGTTGTAAATAGAGATTCAAGCATTCTAAGAATTTATCCAAATTTTTTATTTTTTTTTATTGTCCAGTAGAGCATGGACTCATTTGTGTGCTATTTATAAAACTTAATCAAAAAAAAAAAAACTCACTCTAGTGTTTTATCTTCATACAAAAAGAAACACTTTTCTCTCACATTTTTAAACATAATCTTACTATCTTTTTGATAAAAGGGTTTAATATATTTTAACATGAGTTTATCTTATATTTCCAAAAGAATTATTCTTTAACTTTGTGAAAAAGTATACTTTGGGAACTTAAGTGACCTAATGAACTCTGGCTAATAGAAAAAAGTATCAAATGGCTAAAGCTGTAAGATAAAGATTCTGGAATTGTTTTTGACCGTGAACCTCTGTGGGTCACAGTTGGAAGGAGCAGGGTCCCAGAAACAGTGGTATAAGATGAAAGATGTACAGATGGAGATTCAGAACAGAAGTCAAAAAGAGTCTTGACATTGTTCAATGAATGGATTTCACTGTTTCCTGAAGCCCAGGTCCTTTCTTTAATTTCCCCTAGAAAGGACCCTACTTCCTCTAGAATCATCATTATAAATTACTTTTTAATTTATTTTCTTTTTAAGTTTTTTTTGCTTGTTTTTGAGAGGGGTTCACTCTGTTGCCCAGTGTAGAGTGCCATTATATCAGCCTAGTTGACGGCACTTCGAACACCTGAACACAAAAGACATCATCTTGCCTCAGCTACCCGGGCAGTCAGGACTACAGATGCCCACTAATTTTTTTCTATTTTTTTTTTTTTTCAGTAGAGATGGGTCTTGCTGTAACATAAGATTCTGGCTGGTTTCGAGCTCCTGAACTCAAGAGATCCTTCCTCCTTGGCCTCCTAGAGTGGTTAAGATTTCAGGCATGAGCACCATGCCCATTTAAATTAATTATTTCTGAACCTTATTTAAGTGTTTATGTTATTTGGTTAATTATTTGTAATACTACCCCAAATACCAGAACTTAGAGTATCTCAGCCCTAATAGATCCCAAACCTGGTAAATCCGAGTAAGAATCCCTCCTCCTAGGGTCGCACACACCGGTCACATTGCTGTCGCCTCTTGTCTCCAGGGCACACCCCAGAGGCCCATAGAAACTATAGATCTAAGGACATTTGGTAGAAAAATATCTGGTTAACAACTCATGTATTATCAAGTGTCTAAAATGTGTTAGCTCTGCTCTAGGGGCTTGGGAAATGGTGAGGAGATGGTTGATTTTAGGTATTAATTTAACTGGATTAATATATGCTTAGCTGGAAGAGATGTGTTTCTGGGCATATCTTTTGAGGCTGTTTCTGGAGAAGATTGATATGTCAGTCAGTGTCCTGAGCAGGGAAGATAAGCCTTCAGTGTGAGAGGGCACTGTCCAATTAGCTGGCCATCTAGATATAAGGAAAAGGCAGAGGAAAGGTGATCTCTCTCTCTCTCCGTCCCTCTCTCTTTCCCTCTTTCCCTCCCTCTCTCTTTCCCTCCATCCCTCTCTTTCTCTCCTATAGAAGAAAGACTCTTCTCCTTTCCTTGAAGGTCAGGAGTTCAGGGGGGTTTTTTGTATTTTGTTTTTGTTTTTGTTTTTTTTTTTACAGAACCTCAAGCTTTCCCCCTGGGTAGAGTGCTGTGGCATCACAGCTCACAGCAACCTCTACATCCTGGGCTCAAGCAATTCTCCTGCCTCCACCTCCCAAGTAGCTGGGACTACAGGTGCTCACCATAACGCCCAGCTGTTTTTTGGTTGCAGCCATCATTGTTGTTTGGCGGGCCCAGGCTGGATTCAAACCCATCAGCTCAGTTGTATGTAGCATGCGCCTTAGCAGCTTGAGCCACAGGCACCAAGCCAGAGTTCAGGTTCTTTAGCTATTCGACTCCAGAACTTTCACCAGTGCCCCCAGACTCCTTTTAAGATTCCCAGTCCTTTGGCTTCAGGCAGAATTACATCATGGGTTTCCCTTGTTTTGAGGTTTGGGGACTTGATCTGCACCATGCTACTGACTTCCCTGCTTCTCTGGCTGGTAGACAACCTATCATGGGACTTCTCAGCCAATTCCACTAATAAATCTCCTCTCATATCCATCTCTCTATATATCACATTGGTACTATCTCTCTAAAGAACCCTGATTAATGCAATATATGTTATAAGATTATAACCCAGTAATGAATGATGCTGAGACTTCTTGAAAGGAGGTAAATGACAAGCTGAGTCCACAGAGCTATTATGAAGAAACAGAGCCAAATAATGGAGCAAGATTTTATAAGATCCATTGATTTCAGTTACCAGAAAATGGAACTTCTTCTAATAAAACTGCTAATCAATAAAACTTTAAGGATTAAAGTTTAGATAACTGAGATAGTTTATATTATTTTTAAATGATTGCTATTCTATAGAAGCTTCCTGAATTTACTGAAAGACTTAATTAAAATATGAACGTGATTTGTATGTTTGGGAGCTTAGAGTTAGGCTGCGGAAAGTTGTGAGGAAATAACAGCACACAGTAGAAAAGAACAACAGTCCTGAGGGATGAGCAAAGTCATGGATACCGCAACTGCCAAAGGGCCCAGATTTACCCTAAGCTCGAATCTATACACTTGATATTCAGAGTAAAACCAAATCCCGCTTTAATGAGATCATTTTGCCTATTTTCACTCAGCTAGTTAGCTGGTAATTGCAATGTGTTAATACTTTTAAAACACACTTTGAAATAAGACGTTGTAAAAAAATATAACCTTATTCATTCATTATTACTTTTATTTATCATATTTTTTTTTAAAAAAATCAGTGTCCATGCTTGCTACTATGACTCATTTGCAAGGCAGTTAGAGGTTTAGTGTCCTGTTGAAAGGACAAGCACATTCAAGAATAACAAAAATGAGAAAATTAAATAGGAAGACCCAATTGATGGAATTTCTGATTTTGGAGGTTAAGAGAATTTAGAGGTGGTTAAAATCAACCCCCCCCACCACATTTTGAAAATTAGAAAAGTAAAGTACAGATCAGTGAAGTGTTATGTACAGAGCCAGGAATAGATGCAGGTATTCCAAGGAAAGTGCACACCAGGATGGGAGCCAGAGAGTTCAGCATACAGTTGGAGAAGACCCACATCTCTACACAGACATTCATTCCCACACTCACAGAGGTATGTACAGAGACTCACACACATGCAGACATACATACACTCCCACTCGCAGATAAACACACACCCAGGCAGAGATACTCACAGACACAAGCACAACACACAATCTCACACGTGAAGGGATGCACATATACACATACTCACACGTGCAAAGATCAGCGCATACACATGAAGCTCTCAGATTTTCACTTTGTAATGCCCCAAAACATCACACTTAAGGATTTGATAGGTATGTGTTAAGCATTTTCCATACACCAAACATTCATTTAAAGTACTAGCAAATGCAGTGCCTGCCAAAGTATTTTTATTTGAAAACAAACAAAACTTGCTCAACCATGCACTAAAACAAAGGTTATGTTAAATCAAGTTTTACCTATGCCATAAAAATACAGCTCCTAAGTCTGACTAAGTCTATTTTAAAGACCTAAAGAATGTCATTGGTTCAAGAGGAAGGCATAGAGTATTCACTTACTCTACACGCTGAACCAGGGCCAACAATGGTTACTCTGTGAGGGTGGAGAGTAGTGTGTGGAGGGATTTCTGGTAGGCATTTTCCACAACAGCAATTTTTCTAAATTATAAGTTGTGTGTGTGTGGTGGGGGTTATCTGTTTTAGTCAGAGGGGTACAAGAGGATGACAGTAATCACAGGAAAATTCCTAGACAGCAGAAAATCTATGAGTAAGTTAGGTTTCCCAGAGAAAATCTACCTTAGAACTAAGGTGCAAACTCATTACGTACCTTTAACATTTTCACTGTTAAATAAAACTGTGTATATTTGTGGAGTAGAAGGTGATGTTTTGATACATGTATACATTGTTGGAAGAGTAAATCAGACAGACGCTTTGGTGTCTCTCACCTATAATCCCAGCACTTAGGGAAGGATCAGTTGAGGCCATGAGTTGGAAAGAAGCCTGGGCACCATAGTGAGAACTAGTCTGTAAAAATATATATAAACAATTAGCTAGGAGTGGGGGGGCATAGTGGCTTGTGCCTGCAGTTCCAGCTATTCAGGTGGCAGAAATAGAAGCGTCATGTGAGCCCAGGAGTTCTAGGATGCAGTGAGCTATGATCATGTGACTGCATTCTAGCCTGGGTGACTGAGCAAGATCCTGTCTTAAAAAAAGAAAAGAAAGAACTGATTGACATCTGACTGACATGCATCACCTCACCTACTTATTCTTTGTGTGTGAAACTCTTTTGGCCATTTTGACATATGTGATTATTAACTATGCTCATCATGTTTTGCAACGGATCATTAAAATGCATTCCTCCAGTCTAATCAGAGCTTCCTAAACTTTGGCCAACATCCCCCCTTTCCTCATCTTACCCTACTCCCAACTACCATTTTACTCTCGACTTCTGTGAGTTCAGTGTTTTCCACAAGTGAAGTCATGCAATATTGTCTTTCCATACCCTGCTTGTTTTGCCTGTTGGGATGAAACTGGGAACCAATACTCAAGCAGAAAATATTTTCCAGAACATAGTGTATATCTCGAAACTTTTTAAATTAGTGAATACATGAATGATCTTACCATCATTCTCCATCGAAACACATAAGTAATATGTTCCATGTAATGTATGTCTGAGTGCACCTGGCTTCAGTATCTGCAATGTTGGAAGTATTCTCATATGCTCTACTGAGGACACAGTGTTATCGGCACAGGTCTGTCCTCAGTGAATACAGAGGTTAGTCAGGGAGCTAAGATAAGCGTGCCAGTATCTGTTTTATAAGAAGAGCACAACAAACACAGATAATTGGGAGGTATAAAATTTGAAGGATGAAGAAGTCTGTTGTGGTCATAATAAAGGGTAACAGCTATAATTTGACCATGAGCAAAAGACTGACTGAGATGGGGTACACAACACACGAGAGGGCGCTGGGGTGATGCCGGAGCAGAGGGGAGAGAACAGCTGGTCCATCGGTGAGAGAAGATTTTAGAAGTTACAGTAGGGTTAAATCCTGAAGGGTCTTGGAAGTTATTTTAAATTTTCACTTTAATGGTAAGAAGTATCTGAAGGCTTGTGAGCAGTAGATTCAGAGTCCAAGTGGCTTTATAATGGCCGGTCTGGCAGTCTTCCGTGGGACAGATCAAAAAGGAAGAAACTGGAAGAACATAAATCAATTTGATGCCTCTTGTACAGGTCCAGATTAATAAACTTTTTCTTATTATTACTGCTCATGAGTTTCAGTGAAAGAGGATGCACTTTAATACATAAAATGGATGGTACCTGGGTTCATATAAATTGGATGTTTTATATGAAACTCTTAAAAGTCAAATATTTAGCATTTCGGGAATGTCAAAAGCAGTAATAAAAATCAATGCAATATTAGTTATTCTACTTTACATTACAGCAAACTTATAAGTACTATCGACTAAATGCTTTGAAAGTTATTTAAGGAACATTATAATAGAGTTTTTTAATGGAAAAAAGGTCAGTTTCATAAGAAGAGAGGTCTCTATCAAATGACAGGAGACAGTTACAGTTCATTGCCTCTTCTATAGCACATTCTTTGCCTCTGTTTCTTGCTTGAGTTTGGGACCCATAACAATGGTAGCAAAGGTCAAGTTACTGTGAAGGTGATGAATTAAATCATTATAAAGAAAAATAAATGCTATAAAAGGCATGAAAAATACTGCTATAGACGGAAACCTTAAAACTGTTTGCAGATTTCCTACAAAAAACTAGATTCTTGTTCTCATAATTTTGCAATCAATTCTTGATTACCAGCACTAATTGGGGAAGTGGTGGTACATTAATCTCAAATTCATTTGTATGATATGACTGCCTCAAGGACACTTGATAATATTCATGGCCTGTTGAGATTCTTAGAGGCCCAGGTTCCAGGGATCTAATGCTTCTATTCCAATGCCAATTGTTAGTACTCTCAGAGTGCCCTTGAGAAAACTGGAAAGGAGTGAATTAGACAGAAACATGAGTATTTTATTTTAATTTATTAAATATAGGGAACAGGCCAGGAATGGTAACATCAACTAAAATACATTGTTTTTTTCAGGGTTATCCTGGGATTTGTTACTTAGGCGAAGTTGAGGATTTAGTTCTGTAATGGAAACAAGTGTTCTTCCAAAACCTTATAAAATAAAATCAAAATCAGCCTACCTGGCTCGGCACCTGTGGCTCAAGTAGCTAAGGCGCCAGCCACATACACCCAAGCTAGTGTGTTCGAATCTAGCCTGGGCCCGCCAAACAACAATGATGGCTGCAACCAAAAAATAGCCGGGCGTTGTGGCGGGCGCC